>NC_091830.1:47054625-47369625 GCF_038994185.2 Dermacentor albipictus
GTTTTCAAGGTAGCGCCACTTCTTTCTGTTCCAACCTCCTCTCTTTCATGCTACAATATCGCCCCCAAGAAAGTTCAAAACTAGTCAGGCCGTACAGAAAAATAGGAACCATTGTTATGTATAGTTCCACAGCCAATATCAGTACTTCATTCATAATAAAACATAATTAGTACACACCTAGTAGGCTTTCGTTTACACTTTAGTACAGAGTATATTATACAACCAAGCGTAATCTGTGCTGTCTGTTTACATTGTGCAGGTTGTAGTTCATACTACTAGCCATGGCGCTTCGCATGCCCCTCGCATGCTCTCGCTTCGAATTCAGGCTCGTTATTTGCTCTCCACACCAGCGGCAACAAATACAAGATGAAATCGGCCATCGCTTAGCGTCAGCTCATGTAGCGGGCATCACATCACGTATGTTTTATTGCGAAAGCAATACTGCTCGCACTATCGGCCCATCGGTGGTCGTGGCGCCTCCTTACACAGCTGCGCGTGACGTGACCATGTGACGTCACGCCAGACCGAGAGACGGGGCCCAGCTTGCGGCATCGATGGTGAAGGCGAAGCCTTGCGCGCCGCTGCTGCGGCGCTACCGAGAGAGGGCGCTCGATGGTGTGACGTCACGCCAGACCGAGAGACGGGGCTCCAGCTCGCGGCATCGATGGTGGAGGCGAAGCCTTGCGCGCCGCTGCTGCGGCGCCACTGAGAGAGGGCGCTCACTGGTGTGACGTCACGCTAGGAGGATAAATGGGGCTACAGCTCGGCTCCTCACAGTGGTCGGCGCGCTGCCTTGCGCTATGTCGGAAGATGTATAGCCATAAGTTTAACAAAGGGCAACCATGTCCACACCATCAGCCGAACCAAGGCGCAACCAAGGGTATTGCTTTCGCAATCTTCCAGGCTTAACCAAGCTAAGCCTTTAGCCAATTTTTTTTCTTGTTATTGAGATCAGCTCTCTGCTTTGATACTGTTAGGCCTACACAGACGGCGCCGAGAAATGAAGGGGGTTTCATTTTAAGCTAGAAGATGGCCCCACATCCTTTGCGTTGACGATGCGGAACGCTTCAAAAACCTAATTGTTCATAAGATTACTGTTTTCAACTCCTTTCTTGCACGGCACGCAATGAGGATGACGAACAGACGCTAATTGGACGCCGAGCAAATGACGCGGTGTGGGTGAGCATGTTCAGAAGTATTTTTCTGTTGGCTATGCAAACCTCAAGGAACTGCCATCAAAAATTGCACTGGAAAACGAACGAAGCGCCAGCATTCAAATTAACGCGGTCTATATTTACGGTGCCGGAATATTTGTTGTTCAGACGTGTCACCGATGCTGGCGTCTGGCTGCGTTTTCGCACCGATTTCCTGGTCATACAGCTCTTCTGGGGCTCCGACGCGCGCGGCATTTAGCTCGTAAAAGAAAAGAGCTTGCATTCGTGGAGGATAGTCTGCCTCTCAAGCGGCGTTTAGAAGAACAAAGGTTGCGAGGTTTGGGAACGCAGGTGCTCGCACAAGGTGAATATATGTTTGGTGCATTCTTGCGCTACGACGGGTGGCGCGGACACTTAAGCCCCAACTAGACGTACGCGCTGGAACGCGGCCGCATGCGCAGCACCGCGTCTGAACGCGTACGGCGTCAGGTGCGGAGGCTGCCTCGCATGACGACGCGCATGGGCGTGAAGACCTTGCACTGCCAGGAGTCTTGCGCCCGCGCCGGAAGCTACCGCTCGCGTCACCTGCCCATCGCGCCTCACGTGACCACGCCGAACCAACGTGACTTCCGGAACGATTCATCGCGCGGCGCGCACGCAAGCACGGGCAAACTGCGTGCTTTGTGTTCTGAGTTCAACGCGGATTTCGCTCTTTTATGATGGCAGCCGCTGAAGCCTTCAGCCGTAACGGGTGCATTAGTAACGAAATGTTCATCGCCCGAAGTTCGGGACCTGACAAAGCAAGTAGCACGCGTAAGGCACAGAGCATGCGAGTGACGCTATGCCGACGGTGCTACAGGTATCGCCGTGTTAACAATACTCGGTATTAAGTCGCAGTTGAGCTGACTGAAACATTAGCAGCCCTGCAATATCTTTTTTGAATATAAAAACTAATTTTAAGTTAACATTTATTGTGCTTTATTGAGATTTTAGCACATTGCTTAGCGTGATCGTTAAGCGAAGCTCGGATTGCTTTGAACACAGGCACCTCGCAACATTGCACCACCACAGCACAGCGCCCGGCGACGCGCGCGGCAACTCGTGCATCGTTTGGGTGCGCGCCCTCTTCTACCTCCGGGCGCGACGCGAGGTCGAGTGAGCGCGGCGCGTGTGGACGCGTTCCAACGCGTACGTCTGGTTGAGGCTTTACGTCGTTATCTGCGTCTGTCGCAGGCAACAATAGGCGGACGAAAACATTTTGATGTATTCGTCTTCCTCATTGTCCGAGGCTCCAGTAACTGTGAAAGAGTTTCAGTTAGAAGTGTGCGTTGTGTGCTCAGAGACTTTTAACAGCGAAGCTGTATACCTTACCGTGCAAGGAAATTTTCGTGTCATTGGCGTGTTAAGCAAAAAAACTCCCTTACATGGGCCGATCCCGAAGATAGCGCAATGCCGGGCTGTCACGCGGTGGAGGTGAGATGCCTAGTAGAATTGAGAGGGCGCTGTTTGCCCTGCGAACCGGCCTGGAGGTGAGATTGCGTGGCGAATGGACGTCCTTGTCGGGCCTCCGTGGCGGCGATGAAATCATAAGTTTTTGTGCATGCTTTGAGCTTGATTCTGCTTTTGATTTGGTGATTTTTCTTGCCTTTAGGTAAATAGTGATTGGGTGGTTTTATTCATTCTTTTTTGTCGCTCCGTCGGTCCGTCCGTCCGTCCATCCATCCATCCGTCCGTCCGTCCGTCCATCCGTCCATCCATCCACCGGCAGTTGCTTGGAGAGCGACGGCGTCGCACCAAGGCCTATTGTCCCCGCGTATTGGCAGCACCCTCCTGGGAGCTTCAGTACGAACCTATAGCTTGCTATCAGCTTCAGTGCTTGAACTTTCAGGCGGAACTGCCAATTTTATCTACAAGGCTACCCCACTCTTGCGGGAAGCAAATCGTCATTATATTTGCTAATATTTTTTCATCGGTAGTTGGCTTGGCGTTTTCTGCCTGCAAATATTTTCCCTTCTAGATGGGTTGCCATCAAGCTTCTAATTTCAACAATGGTCGTTAGGACAGTTGCAACTATAGGATGAACTTCAGTCAGTAAAACCAAAGTTAGGCCTCGTTTCTATTTCCCTGCCCACATGGATTGCATATCCGGTTCGAAACATCAGAGCACAAAGTGTCTCCATACGGAGAGATACTTTTGAAGTTTTACAGAATATATAAAAAAATGCCTGTGATCAATAGCATAATTCGCCTAATTGAGCCGGATTATTCAAAAAAGCATGTATTAAATGCTGGAGAAAGCGGAACAAATATTCAACAAATGACAAACAACCACGAATTAATTTAATTGCGTCACGGCACAAACCGAATCAGTGAGACATTGTGAATAAAACCGCGGCAGACACAGGACTGAGGTTGCAAGAGAACGGACAGTTGTAAGTACCGCCCTGTGTTATCGTCTCCCTCCGTCCTGTGTGTTGGGCTGCTGAGCACGAGGTCGCGGGATCGAATCCCGGCCACGGCGGCCGCATTTCGATGGGGGCGAAATGCGAAAACACCCGTGTGCTTAGATTTAGGTGCACGTTAAAGAACCCCAGGTGGTCAAAATTTCCGGAGTCCTCCACTACGGCGTGCCTCATAATCAGAAAGTGGTTTTGGCACGTAAAACCCCAAATATTATTATTTATATTATCCGTCCTGTGTGTATAGCGGTTTCGTTCACAATAAATACACGGGCGTTCCCGTTACGTTCGTGCTTGAATGCATAGTAACGCGTCTTGTTAGAAAAGGGAGTGGAAGAACAGTTCATATTCACGGCGAGTTTGTCGACGCGTATCTCGAAACCCGTTTCCATTGCCCTAATTTGTTCTTAATTAGCCCACCCTGCAATCTCGCAATCTCACCGGCTACTATTCGTAAACTGATATATGTGGCATAATTTATTGAAGAATGTAATTAGCGAACCTTCGTCAATTGGTTAATTATGTGCTCCGATGCCTCGCACAGGTAATGTCCGCCCTCTCTTTTATCTCCGCAACCGGCGAGCGTCATTGACGGCAGCGCCGCGATAGCGGTGCGGGGCTGCTCCGGCCACGGTCGCTGCGGCTTCGTAACTTTTAACGCGATAGCGTTAAGGAGCTCGTGTCGCAGAAAAGCCGGTGTCGTCGGCGTCGGTGTCGGCGTCAGTGTCGGCGTCGGCGTTTGCGGCGTTGACCGTGAGCGATAAATCACGGCAGGCGCTTCATAAATAAAAAGCAACTTCCAAGATTGGCCCGGTGGGAATCGAACCAGGGTCTCCGGAGTGTGAGACGGAGACGCTACCACTCAGCCACGAGTTCGATGCTTCCAAGCGGTGCAAACGCGCCTCTAGTGAATGCGGTGTTGCCTTCGAAACGAGCCGTGGAAAGTTATACTGCGGTGTATATCGGTAATTATGAACATGTAACGTACAGAAGTAACAATTACACGAGTTGCGAAGTGCGTTTTCGCTGCATTTCTTCTGCGCTTTCCGCACACGCAGAGCCATCTTGCGGCAAACACAGAAGACCCCCTCCTCTCAATGTACGGCGCTGCCCCGACAGGAGGCGCGCCGCGCGCGCATTGGGACCACTGCCAGGCGCGTCGCGGGACTCCCTCTCCCCTGACGACGCTTCGCCGTGCTCCCGGTTTAGATTACTATCTATCTCTCTGCCCGTGCCGATCACGACGTTTGGCTGGCGTAGATCGTTTCCCCTCCGAGACACCGAGTTCTTTGGTTCGTTCCGTTCGCTCAGGCGCACGTTTCGTTGCCGCGCCGAACGCTGCGTTGCTCGACGCTCACCGCGTGATAGGTGGGCGCTAAGTCCGATGCGGGGCGCATCGTAAGTGATCGCTGTGCCGTAGCGCACTGTCTTATACCCCTTGGCGGGTCGACGGGAACGCTATCGCGTCCCACTCTTGAAGGCGAAGCTTAAGCGTCCTCCAATTTTTTACCAAGACTGGACGTACATTATGCTCGAGCTCCTCCGACGTGAGATAGGAAACGTTTGTGCCGCTCCGAAGGTAGTCAATTGGGCTGGCTCGCTCTGGCGTGACATTAAGCTGTAAAGGAGGAACTTTTTGCCAGCGTATTCAGTTCAATTTAATTTCCTTGAAGACCCTTCTTCAAGGGGTATTACATAACTTGCTTTTCTCACGTCTTCTTTCTGCTTTTATGCAATTGGGAAAATGCAGCTTTCTTGTACAACTTTACTGTATACATGTGCTTATGTTGTAGTATCAACTGTACCCACCCGTTATGTGGTGCCCCTAGCCAGCGTATAAAGCAACAGCTTCGGTGCGCGTGCGAGTTTATACCGCACAGTTTTGGCGCCCTTGTTTAAAAAATTGTGGGGTTTAACATGCCAAAACGACTTTCTGATTATGAGGCACGCCGTAGTGGAGGACTCCGGAAATTTCGACCACCTGGTGATCTTTAACGTGCACCTTAATCGAAGTACACGGGTGTTTTCGCATTTCGCCCCCATTGAAACGCGGCCGCTGTGGCCGGGATTTGATCCCGTGACCTCGTGCTCAGCAGCACAACACCATAGCCACTGAGCAACCACGGCGGGTGCCTTTGTTTGAAGCGAGTGCAACATCTCGACGATCACGTGCTACTGCTTGCGTTAGCTTTCACGTCACAGCTTGGCAGCTCATAATCAGTTCCAACATTAGCTTCGATGCAGCCGCACGGAGATGCAAAAGTGCGCCGTCAATTTCACGTAGCGCCTTTTTTGGAGGGTGTTCGCACATGCGCTACGTGATGGTGCTGAATTGTGTTTTCCCGCAACCGTCAGCTTCATTCGGGACTCCGCTTCTGTCCGCCAAGCATAAATCCCAGGACAGTCTCGGCTTAACCGATTTTCAACGCGTGCCTTCTCCGAGGTAAAGCGGCCTATCTCCGAGGCACGTAAGAGTGGCCGACGACAAGGTGTTGTGCCAACAACTCGAAGCACTATCTTGAGAGAGGATTCCCGTAAGTACCAACTTCACTTCTGAACGCCGAACAAGTATTCACCGGCCGCAAGAAACTGTTTTCTCTGTTTCGTTCACGCCAGGACAAGATGCAAACAGCCCTATACGTATCGCAAGCAAGAAACCTGCCAGGTGTCGACTGCTAATATCGCGGCAACTACGGACGAACAGCCTCACATAAGACAGTTCTCGAAGCATTTCCTAATTTCTGCGATGACACATAAAGATATAGAAACGCTATCCTGCTTGTTGCGCAAGGTTCGAAGGGAATCACTTGTGTGTCTGGACGACCTGGCGCAGTCGTGGCTTCCGCCAGTGAAGAACCTGAGCAAGGCCTACGCCATCAGCGCCATCCGAAGCACCCTTAGTGCCCTCTCCAGCCCACGGGAACGACTGAAGTGCGTGGCCATGATGTACTCTTGGCTTGCACCTTTGGGCGTCTTGAACGCTTGGATACTCTATCGCGTGAACGACCCCGCGCAAGTGAACAACCCTTTGACTGTTCTTGCGGAGCTGTCGAGCAACTTGCTGCCTGATCACATCGCGGACACGTACGGGTGTGCCGACAATGGTTGTTCTGTCTGTTTGAGCGTTCTCACGACAGAAGATGGGTTCTGGACGCTCGAACACAGGCTAGTGTGCTTTTGCATGTGGCATGGGCTCCCATTTTTGGCCGTGCATGCTCCTGGCGCGATAATCCATAAAGCGTTCTTCAGGGCCGCCCTCGCGGTGGTTCTCGTGGATCCCCAAAAGTGTGTGCATGGCTATTACGCGGAGGTGGAGTCAGCACATGCAGCGGCTTTGAAAACTTTATCAACCTAAGAACGGGTTCTATTATAACATTGAACTTGCATGCTTCAGGAGAAGCGTGCTAAGTGGCGATAGGTACGCACTTCAGCCAAGGCAATTTTGTAGGCGACGTTCATTTGCAATGCATGTGATAGCGGGTTATGTGGTAGTTCGTTTTGCCAGAGCCAGAATGAACATTGACAAAATAGTGGGCTGGTTCAGACGTACATGTACCATTGGCGTGTACTAGTGATTTCATTGTGCAGTAGAAATTTCATTAGTGGATACACTTTTCATAGGTGGTGAGAGGAATGCGCTTTGTATCAGATTATTTGGCTGTGCTCATGACAAATGCCTGATACGGCTGTCTGTATATTTGACGAGGAGATCGTTTGATCGAGATATCTATGAATGTTATTTTGCAAATAAACATTCCGTATGTAAATCTTCTGTTTTTGTACAATGCGTACAAAATTGCCCAAGGCGCAAAATAATTGTAGCTACAAATGCTCAAACTCTTTATGTTCTAAAGGCTTTTTCTTCCGAAGTGCTTGGACATAAATCTTAAGGTTGCACTAAATTTGCAGTTTCATTAATTACACTTTCATACACCTTCACCTAAAGAATGCCCGGGCAGACATAGCACGACGTTGTCGTTGGGATTGTCAAAAACCGCGCATGCGTTCATACACGGTGACCTAAATTAGTGAAACAAATACTCGCACTTTGTTTTCGGCTGTGTCAATCTTCATCGTAGGTGTCGGTGTAATTGAGTCGCCTAGCAAGACACTACTTTTAGGCTTCTAATTCGCTTTTTTATTCCTGAACACGAGCCTACGTTCCAATCGAACTTTTCATATTTTCTCGAACAGTGCAACTCGTATAAGTGAAACAGATCCTATCGGTTACTAGAAAAAATATTGGAGATAAACTTGTAGAATGCCAAATGACCTCGGGCTCGTACGTCGAGTAGGACACCTGAATCGGCTGCTAGGCATACTAAGAAAGCTCGTTGCGAATCATGCGCAAAGGTAACTGAATTGTTGTAGGAAGCGTATTATTTCGTAACTGAATGCATGGCTACAGTGTGGCGTTTCGAGCGGGCCAAGGAACCTCCGGCAAAATCACATGCGTCATATCGTTGCGCCAGGATTGCCAATAATTCCCTCCCCCCCCCCCCCCCTCCCTCACCGTGTAGTTCGGCGCGTTGAGCGTGACCTTGCAAACATCGAAGCGACAGGCTGGCACCACTGCGCATGCGCACTATTGTGCGGTGGGCGAACCCTTTTTCGTTTTCGCACAGGCGCGAACTCGGACCACATTCTTCAGTGCCTTGACTATAGCCGGGCAAGCTGCCGGTCGCCAAGCTAGCGTGCAACGCATTCTTGCTACCAGCTCTGTCATGATAGAGGGCAGTGCTCAGCGATTGAGACGGGATACTCAGACAGGATGCTGGCCGATGATCACTAGGGGATCGCTGAGGAGGCCGAATGCAGTTACGATGCATCAAAGAGATTCTCGCTTTCATGGGACACCAAAATGCATCGTCTCAGTGTCGCCAGCGCCCACCGGTGGCTCAAAAATGTATCAGCCGCTATGTTGTCCGAGTATAGCGTTTCAATCGCTGAGCGCTGTACGGGTTCTGTTCCCACGCCCGAACACCGCCGATCATACTGGCTCCGCCATAGCATCTCATAAAACAAGACACTGTAGCGCCATTGTCAATGGGAGCTTGAAGCAGTTTGGTTCAACCAGCACAGGAATGATAGCACATACATTTCCCTAAACTTCAGGCTCCTGACTTTAGAGGGACACAAAAGGCAAATACTAAGTCGACGTGGACTGTTTAAATACCTTTCCCGAAACCTCGCAACGCTTGTTTCGGGCGAAGAAAAGACTTTGTTTACGAGAAAATTGTATTTGAAGGGTCTGAATAACTTTTCCGAAATTCAAATCTTCCGCCACCCATCCCGGAAAGTGCTAACATTGCATACGCCATTACAGCCCTCTGCTGCTGTCGGGGAGTAAAACGGCGCCTGACAGACGCCAGCACTGAGCCAAGCCAGAGCGGCGGATTCACCTCTGTAGATAGCTGCTTTTTGGTCAAGTGGCGTAGACCGTTCGGGCATGCCGCGACATGACATGGAAGTTGAAATCTCTGTTCCTTGCAGTTTGTGCAACTTTTGAGCGAGGCAGCAAAAGCACTGCAGCGCTACGCGAGCAGGAAAGTACTCAAACGCGAAAGCGTGGGCGGCGCAGACTCGAGTGAAAATGAAACCTTTGACCGCACGCGACCTTGTCAACGGTAATTTCAATAAGTTCTGTTTTCCAAATATGAAATGGAACTGGACAATTGGCATTTTATTTCATCTTAAAGTACAATATGAGGATGTTTTTTGCAACGAGTGGCTGAGTACTAGCGACGGAATTTAACTGAGTGCTTTCGTCATCGGACAAGTGCTTGAATGTCCCGGGGACTCTGTAATCATGTCCTGCATTTACCTCGATTTCTCGGTTATGAAGGCTCTGTTCGTAATAACATTTATGCCTTAGAGATTCTCGAGCACTAATCTTTCACTTTAGCTTTACTTAGTATTTGCCTTTAGTGTCCACTTATGCGACTTCTTGACTTATCAATCTCATCCTGTTCGAGAAAGTACTGCGTCATAAATAATTAAGAAGAAACAATGAAATTGACTGACGGAAGGCAGGATTCAAACACCAGACCTCTAGCACAGAAGCAAAATATTGCGATCATTACACCACCTACGCACAGACAACCGGAACCGCTGCAATCAGCGGCAATTATGTGTGTTCACAGATTCTTATTGCCTCCCACATTTAAGAAAGCATAGGTTGCTTGGACATTTTGGTGAAGGAAAGCAGGAAAAGCGTAACGAAGCCAGAAGAACGTCGGAAACCACACGCACGAAGATCAGACAAAGCCGTGCACTAGCCCTCATTCCCATGGTAGCTAAAACATCGCAGCGGCAGGGTTCCCTCCCTGCCGCTTATTGTTAGAATAATAAGAATTATTGTTGGATGGCGCGCCCATTGAGATTGTAACCAAATACAAAGTATTGGTCGTGACGCTGTCAGAAGATATGAACTGGACATATCACATTGAACAAATTATGAAATCATTGTCATCTGCCGCAGGTGCATTGTCCCGTTGCCGTCATTTTTTTCCGGAGAAAGTAAAGTTGTACATATATTATGCCCTGTTTCAATCGCATCTGAATTATTGTGAGCTTGTATGGGCTACCACCCCGAAACGTAATCTTCATGCACTTCTTCAACTTCGAAAACGAGCACTTCGACATATAGCGAATGTACCTTATTTCCATTCTACTGCGCAAATTTTTGAAAGGTATAACATAATACAAGTAACTAACATTTACGAATACAGGCTACTGTATTCTTTTTGCTTCGGCTCCGAAAAGTTTCAAATAGTTTTAAAAAATACATCACGACTTGAATATGACAGAAGTGATGCGCGTACCCGCAGCAAGGACAGGTGGTTAGTACCGTACAGGCGTACAAATTACCTCATGCAGTTGCTAAGACACACGCTACCTTCACTGTTAAATAAATTTGGGAAAGAAATTATGACAAATACCTTGACTCGAAAACAGCTTAGAGCATATTTTTGTAAAGAAATTTTTGAAATGCGATCTTTGTAACTATTGTAAATGTAACTTATTGTATTTGCATACAATACATTGTATTGTATTTGTATATTGTATTTGTATTTTACTGCTGCCATGTGAGGGCCTTCAGGCACATTCAAGCTGTATGTCGCAGCTTTTCGCCTGGAGGACCCCCAACAAGTTCGTTGGAAATAAAACATTTGATTGATTGATTGATTGATTGATTGATTGATTGATTGATTGATTGATAGTAATTATTGTAGGGAAGTCTGTGGGCTCTGCGGTGAAGCTAGACTGTACGGCTACCACTTTTGACCGGCGTAACCTATGCGCGCCGCTCGCAGCGCATGATCATTTTACGGTAGGCTGTCTACGCTTTTAGGTAAACTTGTCTTCTGAGGTGCCCAGCGCAGGACAACCGCACTGAGAAGTACAGCTGCGTTGCGTGTAGCTGTGTACTCTTGTAAGCTTGGTTCCTGTTCGGTTTCCTTCGGTGTCCTCGCCATGGTCTCCAGCTACTTATCTCATATTGAATCGCTACCAAGTAATCCGGTTGTCGATTATTCGCTCACTGATACTATAGGCTCGAAAAGAAAATGACATGTAAAGCATTCGGTAATGTGGATGCGGTAACGACTACGCACCGATGAGGCGCACGTACACAGCGTCGGTGAAGCCTTGTCGTCGTAGAGTCATTGTCATTTACGAAAGTGGAGTTTCGCGGTCACGCCGTAAGACGTCAGTGCGATCAGCCTACGCGAATGCCTCTGCCCCGATGCAACCTCAAGTCGCTTTATGGTATCGCTTATGGTACGTGTAACTAGGGCCTTGTTTTAATGATACTTGATGACGCGCAATATAAATTAAGCAGTGCCAGCGACACCCTGTAGTGAACTTTTAATTTGGGTCGTGAGCAGCGGCGCCAGCGCCGCCAGCGTCATTTTCAACGGAGTGCGGTGACCCAGTGTCCCTGGGTCTCCGCACCGGTACCGAAAAATGCTGACCCAGTGCTGGGTATCGGTAGTCGCCGAAACAGACCGCAGCAAACGACGTGAACGACGAAGCAACAATTCCATTTATCGCTGAAATTCCGCCTTGACGAAGTTTTCCTTACCGCAGCACTGTCGAAACATAAACAGCGCACTTTGACCAGCTTTGTACCTCCACGGGACGCGTTTCCCATGTGTGCTGCTGCGCAGTGTAACCCGATAGCGCTGCAAGACAACTGCACAAACATTTACTGAGTGTTTCCTCGAAATACAGGTGCATAGTGACGTTGTTGCATTTTAATTTGAACAATTTTGGCAATTGTAAGTGCACATCACATTGGTGGACAACGCCACCTGGTGTCACATGCACCTTCACAACAATAATTTGTTAATTGAATGGGGAAAATTTTTTATAACATTCTAGTGCTCGATACAGTTGTAAGTAAATGAAACCTAATTGTGGCTGAATCTATGGCATCCAATCGTACGTGGTTCATCAACAGTTACCATGTATTCAATAACTAGGCTTGCCCTGTGTTGTAAGGTAGAGTTGCTAGAGAAGGCAAGCTCATATATCTGGCCTACTCTGCATTTTAAAAACATGACAAAGTAAGAAAAAAAATTATTTCTTTGCAAAAAGCAGATGAGAAACCTGAGCACAGCGCTTTCACCAAAATATTTTGAAATGTGTTCGTAGAATAGTAAGTTTGGCTAGGCTAATGCCTCACCGATGCCATTAGCAGAGCTGGACAGGTGATCCTGAACAACGAGGTACTTCGAGTTCTGTCCACGGGTGAGCACAGTCACCAACGTCACTTTCACTACAGAGCGGTTCTACTCCTGCGCTACGACTCCAGACACATGGGGGGTCTGATCTCTTCCCCATCGTGATTACCCCCGTGCCCGGGAGGAGGATGAGGACCAGAACACAGCCCGTCACAGACTGGTTCTTTTTGAGGAAGTGCTGCAGCGAGGTGGTCGATGGATGTGACTTCCTGAGTGCCATCTCGGAGTGCGCTCAGGTGGCCACTGTCCAGTGCTCTGCTCAACCAGATGCCCCTGCTCCGTATCTCCACCTTCGTGCTCAACCTTCGTGCCTCCAGGTGCCGCACAGAGCGCAGAGCAATCCGGACAGGCAGTGAAGAGCACTGGACCAATTACAGACGTGTGGATGCCTGCTGCAGACGACAATCCCGGCTCAGGAGATGCCAGAGTGGGTGAGCCTGTGCTCCAGCATCGCGGACAGGTCGAGTGGCCTTCTGGCTTCGCAACTCCTCAGGTACATCGCCCTTAGAAGGACGAGCCGTCACCCTGTCCTCGTCGCAGCCATCTCGCCAGGAATCAGCGAGGAGGCCTTTACAGAACTCCTGGCGGACCGCTTTGCTCCTCCAGTTCCACGGACTCATAATGCAAAGAAGGAGTAAGGCGTGCAGACACGGGCACAAGAGCAGATACTGTGTTGCGCAACCCTGTGAGACGGTTGACATTCGAACCACCTTTACACCAATTGGAACAGGTTAGCCGAGCAGCATGCGGACTTCTTTTGGAGGTTGAAAGTTCCTGAGCTTCAACAAAGTAAGAGGAAACCGTTTTTCAATAATTCACCAACAAACAATGTTCAGGTTCTCGGAGACGCCAACTTAAGCGATACCCATTGCAAAATACTTGCTTTACATACTAAACCCTACTTTAAGCACAGCATAAAAGCCGTTGACGTTTTAAGCCTACCGAGCTGCATAACCAGGTTTGGCCCGGAAGAAGAACGCTCGTGCTTTATTTCAGAGTGCATTGCGAGCATCAAACAATCCGATATTCATATTAAAACGTCTGAACTTGTCCGACCGTTGGTTAGTTACTTTGTGGAGCATAAACTTAGACCAGTAATATCAAGCAAGGAAGGTTATTTCGTAATTACGCTAGGTGATATGTTTTCCGTAAAAGCGATGTCAGCTATAGAAAATAAATTTCAGCTGGTAAAACTCAAGCCTTCGGTCGTTAAGCAACGTGCGGTTGACCTCCTGTCAAGAAAATCTAGGTAGGATTGTCTCTAATGTCAAGGAAGCAATATCGCTCACCTTAGAACTGTTTTTCTCACTGAAGATCTATAAACAAGAGATTCCTTTTCCTGCGTGTCAGTGTCAGAGAAAAGAACATGGCAGATCGGTGTGGCTAGTTGCCTACAGAACTGTTTAGCTTCACTAATTTTTTCAGGTATCTTTAGCTTGCGTAATTTCCAGGCAATACTTCACTTTTTGACTAGGAAAAATCCATGTGATTGTACAGCTTTTAGTATGGATTCGAAACCGCCGTGGTTGCTGAGGGGCTATGGTGTTGGGCTGCTGAGCACGAGGTCGCGGGATCGAATCCCGGCCACGGCGGCCACATTTAGGTGCACGTTAAAGAACCCCAAGTGGTCAAAATTTCTGGAGTCCTCCACTACGGCGTGCCTCATAATCAGAAAGTGAATTTGGCATGCAAAACCCCATAACTTATTTTTTTAAAGTATGGATTAGAAGACTTGTATTACTTCTTGCTGCTTGACGGTTTGGTTAGCTCCGTAAATGAGTGCATCAAAAAACAAGTGCAAGAGTCGTTGTTTATAGATAGATGCGGTGTTTGCACGGGTGAGTTTCTAGAAACTCTTTCAATGTACTTAAGTCGACGCTGGTCTGGTGGAGAGATGGCATGTTTCTGCAGAAATCAGGTATATGTATTTGATCAAAGGTTGCCCCTATCTTTACTCTAGTGAGATTGACGGGCGCTCAGAGAATGCCTTGGGTGATTGTAATATTAAGGTATTTCAGTACGTTGAACATTACCTGATTTTCTGCAGTAAGGACAAAATTGATTCCGCTGCTACCTCAGTAAGTGAGGAACTTAAACTTTATGGAGGAGGAATAAAGTTTACCAAGGAATTTCACACAGAACGTAATTCAGTTTCTAATGTATCCTTGGTCTTCGAACAAAATCACGTGCGTTAGCAGTACAACCCTAGGTCTTCGAAGCCATTGTTAAACTTTCAATGGAAGCATTCCAAAGTAGTAAAAAACGGAATTGCCATGTTGTGCTTTAAGTCTTCTCTCACCAGATCGTGCACGCACAAAATGAACGCGAGCTTTAATGCAGAGGTCTGGCGCCTATTGGGAGCAGGGTATCCTAGCGTATCAGCGGCAGCTGTGGCTGAGCCTAAACAAGTCGATTTCAAGGGGGAGAGACTTGATTAGAGAAAGCAGTAATGGCAAGAAAAGAGTAGTTGCTTTTCCTAACATTCATGCAGTATTGCACAGGCTTTAAAGAGTGCCAAGACGATATGGTGTTTGTGTCGTTTTCACTGCTCCCCATAAGCTACGTAAGATATGCGCCGTCCAGTGAAAAAGGAGCAGGTGAAAGGCAAAAACAGGACAGATAATTGTCCAGTGAAGCACATCAAGAACAATTTTACTGACTGTCGTATGGGTGTAGTAATAAAGTTCCCTTCAGCTGTGGTCATTTGTGTGAAGGCATATGGGGCGGCGTATCAATCAGAAGCTAATGGAACATAAAAGCCAATAAACCGGTGGGTGGCCTTCTAATCTTTCCTTACATTGCCAAGAGTGCCATGATTGTAACTCTACGCCTAAGTTAGATGAATGCGCGATGTTGTACAGGCATAGGAATGAAGATACGCGTCATATGGTCGAGGCATGATATCAATAATGGTGGAAGTGCGTGCGTGAGTCAGCCTTCGATTACTTTTCATAAGAAAGAGATCCAATGCCTTAACAGTCACCTTTCACGTAGACCGGCACGTGTGCGCGATTGACACGTCGTGCTTGCTTTCCAGAGCATGCGTAGATGAGTTTTGTGTCTTCTTTATTTTTTGACCTCAGTGCTTCTTTCAGTTGATAGTCGGCGCTCGTGTTGTCCGCTTCTCTCCTCTTGTGTCTGTGTCTGCACGCCTTACCCTTTCTTAGCATTATGAATCCTTACCAACTAGTTCGAATTTCTGTCGTTCTAAGTTAAGCGGACTGCTGCCATCCTGCTGATCGGACTGCCCTCTGCCATCCCGTGCACCTGCCTTCACAGCCTGCACCCAGCATGCACAACAAGCCAGGTTGCCGCCATCTGCCAGGAGCTACTGCAACTGCACGAGCTTCAGCCAGCCCTGAGGCGAGCAAAACGCTGCAGCGCAATGGGAGCAGATGGAGTGGCGCCCCAGCTGCTCCGAAACCTGGCCACCAGTGAGCAGCAGCACCCTCTTGACCACTTCAACGACACCTGGCGGTCAGAGCAGGTGCCGGAGTCGTGACATCATGACATCCATCCTGAAGACCAGAAAGCCGGCTGGGGAATTGTCATCCTACCGGCCGGGCTCCCTCAACTCTGCTGCTTGCAAGGCGATGGATGCCCCTGCTTTGGTCCAACTGACTTGGGTGGCCCATGCCCACGGCTTCCTGGCTGACCAGCAGACGGGCTTCCGGCGTCGGCGGTACACAGCAGACTCCATCGCAGTCGTGGTGTCCACCCTGGAGGACGCCAAGGCCGGCGCAGACATCGTGCTGCTCCTGCTGATCGATGTACATGGAGCATCCGACAGCTTACCTCATGCAGTCGTACAGCAGGCCCCGGACTTTCTTGGTATGTGTGGCAACCTGCTGAAGTTCCTCGCATCGTTCCTGAGCAATCGCACCATCACGGTAGGTGTGGGACGATCAAAGAGAACCCTCCCTTCGGTTGCTGCAGGCGTGCCGCATGGGTCACTTGTGAGCCCCTTACTGTTGAAACTGACCTTGGCCCGACTGCCTGCTGCCCTGCCGATCGACCCTCACGTCGCCGTGTGGTCCCAGTCTATGCAGACGACATTACCTTGGAGATGTGAGGGCCACCACAGACCCTCCAGAGTGCACGTGAGGACCTACAGCTAGCCCTTGGCACTGCTGCTACCTACCTGTGCAGCATCGACCTGACCATCTCGGCGAGGAAGGCGAAAGCCATGCTGCTTCATCCCAGAGCAGTGGCCCAGCGCTGAGCTGTCCGGCTGTACCTGGAAAATATCCGGATTCCATGGAGCACGGCAGTCACCTACGGCAACTTGACAACCCCCTCCTCCCCCTTCGGACATTCCCTTTCGTCCATGTCGCTTTTTCAGAGCCCACCTCCTGAAACATTCTGTTCCGTGGGAAAATTCGCCAAAACGTTTTTTTGGTGGGGTGGGGGGGTTCAAGCCCTCCCCTGGCTACGACAACGGTTTATGGACATTCCAGGTTTAAATGCTCCTGAATGTTGTTCTTGTGAGTGTTCTGGATGCTTTCAACAGCAAGCTCTACAAAGTAAGTATCATAAAACTTCCGCAACCAGTGGCCTCATCAACGCACAAGGAAGCCTTAAGTGGCATGTGACATCAACTGCAATTTTGACTACGCTCTTTGAAGACATACCACTGGTAGAGTCCAATAAAAATTTCTAGATGAATGCTGATGGGTCTCTCAACAGGCGGGTCATTTATGTCAGCGCATGTAAAAGAAGCCTGATTATTGATTAAGTAGCCGAAAAAAGTACACGACATTCGTTGGCATTTTGCATTGGCTAAGTAATCACCTTATAGAAGGGAAGACCCGCTGGTACGGATATATCGCCAGTACCTTCGTGCTGTTTTCTCAGGTGCTCCGACCTACAAGCTGCACCCTCTTTTTTCTCATAGAACGAGCAGTTGTGCGCTTCCGGTAAGGGCTTCCGTTAAACCTTGCAAATATGTTGCATGTATAGAATCTACGTTTCTGACTCTGTCGCGCAAGTGCCGTCATTTAAGTGTACAGATGTTATTGAGAATTTACAAGTCACCGCAAAGACGTTCTAAAGGCACAATTTCTATGCTTTTCCCTGCCAGCGTTAGTTTTGAGCCGCACGTACTTGCTACATACATCCGATTCCCGGCAGCTCTTATTCTATCTATAAACAATTTGATGAACATTTTTCTCATAATGCACAACTACTGCATTGTATTTTTGTCGTCATTGCGATGTTGCACACGTGCAGAACCTCATAAACTAAACGCTGCAATGGTTTAGATAGCCTATATGCGGAGCTGCTTCTTTCATTTGCGTGTGTGTTTTTGGACCCGCCCATTGACCTGCTTTGCCTTGTGTAGGAAGGTGTAGGAGCTTCGAAATAAACCTGCCATGGTGGAGGTGGTAACAACTTTATTGAGATTCTGCTCTGTTATGATCTGGCAGGCCCTAGAGGATGGCCCCTCACGAGGAGCGACCCTTTCGGCCCAGGCTACGAGGGCTTTTTCTGGTTTTTGATCCGGCGTTCTGAGCAGCTCCTCCCACGTCTGTTGTGAGGGAGCTGGCAGGAGCGACCTGGGAGGCCGTCGCATCCCCAAACAATGTGATTTTAGGTGGCCAATGCAGTTTTGACATACTGGGTTCCATTGCCCGTTGGTAATTATGACCAGCCAATGTCGGCTGGGGAACGACTTAGTTTGGATTCGACGCAGGATCGAGGCTTGCGCTCGCGTGAGGCAAACCTGCCGTGAAGTACCCTCGTGCGTGTCTAGTCTGACTTCATTTTCCTAATCAACGGGGTGATTACTACTTGCGACGGATCTGCTTACTACCTAAAAAATATCACAATCACACTTGAGTTGTCCCGTGAGTATTCTTTGACCATCGCTCAGCGAGCGAATCGAACTAAACTGGCGAGGCCCAATAACTGTAATCTTCTTTATGAGCGGACCAAGCTCACTTGAAAAGAGCAACTTAACGGCGCGTACCCCTATCACCGTACATCCGATCACCCCACAGCGCTACCAAGCCGTGGTAGCGTAATTCTAATACGTAATTTGAGAGTCGACTACGATTCTACGAGGCCCTACGCTTAGCTCATCGGCTGACCGACCGGCGAGAACGTGGGGCGTGGTAACGGCCCATATCACCAAGCTACTGGCGGACGATTACAAAGCGGTTACGGTGCCGTTCAATCAGCACAGTGGGTAAAGGGTTCAGCTCGTAAGTATGGCTCGAATAACCGTGCCTGCATCGCTGACGAAAAATAAAAAAACGCTGTCTAAGTACCGTGGTTGTAACTGTCGCTGAAGCGAAAAGCTAGAATTTTATCAAGAAAGTTAATATGTGCTCATTCGTTTAATTATCGCATCAATCGGCGTCAGCGCATGCGAAGTGAAGAACCAGTACTTTCGGGCGAAATTTTACCTAACTGGGACGAATATATTTTCAACGCCTATTGGCCTAGTGTTTGATTCACCTTTGTCGAGAAATTTAATCTGTACTTATTATTTATTTATCACGTAAATAGGCGCCAGCGGGTGCGCGCGGAGTGATATATGCAGACTAACAGTACTTTCAAGACAACTTAATTTACCTGGCTGAAACGAACATGTTCATAGGCTGTATACTAACATTCTTTTGTTCTTTCGGGAAAATATTTCTGCACCAGTTTGTTTATTTAAGCGATTGGGGATAGAACAATTCCCTGGTTTTATTTTTTTCGAGAAAATTATTCTGTCCCGATTCGTTCATTTACCCCGCAAACTGACGTGAGAACGTGCGCGGGAAGGGATCTATGAGAGAACCAGTGCTTTTCGGAGAACTTTTTTTTTCCTTAGCTGAAACGAATATTTTCCTGCGTTGTAGACTTACCGCTTTTCCATTTTTTGCGAGACAATTATTGTGTCCCCACTCGTTTATTTCTCGCATAAAATGACGGTAGAACGTACACGGAAAAAGATCTATGCGACAACCACTGCTCTTGGGAGAACATTAGTTTGCTTAGCTAAAACGAATATTTTCCTGGGCTGTAGATTTGCCATTTTTCCATTTTTTCGAGAAAATTATTCTGTCCCCATTCGTTTATATATAGCTTAAAATGAGGTTAGAACCCGGAAGGGAATAGATCTATGCGACAACCACTGATCTTGGCAGAACTTTATATTTCTTAGCTAAAACGAATATTTTCCTGGGCTGTACCCACTGTCCAATTCTGTCCCCACTCGTTTATATATCGTATAACATGACGGTAGAACGTGCACGGGAAGAGATCTATGCGACAACCACTGCTCTTGGCAGAACTTTATTTTCCTTAGCTGAAACGAATATTTTCCTGAGCTACAGACTTACCGCATTTTCATTTTTTTTTTCGAAAAAGTTATTCTGTCCCCACTCGTTCACTTATTGCATAAAATGACGTTAGAACGTGCACGGGAAGGGATCTAGGCGACAACCACTGCTATTGGGAAAACATCATTTTTCTTAGCTAAAACGAATATTTTCCTGGGCTAAGGAAACGTAATAGACTTACCGTTTTTCCATTTTTTTTCGAGAAGATAATTCTGTTGCCACTCGTTTATTTATCGTATAAAATGACGTTAGAACGTGCAATGGAAGAGATCTAGACGAGAACACCCGCCGCGGTTGCTCAGTGGCTATGGTGTTAGGCTACTGAGCACGAGGTCGCGGGATCGAATCCCGGCCACGGAGGCCGCATTTCCATGGGGGCGAAATGCGAAAACACCCGTGTACTTAGATTTAGGTGCACGTTGAAGAACCCCAGGTGGTCGAAATTTCCGGAGTCCTCCATTACGGCGTGCCTCATAATCAGAAAGTGGTTTTGGCACGTAAAACCCCATATTTTATTTTAGGCGAGAACCTCTGCTCTAGGGAAAACTTTATTTTCCTTTGCTGAAACGAATATTTTCCTGGGCTACAGACTTAGCGTTTTTCCATTTTCTTTCAAGAACATTATTGTGTCCCTAATCGTTTATTTATTGCGTTAAAGTGCGTCTGCGCAGTCCCGGGGACTGAGATATGTGGAGAACCAGCGCTTTCGAGGTACTTTGTTTTTCGTTGGAAAAATGATATTTTCATGGGCTTACCGTTTTTTCGATTTTGGGGCAAAAATTATTCTGTGCCCAATCGTTTATATATCGCGTTAAACGGCGTGTGCACATTACCTGGGACTGAGATATGTGAAGAACCAGCGCTTGCGAGGCACTTTATTTTTCGTCAGAAAAATGATATTTTCATGGGCTATAGGCTTACCGTTTTTTGGATTTTGGGGCAAAAATTATTCTGTGCCCAATCGTTTATTTATTGCTTTAAACGGCGTCTGCGCAGTACCTGGGACTGAGATATGTGAAGAACCAGCGCTTTGGAGACACTTTAATTTTCGTCAGAAAAATGATATTTTCATGGGCTTACCATTTTTTTCGATTTTGGGGCAAAAATTATTCTGTGCCCAATCGTTTATTTATCGCCTTGTAAGGTGTCTGCGCAGTACCCGGGACTGAGATATGTGAAGAACCAGCGCTTTGGAGACACTTTATTTTTCTTTGGAAACATGATATTTTCATGGGCTATAGGCTTACCGTTTTTTCGATTGTGGGGCAAAAATTATTCTGTGCCCAATCGTTTATTTATCGTGTTAAACTGCGTATGAGCAGTCGCGGGGACCGAGATATGCGGAGAACCAGCGCTTTTGAGACACTTTATTTTACGTCGGAAAAACGATATTTTCATGGGCTATAGGCTTACCGTTTTTTCGATTTTGGGACAAAAATTATTCTGTGCCCAATCGTTTATTTATCGTGTTAAACGGCGTCTGCGCAGTCCCGGGGACTGAGATATGCGGAGAACCAGCGCTTGCGAGGCACTTTATTTTTCGTCAGAAAAATGATATTTTCATGGGCTATAGGCTTACCGTTTTTTTCGATTTTGGGGCAAAAATTATTCTGTGCCCAATCGTTTATTTATCGTGTTAAACTGCGTCTGAGCAGTCGCGGGGACCGAGATATGCGGAGAACCAGCGCTTTCGAGACACTTTATTTTTCGTCGGAAAAACGATATTTTCATGGGCTATTATAGGCTTACCGTTTTTTCGATTTTGGGACAAAAATTATTCTGCGCCCAATCGTTTATTTATCGTGTTAAACGGCGTCTGCGCAGTCCCGGGGACTGAGATATGCGGAGAACCAGCGCTTGCGAGGCACTTTATTTTTCGTCAGAAAAATGATATTTTCATGGGCTATAGTCTTACCGTTTTTTTCGATTTTGGGGCAAAAATTATTTTGTGCCCAATCGTTTATTTATCGCCTTGTAAGGTGTCTGCGCAGTACCGGGGACTGAGATATGTGAAGAACCAGCGCTTTGGAGACACTTTCTTTTTCTTTGGAAACATGACATTTTCATGGGCTATAGGCTTACCGTTTTTTCGATTTTGGGGCAAAAATTATTCTGTGCCCAATCGTTTATTTATCGTGTTAAACTGCGTCTGAGCAGTCCCGGGGACTGAGATATGCGGAGAACCAGCGCTTTCGATACACTTTATTTTACGTCGGAAAAACGATATTTTGGGCTTACCGTTTTTTCGATTTTGGGACAAAAATTATTCTGTGCCCAATAGTTTATTTATCGCGTTAAACGGCGTCTGAGCAGTCGCGGGGACTGAGATATGTGGAGAACCAGCGCTTTCGAGACACTTTATTTTACGTCGGAAAAACGATATTTTCATGGGCTATAGGCTTACCGTTTTTTCGATTTTGGGACAAAAATTATTCTGTGCCCAATCGTTTATTTATCGCGTTAAACGGCGTCTGAGCAGTCGCGGGGACTGAGATATGTGGAGAACCAGCGCTTTCGAGACACTTTATTTTACGTCGGAAAAACGATATTTTCATGGGCTATAGGCTTACCGTTTTTTCGATTTTGGGACAAAAATTATTCTGTGCCCAATCGTTTATTTATCGCGTTAAACGGCGTCTGCGCAGTCCCGGGGACTGAGATATGCGGAGAACCAGCGCTTTCGAGACACTATATTTTTCGTCGGAAAAATGATATTTTCATGGGCTATAGGCTTACCGTTTTTTCGATTTTGGGACAAAAATTATTCTGTGCCCAATCGTTTATTTATCGCGTTAAACGGCGTCTGAGCAGTCGCGGGGATTGAGATATGTGGAGAACCAGCGCTTTCGAGACACTTTATTTTACGTCGGAAAAACGATATTTTCATGGGCTATAGGCATACCGTTTTTTCGATTTTGGGACAAAAATAATTCTGTGCCCAATCGTTTATTTATCGCGTTAAACGGCGTCTGAGCAGTCGCGGGGACTGAGATATGTGGAGAACCAGCGCTTTCGAGACACTTTATTTTACGTCGAAAAAACGATATTTTCATGGGCTATAGGCTTACCGTTTTTTCGATTTTGGGACAAAAATTATTCTGTGCCCAATCGTTTATTTATCGCGTTAAACGGCGTCTGCGCAGTCCCGGGGACTGAGATATGCGGAGAACCAGCGCTTTCGAGACACTTTATTTTACGTCGGAAAAACGATATTTTCATGGGCAATAGGCTTACCGTTTTTTCGATTTTGGGACAAAAATTATTCTGTGCCCAATCGTTTATTTATCGTGTTAAACTGCGTCTGAGCAGTTCCGGGGACTGAGATATGTGGAGAACCAGCGCTTTCGAGACACATTATTTTACGTCGGAAAAACGATATTTTCATGGGCTATAGGCTTACCGTTTTTTCGATTTTGGGACAAAAATTATTCTGTGCCCAATCGTTTATTTATCGTGTTAAACGGCGTCTGCGCAGTCCTGGGGACTGAGATATGCGGAGAACCAGCGCTTTCGAGACACTTTATTTTTCATCGGAAAAACGATATTTTCATGGGCTATTGTAGGCTTACCGTTTTTTCGATTTTGGGACAAAAATTATTCTGTGCCCAATCGTTTATTTATCGTGTTAAACGGCGTCTGCGCAGTCCCGGGGACTGAGATATGCGGAGAACCAGCGCTTGCGAGGAACTTTATTTTTCGTCAGAAAAATGATATTTTCATGGGCTATAGGCTTACCGTTTTTTTTCAATTTTGGGGCAAAAATTATTTTGTGCCCAATCGTTTATTTATCGCCTTGTAAGGTGTCTGCGCAGTACCGGGGACTGAGATATGTGAAGAACCAGCGCTTTCGAGACACTTTATTTTACGTCGGAAAAACGATATTTTCATGGGCTATAGGCTTACCGTTTTTTCGATTTTGGGACAAAAATTATTCTGTGCCCAATCGTTTATTTATCGTGTTAAACTGCGTCTGAGCAGTCCCAGGGACTGAGATATGTGGAGAACCAGCGCTTTCGATACACATTATTTTACGTCGGAAAAACGATATTTTCATGGGCTATAGGCTTACCGTTTTTTCGATTTTGGGACAAAAAATATTCTGTGCCCAATCGTTTATTTATCGTGTTAAACTGCGTCTGAGCAGTCACGGGGACTGAGATATGTGGAGAACCAGCGCTTTCCAGACACATTATTTTACGTCGGAAAAACGATATTTTCATGGGCAATAGGCTTACCGTCCTTTCGATTTTGGGACAAAAATTATTCTGTGCCCAATCGTTTATTTATCGCGTTACACGGCGTGTGAGCAGTCACGGGGACTGAGATATGTGGAGAACCAGCGCTTTCGAGACACTTTATTTTACGTCGGAAAAACGATATTTTCATGGGCTATAGGCTTACCGTTTTTTCGATTTTGGGACAAAAATTATTCTGTGCCCAATCGTTTATTTATCGCGTTAAACGGCGTCTGAGCAGTGGCGGGGACTGAGATATGTGGAGAAACAGCGCTTTCGAGACACTTTATTTTACGTCGAAAAAACGATATTTTCATGGGCTATAGGCTTACCGTTTTTTAGATTTTGGGACAAAAATTATTCTGTGCCCAATCGTTTATTTATCGCGTTAAACGGCGTCTGCGCAGTCCCGGGGACTGAGATATGCGGAGAACCAGCGCTTTCGAGACACTATATTTTTCGTCGGAAAAACGATATTTTCATGGGCTATAGGCTTACCGTTTTTTTCGATTTTGGGACAAAAATTATTCTGTGCCCAATCGTTTATTTATCGTGTCAAACGGCGTCTGAGCAGTCGCGGGGACTGAGATATGTGGAGAACCAGCGCTTTCGAGACACTTTAGTTTACGTCGGAAAAACGATATTTTCATGGGCAATAGGCTTACCGTTTTTTCGATTTTGGGACAAAAATTATTCTGTGCCCAATCGTTTATTTATCGTGTTAAACTGCGTCTGAGCAGTTCCGGGGACTGAGATATGTGGAGAACCAGCGCTTTCGAGACACATTATTTTACGTCGGAAAAACGATATTTTCATGGGCTATAGGCTTACCGTTTTTTCGATTTTGGGACAAAAATTATTCTGTGCCCAATCGTTTATTTATCGTGTTAAACGGCGTCTGCGCAGTCCTGGGGACTGAGATATGCGGAGAACCAGCGCTTTCGAGACACTTTATTTTTCGTCGGAAAAACGATATTTTCATGGGCTATTATAGGCTTACCGTTTTTTCGATTTTGGGACAAAAATTATTCTGTGCCCAATCGTTTATTTATCGTGTTAAACGGCGTCTGCGCAGTCCCGGGGACTGAGATATGCGGAGAACCAGCGCTTGCGAGGCACTTTATTTTTCGTCAGAAAAATGATATTTTCATGGGCTTACCGTTTTTTTCGATTTTGGGGCAAAAATTATTTTGTGCCCAATCGTTCATTTATCGCCTTGTAAGGTGTCTGCGCAGTACCGGGGACTGAGATATGTGAAGAACCAGCGCTTTCGAGACACTTTATTTTACGTCGGAAAAACGATATTTTCATGGGCTATAGGCTTACCGTTTTTTCGATTTTGGGACAAAAATTATTCTGTGCCCAATCGTTTATTTATCGTGTTAAACTGCGTCTGAGCAGTCCCAGGGACTGAGATATGTGGAGAACCAGCGCTTTCGATACACATTATTTTACGTCGGAAAAACGATATTTTCATGGGCTATAGGCTTACCGTTTTTTTGATTTTGGGACAAAAAATATTCTGTGCCCAATCGTTTATTTATCGCCTTAAACGGCGTCTGATCAGTCGCGGGGACTGAGATATGTGGAGAACCAGCGCTTTCGAGACACTTTATTTTACGTCGGAAAAACAATATTTTCATGGGCTATAGGCTTACCGTTTTTTCGATTTTGGGACAAAAAATATTCTGTGCCCAATCGTTTATTTATCGCGTTAAACGGCGTCTGATTAGTCGCGGGGACTGAGATATGTGGAGAACCAGCGCTTTCGATACACATTATTTTACGTCGGAAAAACGATATTTTCATGGGCGATAGGCTTACCGTTTTTTCGATTTTGGGACAAAAATTATTCTGTGCCCAATCGTTTATTTATCGTGTTAAACGGCGTCTGCGCAGTCCCGGGGACTGAGATATGCGGAGAACCAGCACTTTCGAGACACTTTATTTTACGTCGGAAAAACGATATTTTCATGGGCTATAGTCTTACCGTTTTTTCGATTTTGGGACAAAAATTATTCTGTGCCCAATCGTTTATTTATCGCGTTACACGGCGTGTGAGCAGTCACGGGGACTGAGATATGCGGAGAACCAGCGCTTTCGAGACACTTTATTTTACGTCGGAAAAACGATATTTTCATGGGCTATAGGCTTACCGTTTTTTCGATTTTGGAACAAAAATTATTCTGTGCCCAATCGTTTATTTATCGCGTTAAACGGCGTCTGAGCAGTCGCGGGGACTGAGATATGCGGAGAACCAGCGCCTTCGAGACACTATATTTTTCGTCGGAAAAAGGATATTTTCATGGGCTATAGGCTTATCGTTTTTTCGATTTTGGGACAAAAATTATTCTGTGCCCAATCGTTTATTTATCGTGTTAAACGGCGTCTGCGCAGTCCCGGGGATTGACATATGCGGAGAACCAGCGCCTTCGAGACACTTTATTTTTCGTCGGAAAAAGGATATTTTCATGGGCTATAGGCTTACCGTTTTTTCGATTTTGGGACAAAAATTATTCTGTGCCCAATCGTTTATTTATCGTGTTAAACTGCGTCTGAGCAGTCACGGGGACTGAGATATGTGGAGAACCAGCGCTTTCCAGACACATTATTTTACGTCGGAAAAACGATATTTTCATGGGCAATAGGCTTACCGTCTTTGCGATTTTGGGACAAAAATTATTCTGTGCCCAATCGTTTATTTATCGCGTTACACGGCGTGTGAGCAGTCACGGGGACTGAGATATGCGGAGAACCAGCGCTTTCGAGACACTTTATTTTACGTCGGAAAAACGATATTTTCATGGGCTATAGTCTTACCGTTTTTTCGATTTTGGGACAAAAATTATTCTGTGCCCAATCGTTTATTTATCGCGTTAAACGGCGTGTGAGCAGTCACGGGGACTGAGATATGCGGAGAAACAGCGCTTTCGAGACACTTTATTTTACGTCGGAAAAACGATATTTTCATGGGTTATAGGCTTACCGTTTTTTCGATTTTGGGACCAAAATTATTCTGTGCCCAATCGTTTATTTATCGTGTTAAACGGCGTCTGCGCAGTCCCGGGGACTGAGATATGCGGAGAACCAGCGCCTTCGAGACACTTTATTTTTCGTCGGAAAAAGGATATTTTCATGGGCTATAGGCTTACCGTTTTTTCGATTTTGGGACAAAAATTATTCTGTCACCAATCGTTTATTTATCGTGTTAAACTGCGTCTGAGCAGTCACGGGGACTGAGATATGTGGAGAACCAGCGCTTTCCAGACACATTATTTTACGTCGGAAAAACGATATTTTCATGGGCTATAAGCTTACCGTTTTTTCGATTTTGGGACAAAAATTATTCTGTGCCCAATCGTTTATTTATCGTGTTTAACGGCGTCTGCGCAGTCACGGGGACTGAGATATGTGGAGAACCAGCGCTTTCCAGACACAATATTTTACGTCGGAAAAACGATATTTTCATGGGCTATAGGCTTACCGTTTTTTCGATTTTGGGACAAAAATTATTCTGTGCCCAATCGTTTATTTATCGTGTTAAACTGCGTCTGAGCAGTCCCAGGGACTGAGATATGTGGAGAACCAGCGCTTTCGAGACACTTTATTTTACGTCGGAAAAACGATATTTTCATGGGCTATAGGCTTACCGTTTTTTCGATTTTGGGACAAAAATTATTCTCTGCCCAATCGTTTATTTATCGCGTTAAACGGCGTCTGCGCAGTCCCGGGGACTGAGATATGCGGAGAACCAGCGCTTTCGAGACACTATATTTTTCGTCGGAAAAATGATATTTTCAAATTATTCTGTGCCCAATCGTTTATTTATCGTGGTAAACGGCGTCTGCGCAGTCCCGGGGACTGAGATATGCGGAGAACCAGCGCCTTCGAGACACTTTATTTTTCGTCGGAAAAAGGATATTTTCATGGGCTATAGGCTTACCGTTTTTTCGATTTTGGGACAAAAATTATTCTGTCACCAATCGTTTATTTATCGTGTTAAACTGCGTCTGAGCAGTCACGGGGACTGAGATATGTGGAGAACCAGCGCTTTCCAGACACATTATTTTACGGCGGAAAAACGATATTTTCATGGGCTATAGGCTTACCGTTTTTTCGATTTTGGGACAAAAATTATTCTGTGCCCAATCGTTTATTTATCGTGTTAAACGGCGTCTGCACAGTCCCGGGGACTGAGATATGTGGAGAACCAGCGCTTTCGAGACACTTTATTTTTCGTCGGAAAAAGGATATTTTCATGGGCTATAGGCTTACCGTTTTTTCGATTTTGGGACAAAAATTATTCTGTGCCCAATCGTTTATTTATCGTGTTAAACTGCGTCTGAGCAGTCACGGGGACTGAGATATGCGGAGAACCAGCGCTTTCGAGACACTTTATTTTACGTCGGAAAAACGATATTTTCATGGGCTATAATCTTACCGTTTTTTCGATTTTGGGACAAAAATTATTCTGTGCCCAATCGTTTATTTATCGCGTTAAACGGCGTGTGAGCAGTCACGGGGACTGAGATATGCGGAGAAACAGCGCTTTCGAGACACTTTATTTTACGTCGGAAAAACGATATTTTCATGGGCTATAGGCTTACCGTTTTTTCGATTTTGGGACAAAAATTATTCTGTGCCCAATCGTTTATTTATCGTGTTAAACGGCGTCTGCGCAGTCCCGGGGACTGAGATATGCGGAGAACCAGCGCCTTCGAGACACTTTATTTTTCGTCGGAAAAAGGATATTTTCATGGGCTATAGGCTTACCGTTTTTTCGATTTTGGGACAAAAATTATTCTGTCACCAATCGTTTATTTATCGTGTTAAACTGCGTCTGAGCAGTCACGGGGACTGAGATATGTGGAGAACCAGCGCTTTCCAGACACATTATTTTACGTCGGAAAAACGATATTTTCATGGGCTATAGGCTTACCGTTTTTCGATTTTGGGACAAAAATTATTCTGTGCCCAATCGTTTATTTATCGTGTTAAACGGCGTCTGCGCAGTCCCGGGGACTGATTTATGTGGAGAACCAGCGCTTTCGAGACACTTTATTTTACGTCGGAAAAACGATATTTTCATGGGCTATAGGCTTACCGTTTTTTCGATTTTGGCACAAAAATTATTCTCTGCCCAATCGTTTATTTATCGCGTTAAACGGCGTCTGCGCAGTCCCGGGGACTGAGATATGCGGAGAACCAGCGCTTTCGAGACACTATATTTTTCGTCGGAAAAATGATATTTTCATGGGCTATATAGGCTTACCGTTTTTTCGATTTTGGGACAAAAATTATTCTGTGCCCAATCGTTTATTTATGGCGTTACACGGCGTGTGAGCAGTCACGGGGACTGAGATATGCGGAGAACCAGCGCTTTCGAGACACTTTATTTTACGTCGGAAAAACGATATTTTCATGGGCTATAGGCTTACCGTTTTTTCGATTTTGGGACAAAAATTATTCTGTGCCGAATCGTTTATTTATCGTGTTAAACGGCGTCTGCGCAGTCCCGGGGACTGAGATATGTGGAGAACCAGCGCTTTCGAGACACTTTATTTTACGTCGGAAAAACGATATTTTCATGGGCTATAGGCTTACCGTTTTTTCGATTTTGGGACAAAAATTATTCTCTGCCCAATCGTTTATTTATCGCGTTAAACGGCGTCTGCGCAGTCCCGGGGACTGAGATATGCGGAGAACCAGCGCTTTCGAGACACTATATTTTTCGTCGGAAAAATGATATTTTCATGGGCTATAGGCTTACCGTTTGTTCGATTTTGGGACAAAAAATATTCTGTGCCCAATCGTTTATTTATCGTGTTAAACGGGGTCTGCGCAGTCCCGGGGACTGAGATATGTGGAGAACCAGCGCTTTCGAGACACTTTATTTTACGTCGGAAAAAGGATATTTTCATGGGCTATAGGCTTACCGTTTTTTCGATTTTGGGACAAAAATTATTCTGTCACCAATCATTTATTTATCGTGTTAAACTGCGTCTGCGCAGTCCCGGGGACTGAGCTATGTGGAGAACCAGCGCTTTCGAGACACTTTATTTTACGTCGGGAAAAGGATATTTTCAAGGGCTATAGGCTTACCGTTTTTTCGATTTTGGGACAAAAATTATTCTCTGCCAATCGTTTATTTATCGCGTTAAACGGCGTCTGCGCAGTCCCGGGGACTGAGATATGCGGAGAACCAGCGCTTTCGGGACACTATATTTTTCGTCGGAAAAATGATATTTTCATGGCGTATAGGCTTACCGTTTTTTCGATTTTGGGACAAAAATTATTCTGTGCCCAATCGTTTATTTATCGCGTTACACGGCGTGTGAGCAGTCACGGGGACTGAGATATGCGGAGAACCAGCGCTTTCGAGACACTTTATTTTACGTCGGAAAAACGATATTTTCATGGGCTATAGGCTTACCGTTTTTTCGATTTTGGGACAAAAATTATTCTGTCACCAATCGTTTATTTATCGTGTTAAACTGCGTCTGAGCAGTCCCAGGGACTGAGATATGTGGAGAACCAGCGCTTTCGATACACATTATTTTACGTCGGAAAAACGATATTTTCATGGGCTATAGGCTTACCGTTTTTTCGATTTTGGGACAAAAAATATTCTGTGCCCAATCGTTTATTTATCGCGTTAAACGGCGTCTGGTCAGTCGCGGGGACAGAGATATGTGGGGAACCAGCGCTTTCGAGACACTTTATTTTACGTCGGAAAAACAATATTTTCATGGGCTATAGGCTTACCGTTTTTTCGATTTTGGGACAAAAATTATTCTGTGCCCAATCGTTTATTTATCGTGTTAAACGGTGTCTGAGCAGTCGCGGGGACTGAGATATGTGGAGAACCAGCGCTTTCGAGACACTTTATTTTACGTCGGAAAAACGATATTTTCATGGGCTATAGGCTTACCGTTTTTTCGATTTTGGGACAAAATTATTCTGTGCCCAATCGTGTATTTATCGCGTTAAACGGCGTCTGAGCAGTCGCGGGGACTGAGATATGTGGAGAACCAGCGCTTTCGAGACACTTTATTTTACGTCGGAAAAACGATATTTTCATGGGCTATAGGCTTACCGTTTTTTCGATTTTGGGAGAAAAATTATTCTGTGCCCAATCGTTTATTTATCGCGTTAAACGGCGTCTGCGCAGTCCCGGGGACTGAGATATGCGGAGAACCAGCGCTTTCGAGACACTATATTTTTCGTCGGAAAAATGATATTTTCATGGGCTATAGGCTTACCGTTTTTTCGATTTTGGGACAAAAATTATTCTGTGCCCAATCGTTTATTTATCGCGTTAAACGGCGTCTGAGCAGTCGCGGGGACTGAGATATGTGGAGAACCAGCGCTTTCGAGACACTTTATTTTACGTCGGAAAAACGATATTTTCATGGGCTATAGGCTTACCGTTTTTTCGATTTTGGGACAAAAATTATTCTGTGCCCAATCGTTTATTTATCGCGTTAAACGGCGTGTGAGCAGTCACGGGGACTGAGATATGCGGAGAACCAGCGCTTTCGAGACACTTTATTTTACGTCGAAAAAACGATATTTTCATGGGCTATAGGCTTACCGTTTTTTCGATTTTGGGACAAAAATTATTCTGTGCCCAATCGTTTATTTATCGTTTTAAACGGCGTCTGCGCAGTCCCGGGGACTGAGATATGCGGAGAACCAGCACCTTCGAGACACTTTATTTTTCGTCGGAAAAAGGATATTTTCATGGGCTATAGGCTTACCGTTTTTTCGATTTTGGGACAAAAATTATTCTGTCACCAATCGTTTATTTATCGTGTTAAACTGCGTCTGAGCAGTCACGGGGACTGAGATATGTGGAGAACCAGCGCTTTCCAGACACATTATTTTACGTCGGAAAAACGATATTTTCATGGGCTATAGGCTTACCGTTTTTTCGATTTTGGGACAAAAATTATTCTGTGCCCAATCGTTTATTTATCGTGTTAAACGGCGTCTGCGCAGTCCCGGGGACTGAGATATGTGGAGAACCAGCGCTTTCGAGACACTTTATTTTACGTCGGAAAAACGATATTTTCATGGGCTATAGGCTTACCGTTTTTTCGATTTTGGGACAAAAATTATTCTCTGCCCAATCGTTTATTTATCGCGTTAAACGGCGTCTGCGCAGTCTCGGGGACTGAGATATGCGGAGAACCAGCGCTTTCGAGACACTATATTTTTCGTCGGAAAAATGATATTTTCACGGGCTATAGGCTTACCGTTTTTTCGATTTTGGGACAAAAATTATTCTGTGCCCAATCGTTTATTTATCGCGTTAAACGGCGTCTGCGCAGTCCCGGGGACTGAGATATGCGGAGAAGCAGCGCTTTCGAGACACTTTATTTTACGTCGGAAAAACGATATTTTCATGGGCTATAGGCTTACCATTTTTTCGATTTTGGGACAAAAATTATTCTGTGCCCAATCGTTTATTTATCGTGTTAAACGGCGTCTGCGCAGTCCCGGGGACTGAGATATGCGGAGAACCAGCGCTTTCGAGACACTATATTTTTCGTCGGAAAAATGATATTTTCATGGGCTATAGGCTTACCGTTTTTACGATTTTGGGACAAAAATTATTCTGTGCCCAATCGTTTATTTATCGCGTTAAACGGCGTCTGAGCAGTCGCGGGGACTGAGATATGTGGAGAACCAGCGCCTTCGAGACACTTTATTTTTCGTCGGAAAAAGGATATTTTCATGGGCTATAGGCTTACCGTTTTTTCGATTTTGGGACAAAAATTATTCTGTCACCAATCGTTTATTTATCGTGTTAAACTGCGTCTGAGCAGTCACGGGGACTGAGATATGTGGAGAACCAGCGCTTTCCAGACACATTATTTTACGTTGGAAAAACGATATTTTCATGGGCTATAGGCTTACCGTTTTTTCGATTTTGGGACAAAAATTATTCTGTGCCCAATCGTTTATTTATCGCGTTAAACGGCGTCTGAGCAGTCGCGGGGACTGAGATATGTGGAGAACCAGCGCTTTCGAGACACTTTATTTTACGTCGGAAAAACGATATTTTCATGGGCTATAGGCTTACCGTTTTTTCGATTTTGGGACAAAAATTATTCTGTGCCCAATCGTTTATTTATCGCGTTAAACGGCGTCTGAGCAGTCGCGGGGACTGAGATATGTGGAGAACCAGCGCTTTCGAGACACTTTATTTTACGTCGGAAAAACGATATTTTCATGGGCTATAGGCTTACCGTTTTTTCGATTTTGGGACAAAAATTATTCTGTGCCCAATTGTTTATTTATCGCGTTAAACGGCGTCTGAGCAGTCGCGGGGACTGAGATATGTGGAGAACCAGCGCTTTCGAGACACTTTATTTTACGTCGCAAAAATGATATTTTCATGGGCTATAGGCTTACCGTTTTTTCGATTTTGGGACAAAAATTATTCTGTGCCCAATCGTTTATTTATCGCGTTAAACGGCGTCTGCGCAGTCCCGGGGACTGAGATATGCGGAGAACCAGCGCTTTCGAGACACTATATTTTTCGTCGGAAAAATGATATTTTCATGGGCTATAGGCTTACCGTTTTTTCGATTTTGGGACAAAAATTATTCTGTGCCCAATCGTTTATTTATCGCGTTAAACGGCGTCTGAGCAGTCGCGGGGACTGAGATATGTGGAGAACCAGCGCTTTCGAGACACTTTATTTTACGTCGGAAAAACGATATTTTCATGGGCTATAGGCTTACCGTTTTTTCGATTTTGGGACAAAAATTATTCTGTGCCCAATCGTTTATTTATCGTGTTAAACGGCGTCTGCGGAGTCCCGGGGACTGAGATATGCGGAGAACCAGCGCCTTCGAGACACTTTATTTTTCGTCGGAAAAAGGATATTTTCATGGGCTATAGGCTTACCGTTTTTTCGATTTTGGGACAAAAATTATTCTGTGCCCAATCGTTTATTTATCGCGTTAAACGGCGTCTGAGCAGTCGCGGGGACTGAGATATCTGGAGAACCAGCGCTTTCGAGACACTTTATTTTACGTCGGAAAAACGATATTTTCATGGGCTATAGGCTTACCGTTTTTTCGATTTTGGGACAAAAATTATTCTGTGCCCAATCGTTTATTTATCGCGTTAAACGGCGTCTGAGCAGTCGCGGGGACTGAGATATGTGGAGAACCAGCGCTTTCGAGACACTTTATTTTACGTCGAAAAAACGATATTTTCATGGGCTATAGGCTTACCGTTTTTTCGATTTTGGGACAAAAATTATTCTGTGCCCAATCGTTTATTTATCGCGTTAAACGGCGTCTGCGCAGTCCCGGGGACTGAGATATGCGGAGAACCAGCGCTTTCGAGACACTATATTTTTCGTCGGAAAAATGATATTTTCATGGGCTATAGGCTTACCGTTTTTTCGATTTTGGGACAAAAATTATTCTCTGCCCAATCGTTTATTTATCGCGTTAAACGGCGTCTGCGCAGTCCCGGGGACTGAGATATGCGGAGAACCAGCGCTTTCGAGACACTATATTTTTCGTCGGAAAAACGATATTTTCATGGGCTATAGGCTTACCGTTTTTTCGATTTTGGGACAAAAATTATTCTGTGCCCAATCGTTTATTTATCGTGTTAAACGGCGTCTGCGCAGTCCCGGGGACTGAGATATGCGGAGAACCAGCGCCTTCGAGACACTTTATTTTTCGTCGGAAAAAGGATATTTTCATGGGCTATAGGCTTACCGTTTTTTCGATTTTGGGACAAAAATTATTCTGTGCCCAATCGTTTATTTATCGTGTTAAACGGCGTCTACGCAGTCCCGGGGACTGAGATATGCGGAGAACCAGCGCTTTGGAGACACTATATTTTTCGTCGGAAAAATGATATTTTCATGGGCTATAGGCTTACCGTTTTTTCGATTTTGGGACAAAAATTATTCTGTGCCCAATCGTTTATTTATCGCGTTAAACGGCGTCTGAGCAGTCGCGGGGACTGAGATATGTGGAGAACCAGCGCTTTCGAGACACTTTATTTTACGTCGGAAAAACGATATTTTCATGGGCTATAGGCTTACCGTTTTTTCGATTTTGGGACAAAAATTATTCTGTGCCCAGTCGTTTATTTATCGCGTTAAACGGCGTCTGAGCAGACGCGGGGACTGAGATATGTGGAGAACCAGCGCTTTCGAGACACTTTATTTTACGTCGGAAAAACGATATTTTCATGGGCTATAGGCTTACCGTTTTTTCGATTTTGGGACAAAAATTATTCTGTGCCCAATCGTTTATTTATCGCGTTAAACGGCGTCTGAGCAGTCGCGGGTACTGAGATATGTGGAGAACCAGCGCTTTCGAGACACTTTATTTTACGTCGCAAAAATGATATTTTCATGGGCTATAGGCTTACCGTTTTTTCGATTTTGGGACAAAAATTATTCTGTGCCCAATCGTTTATTTATCGCGTTAAACGGCGTCTGCGCAGTCCCGGGGACTGAGATATGCGGAGAACCAGCGCTTTCGAGACACTATATTTTTCGTCGGAAAAATGATATTTTCATGGGCTATAGGCTTACCGTTTTTTCGATTTTGGGACAAAAATTATTCTGTGCCCAATCGTTTATTTATCGCGTTAAACGGCGTCTGAGCGGTCGCGGGGACTGAGATATGTGGAGAACCAGCGCTTTCGAGACACTTTATTTTACGTCGGAAAAACGATATTTTCATGGGCTATAGGCTTACCGTTTTTTCGATTTTGGGACAAAAATTATTCTCTGCCCAATCGTTTATTTATCGCGTTAAACGGCGTCTGCGCAGTCCCGGGGACTGAGATATGCGGAGAACCAGCGCTTTCGAGACACTATATTTTTCGTCGGAAAAATGATATTTTCATGGGCTATAGGCTTACCGTTTTTTCGATTTTGGGACAAAAATTATTCTGTGCCCAATCGTTTATTTATCGCGTTAAACGGCGTCTGCGCAGTCCCGGGGACTGAGATATGCGGAGAACCACCGCTTTCGAGACACTATATTTTTCGTCGGAAAAATGATATTTTCATGGGCTATAGGCTTACCGTTTTTTCGATTTTGGGACAAAAATTATTCTGTGCCCAATCGTTTATTTAACGCGTGAAACGGCGTCTGAGCAGTCGCGGGGACTGAGATATGCGGAGAACCAGCGCTTTCGAGACACTATATTTTTCGTCGGAAAAATGATATTTTCATGGGATATAGGCTTACCGTTTTTTTCGATTTTGGGACAAAAATTATTCTGTGCCCAATCGTTTATTTATCGCGTTAAACGGCGTCTGAGCAGTCGCGGGCACTGAGATATGTGGAGAACCAGCGCTTTCGAGACACTTTATTTTACGTCGGAAAAACGATATTTTCATGGGCTATAGGCTTACCGTTTTTTCGATTTTGGGACAAAAATTATTCTCTGCCCAATCGTTTATTTATCGCGTTAAACGGCGTCTGCGCAGTCCCGGGGACTGAGATATGCGGAGAACCAGCGCTTTCGAGACACTATATTTTTCGTCGGAAAAATGATATTTTCATGGGCTATAGGCTTACCGTTTTTTCGATTTTGGGACAAAAATTATTCTGTGCCCAATCGTTTATTTATCGCGTTAAACGGCGTCTGCGCAGTCCCGGGGACTGAGATATGCGGAGAAGCAGCGCTTTCGAGACACTTTATTTTACGTCGGAAAAACGATATTTTCATGGGCTATAGGCTTACCATTTTTTCGATTTTGGGACAAAAATTATTCTGTGCCCAATCGTTTATTTATCGTGTTAAACGGTGTCTACGCAGTCCCGGGGACTGAGATATGCGGAGAACCAGCGCTTTCGAGACACTATATTTTTCGTCGGAAAAATGATATTTTCATGGGCTATAGGCTTACCGTTTTTTCGATTTTGGGACAAAAATTATTCTGTGCCCAATCGTTTATTTATCGCGTTAAACGGCGTCTGAGCAGTCGCGGGGACTGAGATATGTGGAGAACCAGCGCTTTCGAGACACTTTATTTTACGTCGGAAAAACGATATTTTCATGGGCTATAGGCTTACCGTTTTTTCGATTTTGGGACAAAAATTATTCTGTGCCCAATCGTTTATTTATCGCGTTAAACGGCGTCTGAGCAGACGCGGGGACTGAGATATGTGGAGAACCAGCGCTTTCGAGACACTTTATTTTACGTCGGAAAAACGATATTTTCATGGGCTATAGGCTTACCGTTTTTTCGATTTTGGGACAAAAATTATTCTGTGCCCAATCGTTTATTTATCGCGTTAAACGGCGTCTGAGCAGTCGCGGGCACTGAGATATGTGGAGAACCAGCGCTTTCGAGACACTTTATTTTACGTCGGAAAAACGATATTTTCATGGGCTATAGGCTTACCGTTTTTTCGATTTTGGGACAAAAATTATTCTGTGCCCAATCGTTTATTTATCGTGTTAAACGGCGTCTGCGCAGTCCCGGGGACTGAGATATGTGGAGAACCAGCGCTTTCGAGACACTTTATTTTACGTCGGAAAAACGATATTTTCATGGGCTATAGGCTTACCGTTTTTTCGATTTTGGGACAAAAATTATTCTCTGCCCAATCGTTTATTTATCGCGTTAAACGGCGTCTGCGCAGTCCCGGGGACTGAGATATGCGGAGAACCAGCGCTTTCGAGACACTATATTTTTCGTCGGAAAAATGATATTTTCATGGGCTATAGGCTGACCATTTTTTCGATTTTGGGACAAAAATTATTCTGTGCCCAATCGTTTATTTATCGTGTTAAACGGCGTCTGCGCAGTCCCGGGGACTGAGATATGCGGAGAACCAGCGCTTTCGAGACACTTTATTTTACGTCGGAAAAACGATATTTTCATGGGCTATCGGCTTACCGTTTTTTCGATTTTGGGACAAAAATTATTCTGTGCCCAATCGTTTATTTATCGCGTGAAACGGCGTCTGAGCAGTCGCGGGGACTGAGATATGCGGAGAACCAGCGCTTTCGAGACACTATATTTTTCGTCGGAAAAATGATATTTTCATGGGCTATAGGCTTACCGTTTTTTCCGATTTTGGGACAAAAATTATTCTATGCCCAATCGTTTATTTATCGCGTTAAACGGCGTCTGAGCAGTCGCGGGCACTGAGATATGTGGAGAACCAGCGCTTTCGAGACACTTTATTTTACGTCGGAAAAACGATATTTTCATGGGCTATAGGCTTACCGTTTTTTCGATTTTGGGACAAAAATTATTCTGTGCCCAATCGTTTATTTATCGTGTTAAACGGCGTCTGCGCAGTCCCGGGGACTGAGATATGTGGAGAACCAGCGCTTTCGAGACACTTTATTTTACGTCGGAAAAACGATATTTTCATGGGCTATAGGCTTACCGTTTTTTCGATTTTGGGACAAAAATTATTCTCTGCCCAATCGTTTATTTATCGCGTTAAACGGCGTCTGCGCAGTCCCGGGGACTGAGATATGCGGAGAACCAGCGCTTTCGAGACACTATATTTTTCGTCGGAAAAATGATATTTTCATGGGCTATAGGCTTACCGTTTTTTCGATTTTGGGACAAAAATTATTCTGTGCCCAATCGTTTATTTATCGCGTTAAACGGCGTCTGAGCAGTCGCGGGGACTGAGATATGTGGAGAACCAGCGCTTTCGAGACACTTTATTTTACGTCGGAAAAACGATATTTTCATGGGCTATAGGCTTACCGTTTTTTCGATTTTGGGACAAAAATTATTCTGTGCCCAATCGTTTATTTATCGCGTTAAACGGCGTCTGAGCAGTCGCGGGGACTGAGATATGTGGAGAACCAGCGCTTTCGAGACACTTTATTTTACGTCGCAAAAATGATATTTTCATGGGCTATAGGCTTACCGTTTTTTCGATTTTGGGACAAAAATTATTCTGTGCCCAATCGTTTATTTATCGCGTTAAACGGCGTCTGCGCAGTCCCGGGGACTGAGATATGCGGAGAACCAGCGCTTTCGAGACACTATATTTTTCGTCGGGAAAATGATATTTTCATGGGCTATAGGCTTACCGTTTTTTCGATTTTGGGACAAAAATTATTCTGTGCCCAATCGTTTATTTATCGCGTTAAACGGCGTCTGAGCAGTCGCGGGGACTGAGATATGTGGAGAACCAGCGCTTTCGAGACACTTTATTTTACGTCGGAAAAACGATATTTTCATGGGCTATAGGCTTACCGTTTTTTCGATTTTGGGACAAAAATTATTCTCTGCCCAATCGTTTATTTATCGCGTTAAACGGCGTCTGCGCAGTCCCGGGGACTGAGATATGTGGAGAACCAGCGCTTTCGAGACACTATATTTTTCGTCGGAAAAATGATATTTTCATGGGCTATAGGCTTACCGTTTTTTCGATTTTGGGACAAAAATTATTCTGTGCCCAATCGTTTATTTATCGCGTTAAACGGCGTCTGCGCAGTCCCGGGGACTGAGATATGCGGAGAACCAGCGCTTTCGAGACACTATATTTTTCGTCGGAAAAATGATATTTTCATGGGCTATAGGCTTACCGTTTTTTCGATTTTGGGACAAAAATTATTCTGTGCCCAATCGTTTATTTATCGCGTGAAACGGCGTCTGCGCAGTCCCGGGGACTGAGATATGCGGAGAACCAGCGCTTTCGAGACACTATATTTTTCGTCGGAAAAAGGATATTTTCATGGGCTATAGGCTTACCGTTTTTTCGATTTTGGGACAAAAATTATTCTGTCACCAATCGTTTATTTATCGTGTTAAACTGCGTCTGAGCAGTCACGGGGACTGAGATATGTGGAGAACCAGCGCTTTCCAGACACATTATTTTACGTCGGAAAAACGATATTTTCATGGGCTATAGGCTTACCGTTTTTTCGATTTTGGGACAAAAATTATTCTGTGCCCAATCGTTTATTTATCGTGTTAAACGGCGTCTGCGCAGTCCCGGGGACTGAGATATGTGGAGAACCAGCGCTTTCGAGACACTTTATTTTACGTCGGAAAAACGATATTTTCATGGGCTATAGGCTTACCGTTTTTTCGATTTTGGGACAAAAATTATTCTCTGCCCAATCGTTTATTTATCGCGTTAAACGGCGTCTGCGCAGTCTCGGGGACTGAGATATGCGGAGAACCAGCGCATTTGAGACACTTTATTTTACGTCGGAAAAACGATATTTTCATGGGCTATAGGCTTACCGTTTTTTCGATTTTGGGACAAAAATTATTCTCTGCCCAATCGTTTATTTATCGCGTTAAACGGCGTCTGCGCAGTCCCGGGGACTGAGATATGTGGAGAACCAGCGCTTTCGAGACACTATATTTTTCGTCGGAAAAATGATATTTTCATGGGCTATAGGCTTACCGTTTTTTCGATTTTGGGACAAAAATTATTCTGTGCCCAATCGTTTATTTATCGCGTTAAACGGCGTCTGCGCAGTCCCGGGGACTGAGATATGCGGAGAACCAGCGCTTTCGAGACACTATATTTTTCGTCGGAAAAATGATATTTTCATGGGCTATAGGCTTACCGTTTTTTCGATTTTGGGACAAAAATTATTCTGTGCCCAATCGTTTATTTATCGCGTGAAACGGCGTCTGCGCAGTCCCGGGGACTGAGATATGCGGAGAACCAGCGCTTTCGAGACACTATATTTTTCGTCGGAAAAAGGATATTTTCATGGGCTATAGGCTTACCGTTTTTTCGATTTTGGGACAAAAATTATTCTGTCACCAATCGTTTATTTATCGTGTTAAACTGCGTCTGAGCAGTCACGGGGACTGAGATATGTGGAGAACCAGCGCTTTCCAGACACATTATTTTACGTCGGAAAAACGATATTTTCATGGGCTATAGGCTTACCGTTTTTTCGATTTTGGGACAAAAATTATTCTGTGCCCAATCGTTTATTTATCGTGTTAAACGGCGTCTGCGCAGTCCCGGGGACTGAGATATGTGGAGAACCAGCGCTTTCGAGACACTTTATTTTACGTCGGAAAAACGATATTTTCATGGGCTATAGGCTTACCGTTTTTTCGATTTTGGGACAAAAATTATTCTCTGCCCAATCGTTTATTTATCGCGTTAAACGGCGTCTGCGCAGTCTCGGGGACTGAGATATGCGGAGAACCAGCGCTTTTGAGACACTTTATTTTACGTCGGAAAAACGATATTTTCATGGGCTATAGGCTTACCGTTTTTTCGATTTTGGGACAAAAATTATTCTGTCACCAATCGTTTATTTATCGTGTTAAACGGCGTCTGCGCAGTCCCGGGGACTGAGATATGCGGAGAACCAGCGCCTTCGAGACACTTTATTTTTCGTCGGAAAAAGGATATTTTCATGGGCTATAGGCTTACCGTTTTTTCGATTTTGGGACAAAAATTATTCTGTCACCAATCGTTTATTTATCGTGTTAAACTGCGTCTGAGCAGTCACGGGGACTGAGATATGTGGAGAACCAGCGCTTTCCAGACACATTATTTTACGGCGGAAAAACGATATTTTCATGGGCTATAGGCTTACCGTTTTTTCGATTTTGGGACAAAAATTATTCTGTGCCCAATCGTTTATTTATCGTGTTAAACGGCGTCTGCACAGTCCCGGGGACTGAGATATGTGGAGAACCAGCGCTTTCGAGACACTTTATTTTTCGTCGGAAAAAGGATATTTTCATGGGCTATAGGCTTACCGTTTTTTCGATTTTGGGACAAAAATTATTCTGTGCCCAATCGTTTATTTATCGTGTTAAACTGCGTCTGAGCAGTCACGGGGACTGAGATATGCGGAGAACCAGCGCTTTCGAGACACTTTATTTTACGTCGGAAAAACGATATTTTCATGGGCTATAATCTTACCGTTTTTTCGATTTTGGGACAAAAATTATTCTGTGCCCAATCGTTTATTTATCGCGTTAAACGGCGTGTGAGCAGTCACGGGGACTGAGATATGCGGAGAAACAGCGCTTTCGAGACACTTTATTTTACGTCGGAAAAACGATATTTTCATGGGCTATAGGCTTACCGTTTTTTCGATTTTGGGACAAAAATTATTCTGTGCCCAATCGTTTATTTATCGTGTTAAACGGCGTCTGCGCAGTCCCGGGGACTGAGATATGCGGAGAACCAGCGCCTTCGAGACACTTTATTTTTCGTCGGAAAAAGGATATTTTCATGGGCTATAGGCTTACCGTTTTTTCGATTTTGGGACAAAAATTATTCTGTCACCAATCGTTTATTTATCGTGTTAAACTGCGTCTGAGCAGTCACGGGGACTGAGATATGTGGAGAACCAGCGCTTTCCAGACACATTATTTTACGTCGGAAAAACGATATTTTCATGGGCTATAGGCTTACCGTTTTTCGATTTTGGGACAAAAATTATTCTGTGCCCAATCGTTTATTTATCGTGTTAAACGGCGTCTGCGCAGTCCCGGGGACTGATTTATGTGGAGAACCAGCGCTTTCGAGACACTTTATTTTACGTCGGAAAAACGATATTTTCATGGGCTATAGGCTTACCGTTTTTTCGATTTTGGCACAAAAATTATTCTCTGCCCAATCGTTTATTTATCGCGTTAAACGGCGTCTGCGCAGTCCCGGGGACTGAGATATGCGGAGAACCAGCGCTTTCGAGACACTATATTTTTCGTCGGAAAAATGATATTTTCATGGGCTATAGGCTTACCGTTTTTTCGATTTTGGGACAAAAATTATTCTGTGCCCAATCGTTTATTTATGGCGTTACACGGCGTGTGAGCAGTCACGGGGACTGAGATATGCGGAGAACCAGCGCTTTCGAGACACTTTATTTTACGTCGGAAAAACGATATTTTCATGGGCTATAGGCTTACCGTTTTTTCGATTTTGGGACAAAAATTATTCTGTGCCCAATCGTTTATTTATCGTGTTAAACGGCGTCTGCGCAGTCCCGGGGACTGAGATATGTGGAGAACCAGCGCTTTCGAGACACTTTATTTTACGTCGGAAAAACGATATTTTCATGGGCTATAGGCTTACCGTTTTTTCGATTTTGGGACAAAAATTATTCTCTGCCCAATCGTTTATTTATCGCGTTAAACGGCGTCTGCGCAGTCCCGGGGACTGAGATATGCGGAGAACCAGCGCTTTCGAGACACTATATTTTTCGTCGGAAAAATGATATTTTCATGGGCTATAGGCTTACCGTTTGTTCGATTTTGGGACAAAAAATATTCTGTGCCCAATCGTTTATTTATCGTGTTAAACGGCGTCTGCGCAGTCCCGGGGACTGAGATATGTGGAGAACCAGCGCTTTCGAGACACTTTATTTTACGTCGGAAAAAGGATATTTTCATGGGCTATAGGCTTACCGTTTTTTCGATTTTGGGACAAAAATTATTCTGTCACCAATCATTTATTTATCGTGTTAAACTGCGTCTGAGCAGTCACGGGGACTGAGATATGTGGAGAACCAGCGCTTTCCAGACACATTATTTTACGTCGGAAAAACGATATTTTCATGGGCTATAGGCTTACCGTTTTTTCGATTTTGGGATAAAAATTATTCTGTGCCCAATCGTTTATTTATCGTGTTAAACGGCGTCTGCGCAGTCCCGGGGACTGAGCTATGTGGAGAACCAGCGCTTTCGAGACACTTTATTTTACGTCGGGAAAACGATATTTTCAAGGGCTATAGGCTTACCGTTTTTTCGATTTTGGGACAAAAATTATTCTCTGCCAATCGTTTATTTATCGCGTTAAACGGCGTCTGCGCAGTCCCGGGGACTGAGATATGCGGAGAACCAGCGCTTTCGGGACACTATATTTTTCGTCGGAAAAATGATATTTTCATGGCGTATAGGCTTACCGTTTTTTCGATTTTGGGACAAAAATTATTCTGTGCCCAATCGTTTATTTATCGCGTTACACGGCGTGTGAGCAGTCACGGGGACTGAGATATGCGGAGAACCAGCGCTTTCGAGACACTTTATTTTACGTCGGAAAAACGATATTTTCATGGGCTATAGGCTTACCGTTTTTTCGATTTTGGGACAAAAATTATTCTGTCACCAATCGTTTATTTATCGTGTTAAACTGCGTCTGAGCAGTCCCAGGGACTGAGATATGTGGAGAACCAGCGCTTTCGATACACATTATTTTACGTCGGAAAAACGATATTTTCATGGGCTATAGGCTTACCGTTTTTTCGATTTTGGGACAAAAAATATTCTGTGCCCAATCGTTTATTTATCGCGTTAAACGGCGTCTGGTCAGTCGCGGGGACAGAGATATGTGGGGAACCAGCGCTTTCGAGACACTTTATTTTACGTCGGAAAAACAATATTTTCATGGGCTATAGGCTTACCGTTTTTTCGATTTTGGGACAAAAATTATTCTGTGCCCAATCGTTTATTTATCGTGTTAAACGGTGTCTGAGCAGTCGCGGGGACTGAGATATGTGGAGAACCAGCGCTTTCGAGACACTTTATTTTACGTCGGAAAAACGATATTTTCATGGGCTATAGGCTTACCGTTTTTTCGATTTTGGGACAAAATTATTCTGTGCCCAATCGTGTATTTATCGCGTTAAACGGCGTCTGAGCAGTCGCGGGGACTGAGATATGTGGAGAACCAGCGCTTTCGAGACACTTTATTTTACGTCGGAAAAACGATATTTTCATGGGCTATAGGCTTACCGTTTTTTCGATTTTGGGAGAAAAATTATTCTGTGCCCAATCGTTTATTTATCGCGTTAAACGGCGTCTGCGCAGTCCCGGGGACTGAGATATGCGGAGAACCAGCGCTTTCGAGACACTATATTTTTCGTCGGAAAAATGATATTTTCATGGGCTATAGGCTTACCGTTTTTTCGATTTTGGGACAAAAATTATTCTGTGCCCAATCGTTTATTTATCGCGTTAAACGGCGTCTGAGCAGTCGCGGGGACTGAGATATGTGGAGAACCAGCGCTTTCGAGACACTTTATTTTACGTCGGAAAAACGATATTTTCATGGGCTATAGGCTTACCGTTTTTTCGATTTTGGGACAAAAATTATTCTGTGCCCAATCGTTTATTTATCGCGTTAAACGGCGTGTGAGCAGTCACGGGGACTGAGATATGCGGAGAACCAGCGCTTTCGAGACACTTTATTTTACGTCGAAAAAACGATATTTTCATGGGCTATAGGCTTACCGTTTTTTCGATTTTGGGACAAAAATTATTCTGTGCCCAATCGTTTATTTATCGTTTTAAACGGCGTCTGCGCAGTCCCGGGGACTGAGATATGCGGAGAACCAGCGCCTTCGAGACACTTTATTTTTCGTCGGAAAAAGGATATTTTCATGGGCTATAGGCTTACCGTTTTTTCGATTTTGGGACAAAAATTATTCTGTCACCAATCGTTTATTTATCGTGTTAAACTGCGTCTGAGCAGTCACGGGGACTGAGATATGTGGAGAACCAGCGCTTTCCAGACACATGATTTTACGTCGGAAAAACGATATTTTCATGGGCTATAGGCTTACCGTTTTTTCGATTTTGGGACAAAAATTATTCTGTGCCCAATCGTTTATTTATCGTGTTAAACGGCGTCTCCGCAGTCCCGGGGACTGAGATATGTGGAGAACCAGCGCTTTCGAGACACTTTATTTTACGTCGGAAAAACGATATTTTCATGGGCTATAGGCTTACCGTTTTTTCGATTTTGGGACAAAAATTATTCTCTGCCCAATCGTTTATTTATCGCGTTAAACGGCGTCTGCGCAGTCTCGGGGACTGAGATATGCGGAGAACCAGCGCTTTCGAGACACTATATTTTTCGTCGGAAAAATGATATTTTCACGGGCTATAGGCTTACCGTTTTTTCGATTTTGGGACAAAAATTATTCTGTGCCCAATCGTTTATTTATCGCGTTAAACGGCGTCTGCGCAGTCCCGGGGACTGAGATATGCGGAGAAGCAGCGCTTTCGAGACACTTTATTTTACGTCGGAAAAACGATATTTTCATGGGCTATAGGCTTACCATTTTTTCGATTTTGGGACAAAAATTATTCTGTGCCCAATCGTTTATTTATCGTGTTAAACGGCGTCTGCGCAGTCCCGGGGACTGAGATATGCGGAGAACCAGCGCTTTCGAGACACTATATTTTTCGTCGGAAAAATGATATTTTCATGGGCTATAGGCTTACCGTTTTTACGATTTTGGGACAAAAATTATTCTGTGCCCAATCGTTTATTTATCGCGTTAAACGGCGTCTGAGCAGTCGCGGGGACTGAGATATGTGGAGAACCAGCGCCTTCGAGACACTTTATTTTTCGTCGGAAAAAGGATATTTTCATGGGCTATAGGCTTACCGTTTTTTCGATTTTGGGACAAAAATTATTCTGTCACCAATCGTTTATTTATCGTGTTAAACTGCGTCTGAGCAGTCACGGGGACTGAGATATGTGGAGAACCAGCGCTTTCCAGACACATTATTTTACGTTGGAAAAACGATATTTTCATGGGCTATAGGCTTACCGTTTTTTCGATTTTGGGACAAAAATTATTCTGTGCCCAATCGTTTATTTATCGCGTTAAACGGCGTCTGAGCAGTCGCGGGGACTGAGATATGTGGAGAACCAGCGCTTTCGAGACACTTTATTTTACGTCGGAAAAACGATATTTTCATGGGCTATAGGCTTACCGTTTTTTCGATTTTGGGACAAAAATTATTCTGTGCCCAATCGTTTATTTATCGCGTTAAACGGCGTCTGAGCAGTCGCGGGGACTGAGATATGTGGAGAACCAGCGCTTTCGAGACACTTTATTTTACGTCGGAAAAACGATATTTTCATGGGCTATAGGCTTACCGTTTTTTCGATTTTGGGACAAAAATTATTCTGTGCCCAATTGTTTATTTATCGCGTTAAACGGCGTCTGAGCAGTCGCGGGGACTGAGATATGTGGAGAACCAGCGCTTTCGAGACACTTTATTTTACGTCGCAAAAATGATATTTTCATGGGCTATAGGCTTACCGTTTTTTCGATTTTGGGACAAAAATTATTCTGTGCCCAATCGTTTATTTATCGCGTTAAACGGCGTCTGCGCAGTCCCGGGGACTGAGATATGCGGAGAACCAGCGCTTTCGAGACACTATATTTTTCGTCGGAAAAATGATATTTTCATGGGCTATAGGCTTACCGTTTTTTCGATTTTGGGACAAAAATTATTCTGTGCCCAATCGTTTATTTATCGCGTTAAACGGCGTCTGAGCAGTCGCGGGGACTGAGATATGTGGAGAACCAGCGCTTTCGAGACACTTTATTTTACGTCGGAAAAACGATATTTTCATGGGCTATAGGCTTACCGTTTTTTCGATTTTGGGACAAAAATTATTCTGTGCCCAATCGTTTATTTATCGTGTTAAACGGCGTCTGCGGAGTCCCGGGGACTGAGATATGCGGAGAACCAGCGCCTTCGAGACACTTTATTTTTCGTCGGAAAAAGGATATTTTCATGGGCTATAGGCTTACCGTTTTTTCGATTTTGGGACAAAAATTATTCTGTGCCCAATCGTTTATTTATCGCGTTAAACGGCGTCTGAGCAGTCGCGGGGACTGAGATATCTGGAGAACCAGCGCTTTCGAGACACTTTATTTTACGTCGGAAAAACGATATTTTCATGGGCTATAGGCTTACCGTTTTTTCGATTTTGGGACAAAAATTATTCTGTGCCCAATCGTTTATTTATCGCGTTAAACGGCGTCTGAGCAGTCGCGGGGACTGAGATATGTGGAGAACCAGCGCTTTCGAGACACTTTATTTTACGTCGAAAAAACGATATTTTCATGGGCTATAGGCTTACCGTTTTTTCGATTTTGGGACAAAAATTATTCTGTGCCCAATCGTTTATTTATCGCGTTAAACGGCGTCTGCGCAGTCCCGGGGACTGAGATATGCGAAGAACCAGCGCTTTCGAGACACTATATTTTTCGTCGGAAAAATGATATTTTCATGGGCTATAGGCTTACCGTTTTTTCGATTTTGGGACAAAAATTATTCTCTGCCCAATCGTTTATTTATCGCGTTAAACGGCGTCTGCGCAGTCCCGGGGACTGAGATATGCGGAGAACCAGCGCTTTCGAGACACTATATTTTTCGTCGGAAAAACGATATTTTCATGGGCTATAGGCTTACCGTTTTTTCGATTTTGGGACAAAAATTATTCTGTGCCCAATCGTTTATTTATCGTGTTAAACGGCGTCTGCGCAGTCCCGGGGACTGAGATATGCGGAGAACCAGCGCCTTCGAGACACTTTATTTTTCGTCGGAAAAAGGATATTTTCATGGGCTATAGGCTTACCGTTTTTTCGATTTTGGGACAAAAATTATTCTGTGCCCAATCGTTTATTTATCGTGTTAAACGGCGTCTACGCAGTCCCGGGGACTGAGATATGCGGAGAACCAGCGCTTTGGAGACACTATATTTTTCGTCGGAAAAATGATATTTTCATGGGCTATAGGCTTACCGTTTTTTCGATTTTGGGACAAAAATTATTCTGTGCCCAATCGTTTATTTATCGCGTTAAACGGCGTCTGAGCAGTCGCGGGGACTGAGATATGTGGAGAACCAGCGCTTTCGAGACACTTTATTTTACGTCGGAAAAACGATATTTTCATGGGCTATAGGCTTACCGTTTTTTCGATTTTGGGACAAAAATTATTCTGTGCCCAATCGTTTATTTATCGCGTTAAACGGCGTCTGAGCAGACGCGGGGACTGAGATATGTGGAGAACCAGCGCTTTCGAGACACTTTATTTTACGTCGGAAAAACGATATTTTCATGGGCTATAGGCTTACCGTTTTTTCGATTTTGGGACAAAAATTATTCTGTGCCCAATCGTTTATTTATCGCGTTAAACGGCGTCTGAGCAGTCGCGGGTACTGAGATATGTGGAGAACCAGCGCTTTCGAGACACTTTATTTTACGTCGCAAAAATGATATTTTCATGGGCTATAGGCTTACCGTTTTTTCGATTTTGGGACAAAAATTATTCTGTGCCCAATCGTTTATTTATCGCGTTAAACGGCGTCTGCGCAGTCCCGGGGACTGAGATATGCGGAGAACCAGCGCTTTCGAGACACTATATTTTTCGTCGGAAAAATGATATTTTCATGGGCTATAGGCTTACCGTTTTTTCGATTTTGGGACAAAAATTATTCTGTGCCCAATCGTTTATTTATCGCGTTAAACGGCGTCTGAGCGGTCGCGGGGACTGAGATATGTGGAGAACCAGCGCTTTCGAGACACTTTATTTTACGTCGGAAAAACGATATTTTCATGGGCTATAGGCTTACCGTTTTTTCGATTTTGGGACAAAAATTATTCTCTGCCCAATCGTTTATTTATCGCGTTAAACGGCGTCTGCGCAGTCCCGGGGACTGAGATATGCGGAGAACCAGCGCTTTCGAGACACTATATTTTTCGTCGGAAAAATGATATTTTCATGGGCTATAGGCTTACCGTTTTTTCGATTTTGGGACAAAAATTATTCTGTGCCCAATCGTTTATTTATCGCGTTAAACGGCGTCTGCGCAGTCCCGGGGACTGAGATATGCGGAGAACCAGCGCTTTCGAGACACTATATTTTTCGTCGGAAAAATGATATTTTCATGGGCTATAGGCTTACCGTTTTTTCGATTTTGGGACAAAAATTATTCTGTGCCCAATCGTTTATTTAACGCGTGAAACGGCGTCTGAGCAGTCGCGGGGACTGAGATATGCGGAGAACCAGCGCTTTCGAGACACTATATTTTTCGTCGGAAAAATGATATTTTCATGGGATATAGGCTTACCGTTTTTTTTCGATTTTGGGACAAAAATTATTCTGTGCCCAATCGTTTATTTATCGCGTTAAACGGCGTCTGAGCAGTCGCGGGCACTGAGATATGTGGAGAACCAGCGCTTTCGAGACACTTTATTTTACGTCGGAAAAACGATATTTTCATGGGCTATAGGCTTACCGTTTTTTCGATTTTGGGACAAAAATTATTCTCTGCCCAATCGTTTATTTATCGCGTTAAACGGCGTCTGCGCAGTCCCGGGGACTGAGATATGCGGAGAACCAGCGCTTTCGAGACACTATATTTTTCGTCGGAAAAATGATATTTTCATGGGCTATAGGCTTACCGTTTTTTCGATTTTGGGACAAAAATTATTCTGTGCCCAATCGTTTATTTATCGCGTTAAACGGCGTCTGCGCAGTCCCGGGGACTGAGATATGCGGAGAAGCAGCGCTTTCGAGACACTTTATTTTACGTCGGAAAAACGATATTTTCATGGGCTATAGGCTTACCATTTTTTCGATTTTGGGACAAAAATTATTCTGTGCCCAATCGTTTATTTATCGTGTTAAACGGTGTCTACGCAGTCCCGGGGACTGAGATATGCGGAGAACCAGCGCTTTCGAGACACTATATTTTTCGTCGGAAAAATGATATTTTCATGGGCTATAGGCTTACCGTTTTTTCGATTTTGGGACAAAAATTATTCTGTGCCCAATCGTTTATTTATCGCGTTAAACGGCGTCTGAGCAGTCGCGGGGACTGAGATATGTGGAGAACCAGCGCTTTCGAGACACTTTATTTTACGTCGGAAAAACGATATTTTCATGGGCTATAGGCTTACCGTTTTTTCGATTTTGGGACAAAAATTATTCTGTGCCCAATCGTTTATTTATCGCGTTAAACGGCGTCTGAGCAGACGCGGGGACTGAGATATGTGGAGAACCAGCGCTTTCGAGACACTTTATTTTACGTCGGAAAAACGATATTTTCATGGGCTATAGGCTTACCGTTTTTTCGATTTTGGGACAAAAATTATTCTGTGCCCAATCGTTTATTTATCGCGTTAAACGGCGTCTGAGCAGTCGCGGGTACTGAGATATGTGGAGAACCAGCGCTTTCGAGACACTTTATTTTACGTCGCAAAAATGATATTTTCATGGGCTATAGGCTTACCGTTTTTTCGATTTTGGGACAAAAATTATTCTGTGCCCAATCGTTTATTTATCGCGTTAAACGGCGTCTGCGCAGTCCCGGGGACTGAGATATGCGGAGAACCAGCGCTTTCGAGACACTATATTTTTCGTCGGAAAAATGATATTTTCATGGGCTATAGGCTTACCGTTTTTTCGATTTTGGGACAAAAATTATTCTGTGCCCAATCGTTTATTTATCGCGTTAAACGGCGTCTGAGCAGTCGCGGGGACTGAGATATGTGGAGAACCAGCGCTTTCGAGACACTTTATTTTACGTCGGAAAAACGATATTTTCATGGGCTATAGGCTTACCGTTTTTTCGATTTTGGGGCAAAAATTATTCTCTGCCCAATCGTTTATTTATCGCGTTAAACGGCGTCTGCGCAGTCCCGGGGACTGAGATATGCGGAGAACCAGCGCTTTCGAGACACAATATTTTTCGTCGGAAAAATGATATTTTCATGGGCTATAGGCTTACCGTTTTTTCGATTTTGGGACAAAAATTATTCTGTGCCCAATCGTTTATTTATCGCGTTAAACGGCGTCTGCGCATTCCCGGGGACTGAGATATGCGGAGAACCAGCGCTTTCGAGACACTATATTTTTCGTCGGAAAAATGATATTTTCATGGGCTATAGGCTTACCGTTTTTTCGATTTTGGGACAAAAATTATTCTGTGCCCAATCGTTTATTTATCGCGTGAAACGGCGTCTGAGCAGTCGCGGGGACTGAGATATGCGGAGAACCAGCGCTTTCGAGACACTATATTTTTCGTCGGAAAAATGATATTTTCATGGGCTATAGGCTTACCGTTTTTTCCGATTTTGGGACAAAAATTATTCTGTGCCCAATCGTTTATTTATCGCGTTAAACGGCGTCTGAGCAGTCGCGGGCACTGAGATATGTGGAGAACCAGCGCTTTCGAGACACTTTATTTTACGTCGGAAAAACGATATTTTCATGGGCTATAGGCTTACCGTTTTTTCGATTTTGGGACAAAAATTATTCTGTGCCCAATCGTTTATTTATCGTGTTAAACGGCGTCTGCGCAGTCCCGGGGACTGAGATATGTGGAGAACCAGCGCTTTCGAGACACTTTATTTTACGTCGGAAAAACGATATTTTCATGGGCTATAGGCTTACCGTTTTTTCGATTTTGGGACAAAAATTATTCTCTGCCCAATCGTTTATTTATCGCGTTAAACGGCGTCTGCGCAGTCCCGGGGACTGAGATATGCGGAGAACCAGCGCTTTCGAGACACTATATTTTTCGTCGGAAAAATGATATTTTCATGGGCTATAGGCTGACCATTTTTTCGATTTTGGGACAAAAATTATTCTGTGCCCAATCGTTTATTTATCGTGTTAAACGGCGTCTGCGCAGTCCCGGGGACTGAGATATGCGGAGAACCAGCGCTTTCGAGACACTTTATTTTACGTCGGAAAAACGATATTTTCATGGGCTATCGGCTTACCGTTTTTTCGATTTTGGGACAAAAATTATTCTGTGCCCAATCGTTTATTTATCGCGTGAAACGGCGTCTGAGCAGTCGCGGGGACTGAGATATGCGGAGAACCAGCGCTTTCGAGACACTATATTTTTCGTCGGAAAAATGATATTTTCATGGGCTATAGGCTTACCGTTTTTTCCGATTTTGGGACAAAAATTATTCTATGCCCAATCGTTTATTTATCGCGTTAAACGGCGTCTGAGCAGTCGCGGGCACTGAGATATGTGGAGAACCAGCGCTTTCGAGACACTTTATTTTACGTCGGAAAAACGATATTTTCATGGGCTATAGGCTTACCGTTTTTTCGATTTTGGGACAAAAATTATTCTGTGCCCAATCGTTTATTTATCGTGTTAAACGGCGTCTGCGCAGTCCCGGGGACTGAGATATGTGGAGAACCAGCGCTTTCGAGACACTTTATTTTACGTCGGAAAAACGATATTTTCATGGGCTATAGGCTTACCGTTTTTTCGATTTTGGGACAAAAATTATTCTCTGCCCAATCGTTTATTTATCGCGTTAAACGGCGTCTGCGCAGTCCCGGGGACTGAGATATGCGGAGAACCAGCGCTTTCGAGACACTATATTTTTCGTCGGAAAAATGATATTTTCATGGGCTATAGGCTTACCGTTTTTTCGATTTTGGGACAAAAATTATTCTGTGCCCAATCGTTTATTTATCGCGTTAAACGGCGTCTGAGCAGTCGCGGGGGCTGAGATATGTGGAGAACCAGCGCTTTCGAGACACTTTATTTTACGTCGGAAAAACGATATTTTCATGGGCTATCGGCTTACCGTTTTTTCGATTTTGGGACAAAAATTATTCTGTGCCCAATCGTTTATTTATCGCGTTAAACGGCGTCTGAGCAGTCGCGGGGACTGAGATATGTGGAGAACCAGCGCTTTCGAGACACTTTATTTTACGTCGGAAAAACGATATTTTCATGGGCTATAGGCTTACCGTTTTTTCGATTTTGGGACAAAAATTATTCTGTGCCCAATCGTTTATTTATCGCGTTAAACGGCGTCTGAGCAGTCGCGGGGACTGAGATATGTGGAGAACCAGCGCTTTCGAGACACTTTATTTTACGTCGCAAAAATGATATTTTCATGGGCTATAGGCTTACCGTTTTTTCGATTTTGGGACAAAAATTATTCTGTGCCCAATCGTTTATTTATCGCGTTAAACGGCGTCTGCGCAGTCCCGGGGACTGAGATATGCGGAGAACCAGCGCTTTCGAGACACTATATTTTTCGTCGGGAAAATGATATTTTCATGGGCTATAGGCTTACCGTTTTTTCGATTTTGGGACAAAAATTATTCTGTGCCCAATCGTTTATTTATCGCGTTAAACGGCGTCTGAGCAGTCGCGGGGACTGAGATATGTGGAGAACCAGCGCTTTCGAGACACTTTATTTTACGTCGGAAAAACGATATTTTCATGGGCTATAGGCTTACCGTTTTTTCGATTTTGGGACAAAAATTATTCTCTGCCCAATCGTTTATTTATCGCGTTAAACGGCGTCTGCGCAGTCCCGGGGACTGAGATATGTGGAGAACCAGCGCTTTCGAGACACTATATTTTTCGTCGGAAAAATGATATTTTCATGGGCTATAGGCTTACCGTTTTTTCGATTTTGGGACAAAAATTATTCTGTGCCCAATCGTTTATTTATCGCGTTAAACGGCGTCTGCGCAGTCCCGGGGACTGAGATATGCGGAGAACCAGCGCTTTGGAGACACTATATTTTTCGTCGGAAAAATGATATTTTCATGGGCTATAGGCTTACCGTTTTTTCGATTTTGGGACAAAAATTATTCTGTGCCCAATCGTTTATTTATCGCGTGAAACGGCGTCTGAGCAGTCGCGGGGACTGAGATATGCGGAGAACCAGCGCTTTCGAGACACTATATTTTTCGTCGGAAAAATGATATTTTCATGGGCTATAGGCTTACCGTTTTTTTCGATTTTGGGACAAAAATTATTCTGTGCCCAATCGTTTATTTATCGCGTTAAACGGCGTCTGAGCAGTCGCGGGGACTGAGATATGTGGAGAACCAGCGCTTTCGAGACACTTTATTTTACGTCGGAAAAACGATATTTTCATGGGCTATAGGCTTACCGTTTTTTCGATTTTGGGACAAAAATTATTCTGTGCCCAATCGTTTATTTATCGCGTTAAACGGCGTCTGAGCAGTCGCGGGGACTGAGATATGTGGAGAACCAGCGCTTTCGAGACACTTTATTTTACGTCGGAAAAACGATATTTTCATGGGCTATAGGCTTACCGTTTTTTCGATTTTGGGACAAAAATTATTCTGTGCCCAATCGTTTATTTATCGCGTTAAACGGCGTCTGAGCAGTCGCGGGGACTGAGATATGTGGAGAACCAGCGCTTTCGAGACACTTTATTTTACGTCGGAAAAACGATATTTTCATGGGTTATAGGCTTACCGTTTTTTCGATTTTGGGACAAAAATTATTCTGTGCCCAATCGTTTATTTATCGCGTTAAACGGCGTCTGAGCAGTCGCGGGGACTGAGATATGTGGAGAACCAGCGCTTTCGAGACACTTTATTTTACGTCGGAAAAACGATATTTTCATGGGCTATAGGCTTACCGTTTTTTCGATTTTGGGACAAAAATTATTCTGTGCCCAATCGTTTATTTATCGCGTTAAACGGCGTCTGAGCAGTCGCGGGGACTGAGATATGTGGAGAACCAGCGCTTTCGAGACACTTTATTTTACGTCGGAAAAACGATATTTTCATGGGCTATAGGCTTACCGTTTTTTCGATTTTGGGACAAAAATTATTCTGTGCACAATCGTTTATTTATGGCGTTACACGGCGTCTGCGCAGTCCCGGGGACTGAGATATGTGAAGAACCAGCGCTTTCGAGACACTTTATTTTTCGTCAGAAAAATGATATTTTCATGGGCTATAGGCTTACCGTTTTTTCGATTTTGGGGCAAAAATTATTCTATGCCCAATCGTTTATTTATCGCCTTGTAAGGTGTCTGCGCAGTACCGGGGACTGAGATATGCGGAGAACCAGCGCTTTCGAGACACTATATTTTTCGTCGGAAAAATGATATTTTCATGGGCTATAGGCTTACCGTTTTTTCGATTTTGGGACAAAAATTATTCTGTGCCCAATCGTTTATTTATCGCGTTAAACGGCGTCTGAGCAGTCGCGGGGACTGAGATATGTGGAGAACCAGCGCTTTCGAGACTCTTTATTTTACGTCGGAAAAACGATATTTTCATGGGCTATAGGCTTACCGTTTTTTCGATTTTGGGACAAAAATTATTCTCTGCCCAATCGTTTATTTATCGCGTTAAACGGCGTCTGCGCAGTCCCGGGGACTGAGATATGCGGAGAACCAGCGCTTTCGAGACACTATATTTTTCGTCGGAAAAATGATATTTTCATGGGCTATAGGCTTACCGTTTTTTCGATTTTGGGACAAAAATTATTCTGTGCCCAATCGTTTATTTATCGCGTTAAACGGCGTCTGCGCAGTCCCGGGGACTGAGATATGCGGAGAACCAGCGCTTTCGAGACACTATATTTTTCGTCGGAAAAATGATATTTTCATGGGCTATAGGCTTACCGTTTTTTCGATTTTGGGACAAAAATTATTCTGTGCCCAATCGTTTATTTATCGCGTGAAACGGCGTCTGAGCAGTCGCGGGGACTGAGATATGCGGAGAACCAGCGCTTTCGAGACACTATATTTTTCGTCGGAAAAATGATATTTTCATGGGCTATAGGCTTACCGTTTTTTTCGATTTTGGGACAAAAATTATTCTGTGCCCAATCGTTTATTTATCGCGTTAAACGGCGTCTGAGCAGTCGCGGGCACTGAGATATGTGGAGAACCAGCGCTTTCGAGACACTTTATTTTACGTCGGAAAAACGATATTTTCATGGGCTATAGGCTTACCGTTTTTTCGATTTTGGGACAAAAATTATTCTGTGCCCAATCGTTTATTTATCGTGTTAAACGGCGTCTGCGCAGTCCCGGGGACTGAGATATGTGGAGAACCAGCGCTTTCGAGACACTTTATTTTACGTCGGAAAAACGATATTTTCATGGGCTATAGGCTTACCGTTTTTTCGATTTTGGGACAAAAATTATTCTCTGCCCAATCGTTTATTTATCGCGTTAAACGGCGTCTGCGCAGTCCCGGGGACTGAGATATGCGGAGAACCAGCGCTTTCGAGACACTATATTTTTCGTCGGAAAAATGATATTTTCATGGGCTATAGGCTTACCGTTTTTTCGATTTTGGGAAAAAAAATTTTCTGTGCCCAATCGTTTATTTATCGCGTTAAACGGCGTCTGCGCAGTCCCGGGGACTGAGATATGCGGAGAAGCAGCGCTTTCGAGACACTTTATTTTACGTCGGAAAAACGATATTTTCATGGGCTATAGGCTGACCATTTTTTCGATTTTGGGACAAAAATTACTCTGTGCCCAATCGTTTATTTATCGTGTTAAACGGCGTCTGCGCAGTCCCGGGGACTGAGATATGCGGAGAACCAGCGCTTTCGAGACACTATATTTTTCGTCGGAAAAATGATATTTTCATGGGCTATAGGCTTACCGTTTTTTCGATTTTGGGACAAAAATTATTCTGTGCCCAATCGTTTATTTATCGCGTTAAACGGCGTCTGAGCAGTCGCGGGGGCTGAGATATGTGGAGAACCAGCGCTTTCGAGACACTTTATTTTACGTCGGAAAAACGATATTTTCATGGGCTATCGGCTTACCGTTTTTTCGATTTTGGGACAAAAATTATTCTGTGCCCAATCGTTTATTTATCGCGTTAAACGGCGTCTGAGCAGTCGCGGGGACTGAGATATGTGGAGAACCAGCGCTTTCGAGACACTTTATTTTACGTCGGAAAAACGATATTTTCATGGGCTATAGGCTTACCGTTTTTTCGATTTTGGGACAAAAATTATTCTGTGCCCAATCGTTTATTTATCGCGTTAAACGGCGTCTGAGCAGTCGCGGGGACTGAGATATGTGGAGAACCAGCGCTTTCGAGACACTTTATTTTACGTCGCAAAAATGATATTTTCATGGGCTTTGGGCTTACCGTTTTGTCGATTTTGGGACAAAAATTATTCTGTGCCCAATCGTTTATTTATCGCGTTAAACGGCGTCTGCGCAGTCCCGGGGACTGAGATATGCGGAGAACCAGCGCTTTCGAGACACTATATTTTTCGTCGGGAAAATGATATTTTCATGGGCTATAGGCTTACCGTTTTTTCGATTTTGGGACAAAAATTATTCTGTGCCCAATCGTTTATTTATCGCGTTAAACGGCGTCTGAGCAGTCGCGGGGACTGAGATATGTGGAGAACCAGCGCTTTCGAGACACTTTATTTTACGTCGGAAAAACGATATTTTCATGGGCTATAGGCTTACCGTTTTTTCGATTTTGGGACAAAAATTATTCTCTGCCCAATCGTTTATTTATCGCGTTAAACGGCGTCTGCGCAGTCCCGGGGACTGAGATATGCGGAGAACCAGCGCTTTCGAGACACTATATTTTTCGTCGGAAAAATGATATTTTCATGGGCTATAGGCTTACCATTTTTTCGATTTTGGGACAAAAATTATTCTGTGCCCAATCGTTTATTTATCGCGTTAAACGGCGTCTGCGCAGTCCCGGGGACTGAGATATGCTGAGAACCAGCGCTTTCGAGACACTATATTTTTCGTCGGAAAAATGATATTTTCATGGGCTATAGGCTTACCGTTTTTTCGATTTTGGGACAAAAATTATTCTGTGCCCAATCGTTTATTTATCGCGTGAAACGGCGTCTGAGCAGTCGCGGGGACTGAGATATGCGGAGAACCAGCGCTTTCGAGACACTATATTTTTCGTCGGAAAAATGATATTTTCATGGGCTATAGGCTTACCGTTTTTTTCGATTTTGGGACAAAAATTATTCTGTGCCCAATCGTTTATTTATCGCGTTAAACGGCGTCTGAGCAGTCGCGGGGACTGAGATATGTGGAGAACCAGCGCTTTCGAGACACTTTATTTTACGTCGGAAAAACGATATTTTCATGGGCTATAGGCTTACCGTTTTTTCGATTTTGGGACAAAAATTATTCTGTGCCCAATCGTTTATTTATCGCGTTAAACGGCGTCTGAGCAGTCGCGGGGACTGAGATATGTGGAGAACCAGCGCTTTCGAGACACTTTATTTTACGTCGGAAAAACGATATTTTCATGGGCTATAGGCTTACCGTTTTTTCGATTTTGGGACAAAAATTATTCTGTGCCCAATCGTTTATTTATCGCGTTAAACGGCGTCTGAGCAGTCGCGGGGACTGAGATATGTGGAGAACCAGCGCTTTCGAGACACTTTATTTTACGTCGGAAAAACGATATTTTCATGGGCTATAGGCTTACCGTTTTTTCGATTTTGGGACAAAAATTATTCTGTGCCCAATCGTTTATTTATCGCGTTAAACGGCGTCTGAGCAGTCGCGGGGACTGAGATATGTGGAGAACCAGCGCTTTCGAGACACTTTATTTTACGTCGGAAAAACGATATTTTCATGGGCTATAGGCTTACCGTTTTTTCGATTTTGGGACAAAAATTATTCTGTGCCCAATCGTTTATTTATCGCGTTAAACGGCGTCTGAGCAGTCGCGGGGACTGAGATATGTGGAGAACCAGCGCTTTCGAGACACTTTATTTTACGTCGGAAAAACGATATTTTCATGGGCTATAGGCTTACCGTTTTTTCGATTTTGGGACAAAAATTATTCTGTGCACAATCGTTTATTTATCGCGTTACACGGCGTCTGCGCAGTCCCGGGGACTGAGATATGTGAAGAACCAGCGCTTTCGAGACACTTTATTTTTCGTCAGAAAAATGATATTTTCATGGGCTATAGGCTTACCGTTTTTTCGATTTTGGGGCAAAAATTATTCTATGCCCAATCGTTTATTTATCGCCTTGTAAGGTGTCTGCGCAGTACCGGGGACTGAGATATGTGAAGAACCAGCGCTTTGGAGACTCTTTATTTTTCTTTGGAAACATGATATTTTCATGGGCTATAGGCTTACCGTTTTTCCGATTTTGGGGGAAAAATTATTCTGTGCCCACTCGTTTATTTATCGCATAAAATGACGTTAGAACGTGCACGGAAAGAGATCTAGGCAAGAACCACTGCTCTTGGGAGATCTTCATTTTCCTTAGCTGAAGCGAATATTTTCCTATGCCATAGACTTACCTTTATTCCATTACTTGCGAGAAAATAATTCTGTCCCCATTCGTTCATTTATCGCATAAAATGACGTTAGAACGTGCACGGGAAGAGATCTAGGCGAGAACCACTGCTCTTGGGAGATCTTCATTTTCCCTAGCTAAAACGAATATTTTCCTGGGCTTACCGTTTTACAATTTTTTTTCGAGAAAATTATTCTGTCCCCACTCGTTTATTTATCGCAGTAACTGACGTCAGAACGTGCGCGTGAAGTGATCCATGCGAGAACCAGTGGTCTTGGAAGAACGTTATTTTCCTTGCGAATCTACTATTTTCCGTGGCTATAGAGAAGTACCGTTTCTACATCGTTCCGAGAAAATAGTTCGGTCCCAAATCGTTTATTTATCGCATAACTAGACGTCAGATCATCCCCTGGGATTCAAATATGCGAGAATCAGCGTGTTGGAAGAAAAAAAAATAAATTTTAGCTAAGCGGGGGCCTGCAGGTCCCTACCCAGCCGTTGGCTAATCCCATGTCGGAACAGAGAGGCCATGCTTCTCCGCTCGTTCACGGGCAGTTTTGGTTGTGGTGGCCTCAGGTAGCGGCTTCAAGCCCGTGGACTCGGGTGGCATGTTCGGCTTGCTGGACAGCCCAGCGGCGATGTTCCAACTTCGATCTTTTTAAAGCCACCTCCCAGTGGTGGCAACGCCGACGGAGAATGTCCCAGGCAGCTCCCGTAGCTGGGGCGGCGTCGGAAAGATGCGATCTCGAGGTCTCCTGTACGCTGGTATGGCCGCGGTAATGAACGCGTCGCAAGCTGACGCAGCTTGAGTGGCGTTGTTGCCGGCACATTCCCAGAGCATGTCGCAGCGTTTCTCTCTGTGCGCATGCTTTTCACGCATGGTATAATCTTCGTTAATGGTGCTTTGTTCAGTACTTTCTTTCCTGGCTGAAACGGATATTTACTTACCAGTTTTTCATTTTCTTTCCCAGGAAATTATTCTGTCTCCAATAGCTTCTTTATCGCGTAAGTCGGCCCGGCGCATGCGCGGGAATTGATATATTCGCATATCCAGCATTTTCGAGAAAACTAAAGTTACGTGGCTGACAGGAGTGTTCTGAAGGGCTACAATTCCGTTAAATGCAATTAGCGTCTATCTGTTCGTTCATTGTGGAAACTTGCATCACCGGCTATATTATCAGCTTAGGGGGAGCAGTGGTCAGGGGAGGGTGCTTTCCGTCACAGCCGCACTTTTCAGGGAAGCGATTGTACCCTGGTCGGCCTAAATTGTAATGAGCTATAGATTTATTTTTTCCTTGAAATGCAATCTGTTTATTCATCGTGCAAGTTCCCTTGATAGCGTGCATTAGCAGGGATGGTGCTGCTTGCGCCGAGGCAACGCTTTTCGGGGAAATGATTGTAGCTGGCTGGGCCGAAATTCTAGTGGGCTATAGGCTTACCCTTTTTTTTTGAAGATATACCATTTGCGCACATCCGCTTACTCATCGTGTAAATTCTAGTGAGGACGTGCATCAGCTGGGAGAATGCTGCTTGCGCCGAACTGGCGGTTCGAGGAGAAATGGTTGTGGCTGGCAGGGCTGAAATTAGTCCTTTTTTTTCGTGAAAGGAAATTTGTGCATATCCGTTTATTCACTCTGAAATCTGGCGGCTCCACGTGCGTAATTAGGATTAGTTTTGTATGCGCCGAACCATTGCATTCCAGAGGGGGTGAGTGGACCTTGGCGAGCCTACAGTGTACCAGGCTATCATGTTACCTTTTCATTTTTTTCACGAAAGCTAATTTGACTATATTTATTTGCTTGGTAATTCAATATGCATTCATAACGTTCTTGTAAAAAGAAAGATAAACCTATAGCCTGTTGCAAAATAGGCGGGCCCGGGCCAGCGACGTATCTTGTAATAGCTGGTTTCATGAATGCATTCAAATGAAAGATGCGAACAGGTTCGGTTTCTCCAGGGGCCCGTCGACGTTGTGCGTCCTGTAGGCTTGCAGTGCCCCACTGTAGCGCTTCTTCACCTCGCGATGATCAGGCTCGAGACAGCTAATCTTCAGTTGGTAGGGCAACGTGTATATCTTGTGGAAGTCCACCAGTAGAACGACCTGCAGAGATCGTACATAAAGCGCTATTTGGCCGACTGCTTTTGAGATGCACTTAAATATCACATTGGCTGACTGAATTGTGCAAATGCAAATCATTTAATTCAGATCACTTGCAGCCTAATAATTCACTTCAGGATGTATTTCTAATCGCGCTAAAAAGTGATTATTTTTTTCTCTTGAGGAGGCCTCTACCACGAATTACCTGAGCTATGGAATAAAGCCAACCCTAGGTGGAATGCGATACTCCCGTGTGTTTGTTTCTTCACACACATTAGCTGCAAAGTGGTGCGGCGCACCTTAGTGGGGACAGCGGAGATTTGATTTAGTGGTATCTGGGTTTGATTTAGCGATGGGGTAAGACTTTCTAAAGCAACACGAGGGCTATGAAAAACGCTGAAGCGGTGGTCTTTACATTAGCTTTGAGTATTTGGTATTTCTTGGTGTGATGGAAAAGCGTGTAGTGCAGAAGCATTTTCGCATTCAGCCCCCTCCAAATCTATCTACAGCAGTAGCTCTGCATTGAACCAGCAAAGTCACGCTGAACAGCAGAAGTCATAGGCAGAGTGTTTATGGTAGGTTTTAAACCGAATATTTGGTTTAAGAGAAAAAAAATGCCACTTATTGAGGAGTGAGAAAATCAGTTTCATAAAGTCGGTGGAATACAAACAAAATGAAGTAACGATACCTTGAGTACTTACCTTGGAGCTTTGGAGCTTTGATACCTTGGAGCTTGATACCTTGGAGCTTTGCAGAATTAAAGAGAATATCTGAATGCTTTATGCACGGTTCGAACACACCTTTGAAATCTTCATGCTATTGTTTCAGATTATTCGTAAGGCATATTAGCAGCCTAAAAACAACCCAGCAAAACGTAAAAGGCTAGATGACAACAAGATACATAATTTCACAAATCAAGGAAAGCTTAAAAAGTCCAATTACTTGGATATCAATCTGCGCGGAACAAATTGAGTTGTCGACCCTGACAAAGTGCTTGCAATGGACGATCCAAACGGTGAGTTCGTAGGTTAACGTGGTTGAAATAAAACATCGCAAAGGGAGCAAAGTACAGTGCCCATGTTCTGATCCCATCGTCCTTCATTCCCTTCAGACTGATTTCAACAATGTTGCAATGCAGCTTATCATGTACTGGTTTAGGGAGGTGGCAAGTTAGTCAGGTGGCAACTCTACCAAAATGGGATTACAATGTTTGATTATGCGAAGCAAATCGAAATACAACAAGGACGCGCTTTCCTGCGTTTATCAGATTTCAATTTGGTTCCTGTCTTAGCATATCCTAATATTGACCGAGCAACAACTAGCGATACAAAATATGCTTGCAATGAAACAACTTATGGGGTTTTCGCAGCGTTTTCAGAGTGCTTCCTCTGATGCAGTCAACTTTCTGATGCAATTTTATATACCACAATGACAATATTGCCTCACTGCCAGTCTGAACTTTCACACATTCACACAGCAGTGAACAAAGCTGGGCTAATTGGCGTTGGGTGCCTTCTGAAGGGCGAGGTGGCGCTGCAAGACAAAGCTATTATGGAGACAACATAGTAATCGTGTTGTTTCCCTGCTAACCTTCGTCTTGCTGCACTACCTCGTACTTCAAAAGGCGTACAAACACCAGGGGCCGTATTCTGGGCCAATGAATTTCACGGATACTTTCCCTTTTGTGTAATATGGAGTCTAGCTTCATTGGTGCAGCGCTTGTTTAGCCAGTCAGCGCCGAATGAAAATGAAATCCTCTAAAGTGATTGAACCAGAACAATGCCCTGGTCTACACTGCTTTCATTACTGGGCAGTTTTCCTGATGACTGCTTTCAAATAGTATTCGAGTATTCGACAATGCGATATCTCCTAGACCTGCTTGTTGTTATCAGCTAAAGCTCTTCAAGCCCACAATAGCACGCGGCGATAGGCAAGCAGTGTGACATCCTGCTGAGAGTTGCATCAGGTACGGAGAACAAAACTGTCTATAAAGCACCGCTTTTTGACCCCACCAACAAAATAAGATCTCGGCATGCGCTACCATATACAAAGCACCTTTTTTGGAGACAGATTAGCAATTTGAACACTTTTTAGCGAATGATGGGAGGTCATATTTTTCTTATCGATCACAGTCAACAACTCGCGTGGAAGTACCCAAGCACGGCCGAAATTTGAGGCAGACTTTGGAGCTAGCGTGAATGAAAGACTGGTTGTAAGCATCCTCACCTCAGGGAGTGTTCTTTGGTGCTCAAAGGTGATGCTGCCGATAGTGGCAAGCATGACCGGAACCCCGTATGCGTGCCACTTTCCGTGGTCGGCGGGACGCTCGGACTAGCGAAAGGTGGCCTTTGCTTGCTTGACAAATTCTTCAAAGTGGCTGAAGAAAGGCAGCAGGCCACACTTGGGGCGCTTCGGTGCCCTGGCCTCTTCTACTGCCAGGCACCTGGGCGACAAGGCAACAATGCAGCAAGGCTGTGTTCGTAGGCTGATTGTGGCGACTTCGCAGTTTTGCAGTAGTTAAGCAGCAGAATGACGGTGTGTTCAAATTATGATGGTGGCAGCAGCAAAGTTCAGTTAACCTGCCAGATTTGTCACAAAAAGTAAAATTGCCTGCATGCATGTTTCATTAAGATCTGCTCAATAAACTCCTTTAAAAGATAGCTTTACCTCAACCGCTCCTACCTGATTACATGGCAGCAAAGAAATTGTTTTCCTCGACTATCACATCAACGAATTTGATGATTTTCTTTCTTTTAAAAGAAAAAGTTCAGATATAGTGATTGTAGGAAGCATTGTTTAGACTCACTTCATTCTCTTCATTCGCTTCATCTCTTCTTTCCAATATAACGTAAATAATAAGCTAATTTCTATAGCTACTTCCTACAAATACTTACGAATTAATATCGCACCAAACCTTTCCTGGGCCCATCACATTAGTACTATATGTGCTATTGCTTCAAAATCACTGGGGTGCTTTTTTCTGACGTTCTCCCCTTTCCCTTCCCCTCGTGTGAAATAGCACACCTGAAGTATCAAATCTGTTAAGATGTGGGCTTCTCTGTGGTTGGTGTATTTTTTTGCTGTGCAGGTCAATTCACGATGAAAGATGCAACGTGCCTGCCTTTAGTCACATCTATATCTGTATCTCTCTCTCACTGTGCGTGTATATATATATATATATATATACACACACATACAAATGTGTGTGTGTATGTATGTATATATATTACATTTATATATTATATATGGCTCTCATGTTTTTAAATATATGTACGTGCAGGAGTGACTGCATGCTCTTCTCGCCTGCTCTAGCGGTGAAAAGGAGAGCCTTTCTATGTACCATAGTCAAACATTCAAAAGTTTTCGCCGTACTCACTACATCACTTATGTGGATCTGTCACAATACAGAGTAACATTGGTCCATAATACTAGACCATCCCAACATAACTGTAAGTTAGCACATACCGACATGCTGTGAAACAGCTGTTGCAAAGCCACTGGCATTTTCCGCAGCACCGCAGTGGTACAGCTGAGTTCCACCTGCATAGTGATAAATGCATATGCATGTTAGCAACTCAGTTGCTGACGCTTTCATAAGCTGTACACTGCACAATAATGTAATCTAGACAACTTTGTTGAAACAAATTCACATAATTAGAATACCATTTAAACACTAACATGACTAATTGCCCCCAATCTCTCACTCACTAAGGGATAATACTACTGAAACATCAGTGGAGAGCTCAGATTAACACAGTCCATAAAAGACAAGCTTCCTTTGAGGAAAACAGATAAAACTGCGGTTAGCTTTCTTGATCAGTTTATGTGTTAGCTTTGCTTTAAATGTCATGCAGTACTATAAAGCATGAAGTGCAGCATTTCTAGCAGCGTAAGTCGTCATCAGCCTCACGGCATAACTGATTTTTGCACTGTTTGTGTCAGTGAGCCAACACAAAGAAAACCGAATTCACACTATAATGTCAAATGCACTTGTTCTGAAAACACACCCACCAGTTCCAATGCTTCTGAAAGGAAAGGTTATATAGAGTGCGATACTGCATGGAACTACCACTTAGGACTATGTGTATGACCTGTTCATTGGAGATGCAGTCACATGCCATTTATAGTCTTTTAGAAGCATTACTGAAGGATAAATTAAAATCCATGCATATGTCACAAATTTTTCACACATCCACAGTTTGGTTATACAACTTGTGAGAAGAGACATATTTACCTGGAATAGCAACCTTTTTTCGTGCTGCAAAACATTCCTTCGATATAATGAAATAGCTTACAGCGTCATAATATATCGTGTTTCTCGCAACTACTTGCTGGCACTGGCAAAATACAGTGTTGATATCTGACTCATTGGGCGACCACACTGCCTAATACAAATGCTTCACGAACACATGTCCCTCGTAGAGATTGGCAACCATATATGCCTTAGATAGACACGATGGCGCCTTTTTGGTCAAAATGCACGTTAGAACGACATCGCCACATCATTAAAAACAAAAACCTCAGTACAAGGCAGCCGCCGACTGCATAATGTGAAATTGCAACTGATGTCCACTTACTGATGGCCTGTGTTTGAGTCCCTTCTGGCAGTTGACTGGGTGCTGAGAACTACACGTCCTTGGTTATCCCTACAAAACATACAGGGTTATGTCAAATGTTGAAAATGTATACATGCCGGCATTTCATAAATATGTCGCAAAACAAACGAGTAAACCAATAAACAAATGTGATGTGAAGTGAGTACAATCATAAGATAGGCTGTCAACTAATGCATTCCGCGAAAAACCTTGTGCACAGGAGAGACTAAAAGTATACACACGAAACTGAGAATTTATTTCGCTCTAGGTTTTTCGGTGCAATGTTATATAGTCAAATTATGTTTCTCGTGGTTGGAGCGTAATTAGCGTAAATTACGTACTAAATTATGTACCCTGCATAACTTTTCTTCAAGACGCACCTGCGCGCGCTTCGAATGAGTAGCGTTGTAAGATTTACATACATGTTAATATAGTTGCTGAAAACGGATTTCCTTTGCCCTGTGTGTTGTACAGTGAGCTACAGATAGCTACCCCCTTTTTGTATTAGCCATTCTGCGTGGCACTGCGCCTAAAAAAATTAAATTATTGAGTTTTACGTGCCAAAACCACTCTCTGATTATGAGGCACGCCGTAGTGGAGGACTACGGAAATTTCGACCACCTGGGGTTCTTTAACGTGCACCTAAATCTAAGTACACGGGTGTTTTCGAATTTCGCCCCCACCGAAATGCGGCCGGCGTGGCCGGGATTCGATCCCGCGACCTCGTGCTCAGCAGCCCAACACCATAGCCACTGCGCAACCACGGCCGGTGCATTGCACCTATACGCGCGTCAGTAAACCTCACGACATAGAAAAAACAGAAGTTCTACTCACTAATTCCTACACGTTGTACTGGGCTGTGCCCACAGATGAGGGCCAACCGGCCTAGAATGGTGCAGCAGGTTCATTGTTCACGGAACGGCAAAATACGGCCCACTCAGAGCTCGAGGCATTGCACTGGCCTCGCAACGCACCATTTCATAATCACTAGGGAAAACATACCGCCCCGCTGCGCGCGCGAAGGGCGCTGCCAACGCAGTTACAAAACCTTGCAACCATTATGCACAAATGGTCTGCAGAACGGGGGCTTCGACGGCAGAGTTCCGACTGGTGTGGTAGAAGTCTGTTGCCAGCTTTGCGGGTCAATGTTGCCAGACTGCCTCCCAAAATTGACGGCAGAAAACACCGCCAAATATAGCGAATGCAATGAGGCCGTTTCCGTAGCGCACATAGTTGCCATATCAGGAGTATAACACGCGCACACGCTCCCAGCTCTCGATAGTAGCGTAAAGTTGCTGCATAACCCGCGTGCTTACGAATGGCTTGCTTGTGGCGGGCCCAGTTCTCGAACGGTACGAAGCACTTTCTTTCGCTCCGCACGCTGTGACTGCTGGACAAGGCTTTCGCTGCATCTGAAACTCAGACGCGTTGCATAACGCTCGGGGCGCTTTATGTTTCTGCGCGCAATCACTGCAACGGTAGAAAACGGTTGCATCACCTTGCTTTGCATAGGCACTCTCCTGGGGGCTACGCTGCTCGCATTGAAGACTTTTCTGAAACTGACGCGTAGCATAACACTCTGGGTGTTTTATCTCGCTGGCTCGATCGCTGTAGAAAAAAGCACGCAGTGATATAAAGCGCCCGTAGCGTTATGCAACGCATGTCAGTTTCAGAAAAGTATTTATTGCAAGCAGCGTAAGCCAGGAGACTGCCTATGCAAAGCAAGCTGGTGCAATCGATTTCTACCGTTGCTGCGATCTTGTGCAGTGACATAAAGCGGCCCGAGTGTCATGCAACGCGTCTGAGTTTCAGATCCAGCGAAAGCCTTGTCCAGCAGTCACAGCGTGCACAGCGAAAGAAACCGCTTCGTACCGTCGGAGAACAGGGCCCGCAACAAGCACGCGATTCGAAAGCACGCGGAACCAGTGGCGTAGCTAGGTCGTCTGGCACCCGGGTGTAGCCGGCGGAAAGAGGGGTGTTTTCAGATGTATATGACGCCCCCTTCCCCCCCCCCCCCAATGGCCCCTTGCACCCGGGGCCCACGGCCCCCCGTCCCCCCTGTTGCTACGCCACTGCGCGGAACTTTACGGTACTATCGGGAGCTGGGAGCATGCGCGCGTGTTATACTCCGGAGCTAGTCACGGCCTAGTTGCATTCGCTATATTTGACGGTGTTTTCCGCCGTCACATTTCGCAGGCCGTCTGGGAACATTGACCCGCAAAGCTGGGAACATACTTCTGCCACACAAGTCAGAACTCTGCCGCTTCGACAAGGCGCGTCCGCACTGCTCCTGCGATGTGAATCCGAAACTTCTCTCTTGTATATTTTTCTTTTCCTTCGCGCATGCGTGGGGAGTTTGTTTATTAGGGCGCCTTGGCAATTTCGGTTTTGGCGCATTCGGTCGCGTACCACGCACGAACATCGGTGTGCGGGGCCGTATACGGACATTGGCCGCGTATCGGCGAGGGCATATAGGCAGTACTAGTTGGTTTGGAGGCCGTTTGAAGAGTGTCATGTATATCTCCCTTTGTCGGGCTGCGCATAGCCGTTATATTAGACAGTGCGTCGAAGGGTGCCGTTTGTAGCCAGGCTATTATACAGGACCAGACTAAGAGCGTACGCTAATCCGAGGGCGGCGAAGAACACTGTATCGAGGAGAGTTTCTCTATAAAGGAGCAGGTACGTTTACTTTAATTTTTGCAATTTTCTTTAACTTCATGCAGGAAGTTGCGCTAGGGAAAACGAATGCGCCGTAATTTAGCGTGGAATGTGTGCAGTTGGTGGAATTTAAAGTCGTAAGCAATAAATGCGTGAGCCTTGTTTCAAAGTGTTTAATTTTATCAGCTTATCATGCCTATGAACTTCCGAGCCCTACGAGGAAGTGACCAACCATAAAGTGGTATTCAGAATTAAACCTGTATGTATAAACAGGTGAATAGAATGTGTTATTTGAATAACACATTCTATTAAATAAATAAAAAGAAAAAAATTAGGAGACACACAATAATACAACGTAATATAGCCTTTTGTACGTCACTATATAGTTTTTAATGCGATAATAAAGCTGTAGCAGTACCGTGATAGGCTCCTAATACAGACATTGCTAGCAAGTGGTAGGAAATGTACCTCACATATCTTTGTTCCGAACATTCCAGCTATTAGAGGGCTCATATGCAAGTTTTAGATCGATGTTTGTCTATGTGGCTGCGCAACTGCCAGAGCAGCTGGAAAATAATTCTTTGCAAACATAAATAAAAACAGTGAGCTCATTATTGGAAAAAATTATCTTGTAGAACACAATACTCTTAAGCGAATTTATTAGGTACGAGAAATAAACTAAAGAAAAGTAATGCAGTACCTAAGCTAGTTTTTATGCGCCTTAACATCGCTGTATTTTTGTCACCGACCCCTTCGCTTATGCAGGAACCTGAATGCCAGCATAAGCACTCAGGACAAATGCCATTCTAAGTGTGCTGCGCATGCATTGGTGTTCAAGTGGAGAAGAGCTCCAGTTAACATGTCCTGCTGCACTGCAGTAGTTCTCGCACCGTCCTGGCTAAAACTTGAATCTCCTTTCTGACATCCTACCTTCTCAAACATCAACACTTAAAGCAGTTCGACCATGGATTTACCTTCACAGATGGCTTGCAGCTGAAGTCATTGTATTATTCATCCAGTTTTCTTCAGCGATATTCATTAAAACAGCATGTACTCCTAACTTGTGGTCAATTTAGGTGCAATTTTTTTTAAAACAATAAGTCTCGTCTTGTGCTTCTATAGGATTGCTACAGCGTGAACTCTAATCATATAAACAGAAGCAGTAGTACTGCTGAGATATTCTAGCATAAAACACCAACCGTGTTCTAGACAGTAGCCGGTCGAGTGCCTACAGTCCTGGTAAATCCTCGTAGAATATATGCTGTTCCTACTCTGATTCTACCTTCGACCTAAGATGAATTATGAAGGCCGGAACAAAGAATTTCTTCTATTGGATGTGGATGACAGTTGAATTCCTCGGGGTGCAGAACTCAATGGCAATTGACCGAGGAACAACACCCAGTGTAGCAGTATGCATTGTGCGATCCCACAATAGGCCAAATGTTGATGCAAACTGTCCCAATGACGATGCTGAAAAATACAGTAAAGGGTTCATTACTTCCGTTATGTCAGAATGGCGGCAATCAATTATCAAAATTATAGCATATTTCTTAATGTACACTTGCTCTTCGTAACGTAGTTTCAGCATACTACTGAACACTAAAGTGCTGGATAAAGATGCTATGAAATTGCTGCATCACAAACTAAGCAGTACAAAGCTCTTGTCGCAACCGCAACACACCATGGGCTCTTTAACGTAAAGCTATTCCAATATGTTTTTATTCCTATCTCCTGACATCAAATTTACATAACCACCGACGTCAAGCGTCGAGCAGTGACCCGCAACGTTGCCTGAAGAGCCCAATCAAGCGCTCTCCTCGTATATAGGTTACTTTTGTTTTCTTTTGAAACGAATAACACTGGCTACATTGAGCGGTTTTTCTTGTCTCACTGACTCACGAGAGACGAGGAGCGCGATGAAGTGGAGAGGGTTTGGATGGGGTAAAGCCAGCGCACTGAAAAAAGATAGCCGGACGAAGAGAGAGAAGCCGGCGTCTGCGATTAGCCCGCTTTCTCTTGCTTAGCTTGCCGTCGCTTGAATAAAATCGCGGCGACGCGCAATGGTCAGTTATAGATGCGGCTAAACGGATCCTTACCAAAGAAGAGTTTGCAGAGCCATGCCCTATACGTGCCGAAGGGCTAGATGAGATTATACGGCTACATAAAAAGTTTTGTTGTACACAAATAATCCCATGCTCCCCGGCAGGTCAATGACGTAAATATACGGCACCACAAACAACTCCCAAATGATCGGAGCCGTATATTTACGGCGCCGTCTGTACATTTAAAAGCACGCCAATTTCCTAACTTTCTTTTCTGTCATGTGCTGCCACTATGTGGGGATACAGGGAATTTTTTTCGCACGCATCCCTCTTTGTTTTCGTTTCGTGGTTTGTTTTAGAGCTATAGATATATATATATATATATATATATATATAGTTTGCTTCTGCGCCTCTTCATACTACCGCTGGCGCGTTGGTCGGCGCGCGGGCGGTAGGCGGTTCGGCTTTTGTTCCGTGAACGGTGTCGGTTTCTTGCGGTTGCAAAACTGATGGCTAACTCGTTACTAATCGCTCAAAGGACGACCGTCTCTTTCAAGCTCGTTTAGTGCTCACAGGGATGCGCATAGCAAGGATGCCGCCGTACATGCGTTTCCGCTGCTTTTTTTTTTTTACCGTCGCGAAAACTATTTGCCTCTGGTTGGAAATAAGCTTAATATTAGCGGAAGTTTGTCACACGTTGTGCATTTTGGCAGGCACAGAACCACAAGGATTTCTTGAGTGCGCGCACCTATGCTGTTCGATTACGCTATGGATGAACATATTAGTGTAAGAGCACCAACATTGGAGTCTTGCAAAATATTTTCGTGTGTTCATTTTAAGGCCTTGAATTATGTATACAAATGCATCAAACTTGTAATCCTTATAAGTTTATTTCCTTTTTTATTCCTCAATGAAGAGTACATATTGATGAATGAAGAGTACATATATACCAACGCAAAATATTTTTTTTCTCATTTTATGGTCATCCTAGAAAACTTGCGGTAAGTTTTTCTAGAAATAAACCCCTAAGAAGAATTGGTATCTGCAATAAAAGAAATTGACCCTGGGCGACCGCATATGGCGATAAAAAATCGACCCTCAAAGGGTTAACGTTATGCCTAGCATTCTTCGTTCCATCGCTATTTGCACGCTCCTTAACTTGGTCTCAAGCTTCTTTCTCAGTCTCCAATTCTCTGCCCCACATGCCAGCATCGGTAAAATGAACTGATTGTACACCTTTTCAATGATAATGGTAAACTTCCAGTCAGGAGCTGACAATGTCTGCCGTATGCGATCCAACCCATTTTTATTCTATGAATTTCTTTTTCATGATTAGCATTCCCTGTGATTAACTGACGTAGGTAAACGTGCTCCCTAACAGACTCTAAAGGCTCACTGGCAATCCTGAACTCTTGTTCCCTTGCCCGGGTATTCATTACCTTCGCCTTCTGCATATTAATCTTCAACTCCGCTCTTACACCCTCCCTGTTAAGGTCCTGAATCATTTGTTGCAACTCGTCCGCAGTGTTGCTGAATAGAACAATGTCCTCGGCAAACTGAAGGTTGCCGAGGTATTCGCCGTCGATGCTTACCTTCCCAGTTGAATAGATGTAAGACTTCTTCCAAGCTCGCAGGGAATAGCGTTGGAGAGAGTGTGTCTCATTGTCTGAGCCCTTTCATTATAGGCTTCGTCCTACTTTTCTTGTGTAGAATTCGGGTGTCCGTGGAATCTCTAGATATTTTCCAGGGTATTTACATGAGCAGTCTGAAAAAAATAAAAGAAACGAAACTGAATTCATGCCTTCTTAGATTCCGCGGCGTGCGGTGACCATCTTGGATGCTGGTACGTTTCCACGATTCCGCTATGTGCGCTGAAAGTCAAAGTCGGCTGCAGGCGCCTGCGGGCGTGTCCACTTTTCACGCTTACTGTATGACGCTATGGCCACGTGCCATGCTCAGCTGTTGGGGCACGATTGCTGCCAGACCTCAAACAGCTCCCTTTAGATCAGCCGAATGCGCACAGTGGCACCGTTTCCGAGCTAAAGTTGCGCACTGCACCACGTAGTCGTTTGATTAGGAAGACAAATTAACGGAAATAAATACCTATCCTAAATAATCGGGCTTTTCATAAGCCTGTCAGAATAGCCTGTATATCAGGCTCTTTTCTCGGTCGGTGCACTTCACTCAAGTCGAGGGCGTATTTTCGAGGCGTTCTTCGGCGAGGGAAACGTGGGGTAGCGTTCAGGAAACGCAACGGCGCTTTCAGTTAAGAAAGCGCTCGTCGCCTCGTCTTGGGGAGTCGAGGAAAGACGGTGAGTGAAGACGTGTTTAATAATACCGGGCTATGTCTCACTGATTCGCCCGTGAGCGTCGAATACGCACTGCAGGAAAGCCAACTTACACATCTGCATAGAACACGACACTACACTCAGTACCGCGCCAGCCTCGACTGGCCGGATGGTCAGTACCTGATAACGGCGTGAAGCGACGAGTTCAGAAAGAGTAGCGCATGCGCACAAAGTTCACTAGAAGAGCGAGTTACGTCTGCTAGGCATGGCGCCACCCCTGTCGCGATTAACTGAGCTTCCTTGCTTATCGCAGACAGCTGGTGCGCATGAACACTGGCTCTCTGGAAAAAACCTTTCTTGAAGAAAGATAGTTGAACGCCACACGACCCAGACGAACTGTATATATCTGCATTGCATTACGCGCGCCACCCAATGCATTCCCAGCCGTCACCATGGGTAGTTAACAGGGATAAGCGGGCTAGTTGGTGGTCGATATTGGAATGCATCATGTAACCGCACAAAAACAAGGGACAAAGAAGGAACACACAAGACAGATGCCATGGGTAGGCGGCGAACGCAGCGTACAGCTGAAAAGGTTGCCGTACGCGAGCGTAAGCACGAGTTTGATCGCGCCCGTAAGGCCGATCCCGTGTTTCGGCTACGGCATGCAGAAGCAGTGTGGGAGACGCTTGTGCAGGTGGGACAAGGTATATACAAGCTCGTAGCGAAGCTTCCATGGAAGCCCACATGTCACGAAAATGGGGCTCGTTATCGACGCCATCTACGTGTCGTGGGCACCACTAACAGCAAGGAAAACATTTAAGAAAGTGACGCCACAACCGGATATAGCAGTGACGTCAAGATCATACGCTGCTTGGCGCGAATGTTTGAATTGCTTTAGCGTCCGGCATAAAAGCCACTGCGACAGTGGCTGTGGCGAGTGTGCGACTCGCCTCAGCTGAAATGTCAGTGTCCTTTAACTATGAGGAGTGTAGTATGCCCTGATGTGATAGTACTTAGGTTATTGACGGCAATTGCTCCAGTAGCATCCTTAGGAAGGTGAGCGAACAGGATCGAAATAAATAACACTGCCAAAGAGCTTTCAAAATCAACTTCGCTTTCATTCGTCGTGGATAATGCAACCAATATAACTGACCAAACAAAACATTTTCACTGATTAAAGGCACTGTGGCCAGCACAGTCATAATGCATAGCAATCAACGCGGATCCTTTTTACAGAAACATTTGAAATGTTGTGCCACACCATGTATTCAATGTACTGAAATACAACCGGGATAGGCTCACGTATAAAATATATTGAATCAACGGACGGACGCGATCCGCCATATCTTAGCCATATACAGCTCGGCGTTAAAATTTAACACGTTGATGTGTTAATGTTGAAGTAGGAATGGTATCGACTGGGGCAAATAACAGATTATTGCCCTTTCGATTCTGCCTTTGTTTCGAATAGTCGCTATTCCTGGATACGAATGTCTTTCTAATGGCTTTAAGACATTTAAAAACGTCAAATTTGCGCCCTTATCACAAAATTGGTTGAAGAGTGCGCTAAGTTTCATCCATGTGGTCACATAAAATATCAAATACCAGAAGTTTTGAGGCTACACACGCTATACATGACAAGGAGCCATACTTTTCCAAAAACAACAATGATTCGCAGTGACCAATTAGCCTTGAGTATGCAAATAGATTGCTTATTTGTACTCCCTGGAATACCTGAATTGCTATGGCATTGTGCTGCTAAGGTTTAGAGTTCGATTCGGGCGCCATTTTGCTGAGGGAAGAATGTACGAACGCTCGTGGACTCCGACGAAGGTTCCCGGTGGTCTATAGCTTAGCCCAGACTTCACACACTACGGCCTGTGCGAAACATTGAGGTTATTGCACGTATAAAGGTAATACGCTTTGCTGCGAAGCATTCTTCGCCTTCTTTGCTATTTGTGGTAGGTAGCTTCCTGCCTCAATCCGCTTTATTAAACAAATTATTGCGCGACCGACGCAGGCATCAGACGTCGATCACACCAGTAATCCCCTCTTACCATTAGGCCACCATATGGTTTTCAAGATATTTCTTAACCAGACAACTATCGCACCAATTGGTTATGCGTTCCAGGGCCAGCTATAACCGATGATAACTTTCTGTGATTGCGCAGTCTAAGCAAAGCGCACGAGCGTGGCAAGCTTCTCGTGTTCTGTTAAAACGCCAAGTATTACCGACGTTTTGTTGCCGGTTTACCACACCAGCAGAAACCAGACAGGCACGTGAAGCCATACCTAGGAACAGGAAATAATAAGAATACTTTTCCTAAACAGCCTTTTTATTTGTTGGGAAATCAATCGCGAGCAAAAAAATTAAAGTGATCATTGGTGCGGTTGGTTTCGCGCTACGATGCTTTCTGTTGCTTGCATTCGCCGACTACATGCAGATGGCAGTAAAAGAATGTGTGCTTCGACTTCATAGCTGTGGTTGCGCTGCCGCAGAAAGTTGTTACCGGGCGTAACTCTGACGCAATGCCTGCGTAAGTCCGGGGCCACTTTCTCCTCTTCTTTCCTGGGGACAGCTCACGCTTTGAGGCACCGTGTTAGACTGCACGATCTACGGGACCAAGCAACCTTGCCTAATACTGTCGTGATAGCAGTCAACGCTAGGTAGAAACTGTGCGACGCTGTGCCGACTTCATGAATGGCGGACCCAATTATATTATAACGTTTCTTCGCTCGGAGTGCAGCTGTCGTCATTGTTTCAGTATACACTGCATGGCATTGCCACAGGCACGTAGACGTGTGTAACACGCACTCGCTGATGACGCAGTCCGCATTTCTCTAGCTGACGCCCTATTACCAATGTATAGGAACCAGCAGCCGCTATCTGGGAAGCTCGCATCAAACGGCAGGCATGAGAATTGTGCAGCTGCCGCCATACAAGCGTCTTCAACGCGGTAGTCATCGTGCGGCTGTCGTCACACGCAGGCACGCTCCCGGTCCACGCAGTACTCGCTATATACAAGCACGTTCGTTCACCTGGTATTTCCTTGCCAAACTTCCAACCGAAGCGGTATAGCTAAGTCCCTGCGCAATACATCGCCTAAGATCGATTCGCACAGTTCGTGGATTCAGCACATTTATACTTCTAATTTGTTCCTATTGCTTCCTTCGTGCATTATTTCTTTATATAAACAACGCTTCGTGTTGTACAATATCAAAAAAAAAAAAACTTGCTAACGTTGCGCACGAACAAGATTGTTAAACCAGTTTAGTTATAACCGTGGCAAATGCTTTTCATTAGTTATTAACGCGACGAGGACAGCAATTTCTCCCGAATAAATGAAAGCTATTCGGAAAGCATTTCATTCGCTTCTTTTGCTATCTGATTCTCTCAAAGGTTATTCTGTCTAGGCACTCCGTCTATTTAGGGAAGAAGTTTCTACAGGGCTCCTTTGGGACACTCGAATGTAATCATGGTACGATCGACATCAAATACATGCGAATAAACGTTCGCGTGAGTATGATATTTCTTGGTTGGGGCTAAAGAGGATCAACAGTATATCGGCGGCTAAATATTTCAGAGCCTCGCTCAAAGAAAATTTCTCGTATGCAACATTCGCGTATTTAGTATAGTGTGCAACAAAGAATGTATCGTAAAATGCGTATGTTTTTCTCGCTATGATTCATACATTTGTTCTTCATAGTTTGTCTTACGTTACCTACATTCTATTAGAAACTGCTAGGAGTCAGCTCATCCCATTTGAGGCCCGTGAATTGCCTCAATCCGTCTATATCATACGTGCCACACCATTTATTGTGCAAGAAGTCGAACCATTTTTTTACAGACGGTATTCAATTACTTCCTACACACCCGCTCGTTTGCTTCGTGAATGGAACAAAAAGGCACTAGTCGACCGTTTCAAAAATCACACATAAAGCTTTTTTAAACCTAGCCAAATGATATTTAGTTTTAATGGACAACGATGATGGACTAGGAGGTACTCACTAGTGGTCTACATCGGATAAATTTTCATCACGGGGTCTTTCCAACCTCACACCTTTTAAGATTGCAGCTCAACACTCGTGTATACATTGTTTGCCGACCTGGATATATGCAGTAATATAAAAATTTAGCTTACCGCTTCATGGCCAGCTTCAACGATTTCCTAGTCGTGCAAGTCTGCAGTCGTCGAAATGAACTATTAGTAGCCTGGCGCCAGTAGCTGGAGCTAACGACGATCTCGGGCGAAGTGACGGCAGGCTGCAGAGAAAGCATCGTCGAGGTCTGTATAAGCACCAAGCAGAAGGTCTTCTGGCTGGAGTCCCAGAACGGTCTGGATGACAGAAGCGAGTCGTTCCGCATCGAGGTCTCCAAGTGTGGCTAAGGCTAAATACGGCAGGTCACTCCACGCGTACAAACAAAGAACAGTGTGCTCTTGTTGATCAGATTCTGGCTCTGCGGTAATAACGCAGGCATAGCGGTCGTCTATGTCGGATATCGGCACGTAGGTCAAGTCCATACCAGGAACAGCTATTGCGGTTGCTATCAGCATATGTATAGTGAAGTCGGCGACGGCCGGCGGGTCCTCACCGAGATAGAACAGCGCCCACGGACGCAGCTTGTCCTGTGAAATAAGCCAGCAGTACAGCGAGGCCAAATATCGGAGCCGGTCTTCCTGCGAGTCGACGGCTTCCAGTGCGCTGCGGATTTCACAGACAGCCTCTTCCGCTTCCGTAGTGTCTCTCAGCCGAAGAGACGGAAGCACACCGGCGCCTTCGAGGCGTTGCAGTTCGTTCAGTGACAGCTCGTGGAGGTGTAAACACAGCGTGTCCAAGTCTTCCTCCGTCATAGCTGGGCGATAATAGCGGCCTCTTGGCCTTCGCGAATGATGGTAGGATGCCGGCGGTGGCTGCAACGGTACCACGACTGTCAGCCACAGCTATGCAATGGCGATGGAAACCAGCGTGTCTTGCCCAGTGTCAGAAACTAAAACTTGGCGAGTGCACAGCTACACTTTTATCTGAAGAAAAAGCGACACGTGGCACCTGGTGACGCGATTAACCAATGACCAGTATTGCCGGAGAGACTATCATTCACAGTGTCATTTGGGAGGGTGAAATGCCACCCCAAACGACGCACGCATTCTTTAATTATCTAGTATGGGTAAGTGATGCTGCGCATGTTCAAGTCCGCCTGATAACGAATATCTGAAAAAACGTAGCAGCAGAATGAATTCTCACACGTGTACTTGTTTGCCATTTTCCGCTTACTGCCTTCAGAAGGGCTAATAAATGTTACATTTTATTACTCAACGCAAGACACTCCTCTCTCTATCTGAACTTCCTCGAATGTTATCGCTGGTTCTATTCCTTGGCTGTTGTCACCAACATTTGTGCATTTCGACTTTATGCGCGCCATGAACTGTGTATTACTTTACCGAAGGCGCGCGGGAACCAGTGATAACGTTGGAACTTTCTACTAGTCAAGCATAAGAGTCGAGGCGCTTTACGCAGTGATCACATATCAAGGATTGCCACTTTTTCTCGGCGCTATCTTTGTGCAGGAGTGCTATTTTGTGTGCACTAGTTTGTCCAATAAAGGGCTCGACTCGTGACTCACCTTTGTGCCGCAGACATTACGTATTCTTCAACTTTACTTCAGCGTCACATCTGGAGGAGGCGCTTCGCTGTGGAACGGACACCGCCTGCAAACCCAAGCCGTGAAGACAACGTCCGCGTCGCTACGGACCACCCAGCTAGTGGTAGGCTCCAATGATTGCCACCAGACTGCGGACTTCTACCTGAGAATACCAACAGAATTATCACCCCGACGGCTGCTACTATCCCAATCCCAATATACAATGCAGCAATCGTGGTGCAAAAGCTCAGTTAGCCCGATATTATCCGTGGATCATTGTTTGAAGAGCCAAATAGCTGGCTGGAGGCTTTCGAAAGAACTGATACGTTTGCCAAGTGGAACTGCAAAAAGAAGCTGCGGCATGTCAATTTTTTATCGGAAGACACCGCCAGGACACTATTCGAGAATCGACAGTCCAGCCTGTTTCGGAGCAGCTTCTACCACACACTAGCGAGCGTCGTGCGCAAAGAAGGAGCAGAAGCTGTGCTTGAAGCTTGTGTGCGGCTATCGAATGATAAAATTTCTAACTTCCCGGTGAAGATGACTCGCCCGTTTCGCCACGATGACCCGAACCTGCCAGAAGTAAACAACGTTCGCTTTCTGATGAGGGTCGTAGAGCAACAACTCTTCGTTGGATTGATTCCCGACCCATCCAAGAAGGTCACATAATTTTTGACGGAAGCAGCGACCATCTAGAAGACATTGCAAATACGCACTAGGCAATGTAGCCATCAAGTGTTTAAGTCGTATAGCGAAGTCCAAGCACTAGGCTCAGACGAAAGCAGGGAAACAATCAGGACCATTGTCCGCGCAGAACTGAGCAGAATGCTTCCCGCGTTGCAACCTAAGATCGCCTCGATCTCTAACATCGTGGAAAAAAATCAGTGCCCTTCCAATCTGTGACGAAGGATGACCCGCGACGCTGTGTATGCGGGTCCCTTAATGACGAAGTGCTCCTCGGGCGCAGGTAGGCCCGGCACTGCAATATCTTCGGGATCGGCCCAGGTATGTGGTGTACTTAACGCCTGCTTCACCTTCCGCCGGTCGGCTCGTCATTGCACTATCTTCAGGATCGGCCCACGTATGGGGAGTGCTTACGCCTGGTTCACCTCCGCCGCGGGTCGGCCCGGCATTGCACTTTCTTCGGAACCGGCCCAGGTATGGGGAGTGGTTAACGCCTGCTTTCCCTCTGCCTCGGGTCAGGCCGGTATTGCACTATCTTCAGGATCGGAACATGCGCGGGGAGTGTTTAACACCGGCTCCACCTCCGCCGTGGGTCCGGTATTGGGCAATCTTCGGGATCGGACTACATGCGGGGAATGCTTAACGCCTGCTTCACCTCCGTCGCGAGTCCGGCCGGTATTGCTCTATCTCCGGGATCGGCCATGTATGGGGAGTTTTCTTAAATTTTGATTAGGACATGAAAATTTCCTTGGAGGGTAGAGGCGTACAGCTTCGCTGTAAAAATAGCTTCGACGGTCACCGGGTGTTCCCGGTGTAAAGCCGCTACCACCGCAGCCGGATGCAAGAATTACGCTACCGACGTCCGCCATCAAGTTCGACCATTGCACCCGCGACAAGGTCTTTTATGCCATAGTAGGGTCGTAAAACTTAAAGGTTATAGTATCGTCACCAGCCACGGCCACCGCCAGCTCACGCGTCAGCGGTCCCGCGCAACATCACGAGGTCGACGGAAGTTAGGTTTGCCCCGAGCACCACCCGCTGTGCTACCACCGCTCACGGTGATACCACTGCGGAGAATGGGGCTACGTCTGCCGTCGGTGCTCATACCATGATATGAGACTGCGAACGTTCACAATCAGCACGCCGCGTCCCCAGCAACGTGAACGACCTCTGGAGATTGCGGACTACCAAGCTGAAATAAAGTGCACACCCAAACGACCTTTCCGTTCTCCGCCACCCGCTCGCTATATCTCACCAATACATTCATCCAACTCGGGGACTGATCATTAGCCGTTTTCCGCAGAAAACTAAAAACTGCGAACGATGGGGGTGCGATTGCTATTCATCAAAATGCCGAAGATTCCCCGCCGACAACGCAGTAGCGACGATATGACGCAACCGGATCGAAACGTCGAAGACAACAAAATGCCGCCTAAAGAAACCGTAAGAAGATGCAACATCACTGCGACAACGCGACGCTAATAAACGTGAATTGGCTTCTGAAGCGTCTCTGGCGTTGATGTTCATTACCATCCTGTTTCCTCGCGTTTTAAGGCAACGTACAGAAGCAGTTACCATAATTGCTAGCCTATTCCTGTTTACCTGAAAGCCTAGGTGACTTATAGTTCCAAGACACACTGCTCGTAAGTGTAGACGAGTTTACAAGCTCGGACAAGAAACATGCCTGCTGGGGCAGCAGTCGCAATTCGATACCGTTAAGAGGAAGCTTTAGCTCTCGACCAACACCAACGCGGCCTACTCAAATACATCTAAAACGCAAGAATGTTTTTCTTAAATAATCCTTGGACTTGGACCAATTTTAATGAAGTTTGTTGCATTTGAGAGAGAAAGTGACTGCTTGAAGTGGAAGTTTGATTTTGGGTTGGAAGAATTCCGTTAAAAGGATTTTAAAATTCGAAAGTTTGAAAAAAAATACAAGGACAAAGTTTATAAATTGATAGCTCTGCATCAAGAACAGCTATTGCGGGTCTGTAAACGGCACCCATTAGATCACTGAAAGCCTGAAATCACTGAAATCCATCTGTCCTTTTATATCTGTTGTGAACCTGTTACGTTGCGCACAAAGATTCTGCGAAAGCTGTATTTTCATATTACTAAGTTTCTTCAAATTCATGTGTAACATGTCAAATTTGTCTGCTTCAGATGTTCTACTAGATAAATTAACAGAATCGTGATACCATTTGTCATTGCTGAAGTACGCAGTCGTAAAATTGCTAGTACTGTTTGCAGATAATGTTTGATTTTGCCATTGTTTTGTAAAAAACTCACGACATATATTAAGAGTCTGAAACAAATCGTCACTACATTTTCAGTTTTTATCTTGAATGCAACAAATCTTGCCAAATTTAGTGCATTGGTTGCCGATAAAAACGAATTATCCTTTTACATGTATTGAGATAGGAACACCCGAGCTAAAGCTTCCTCTTAAAGAGACCTTGAAACGATTCTCACTATATAGCACAAATGTACTGCGTCGATAGGGTAGCTCATTCTGATCATTCACACATTTAAGCGCTCCGCGGTAAGCGGGAAATTTATTTGCTTTTAAAAAATGTGCATCGCTACTCATTGGAGCGGTGCCGCTCCCCTGAGTTTTCAGCCGCACCGCCACAACCTCCTCCGGAATGTTTTTAACTACGCAGCGGGTGACGTCAGCCAGGCGAGCTATCCGACTAGCTGGTCATGTCGCGTCATCGCTAGTTTTTCCAATCCTGAAGCGAAGAAATCGAGTTCGTAAAAGTTGCAGTGTTGCTTAATTGCTTTTGTAAAACAAAAGCTATAAGAAAGAAAATGCAAAGCGACGTTCCAGTTACCACTGCACCCTAGTACTTACGGCGCACAGCAAGTGTCGTCTGCTTGCGTTACAATGTGCTACACGTTGACGCCAGGTGCGCGGTTAGTGTTGGTCCTGAGGTTTCTTTGCACGAGAAGAGTCAATCGCCTTTGATGCGTTGTGGGCTGCAAACCTATCGATTGGCAACAAGTCGAGCTCCGACCTTGCGTCCGTCTGCAAGGCAACATTTGAGCGGAGATGGCCACAGTGCATCGAGCTGTGCGTATGTAGTCAGCGCCAGGACCTATGCGTTTGAGGCCGTCACCTAATGCTAGAGGATTATTACCACCGAAGAGTTTTAGCTTGTCCAGTAAGCGCAGGTGGACTGGGAGTTTTGCCGGATGGGCGGAGGCACACACGCGAGCGGCCTGCGTGGGGCAGCCACCTCGTGTGATCTGACCAGCCGGCAATTTTGATAGCGTGGTGATCTTTGACGCGCGCCCAGTGCATGGGCACACGGGTACTTCTGCATTTCGCCCTCAACGGAATGCAGGCGCTGCGGCTGGTATTTTATCAAGGGAACGTGGGCTTATCAGGGCAATGCCAAATACACCATACACTACCACGGCGAGTGTGCCTCTGCATCGATAATTTTTTGTAGACTAAGCTCCCATTAGCTTGAGGAGAAGGGGGGACAAGGGGCTCGATTTTGTTAGTCCTAACCACATGAAGCCAACAGACAATGAAGCTAAACGACGCATCGGCGAATTAAACTGTGTTTTAATTGGTATGTAGAAAATAACGAAGAAAAGGAAAATAAAAGTGGACGGAAAGTTAACTTGTCGCCGGTGGGAGCCGAAACCACAGCCTCCGCATTACGGCGGCGTTGTACTACGAATTGAGCTACGGCGGCTGCAGTCACATCCATCACTAACTTGTGTATCCTATAATATATAGTTACTAGATTTAGCATATAGTTACTACATATGGTTACTGTATAGTTACTATATAGTTACTACATTTAGCCCTATGAGTGTTAGGCAGCGCCACTTAGAGACATGATGGGTGGATGTGGCAAAACACTTTTAGCCCGATAGCGCGACGCAAGGCGTGCCCTTAAGATATCAGGCACGTGCCGATAAAACCCTCACATGCTATCTAACGACGTGAAGGCTGCCAGATTCGAGACACTCGGAATGAATAAACTAGAGAAGGGGTACCAGGGGCTCCATTTTGTTAATCGTGACCACATAATGCGAGCACGCAATGAAAGTAAGGAAGCCGTCGGGCACAAAAGGCTGTTGGACATCCGCCCGTCATGGCTCTGAGTGGCACTTTACGACACTCCTAGGGCTAGATCTAGTTAACATAAATACGCAAGTTTGTTGACGCATCCGTAATTCGGAGCCTGTGGGTTGACAGCTCTCACTGGCGACAAGGTATCCTCTCGTCCACCACTATTTCCCATTTCTTCATTATTTCGTATATTCTATATTTAACCACAGGTGATTTCCTCAACGCAATCCTAGGCTTCAATTTCGGTTGCCTTTGCGCGGTCACACCCAGTGGCGTAGCAATGGGCGGGGCCGGGGGGCCGTGGGCGCAGGGTGCAAGGGGTCTGTGGAGGGGGGGGGGGTGTTGTCATCTACGTCTGAAGGCACCCATCTTTCCGCCGGCTACACCGGGGGGGGGTGACAGAACTATGGGCCCCGGGTGCCAGACGACCTAGCTACGCCACTGGTCACACCTCACATTAGCTCGCATGTCAGCCTCTGTCGGCTACGGGGATTTCGAGGTTATCGGCTGTCAGCACACTGGCCAGATCGCGCAAGGCCATGCGATGTCATTCCACAATACTGGAGGGCAACGGACACCAAACCGTTTTGAATACGCGGCCGCAAATATTTGCGAGGCACGCGACCTATAGGTGGCGCGCGTGGTAACCCAAGGCGGCTGCCCGGAAGAGGAGGGCGAACGAAGCGAAGGGCGCAGAAACGTGTTGTGTAGCACGCTGTGTTAACTGCGGCACCATGTCACTTTCATTACTAGACATACTGAGCCGCATGGAAGCGAAACTGCGATTATACAGCTCATTAAAGAAGAATAGGTACAAATTACATCCCTGCTAATGCAGTTTCTGTGGCGGTATATAGGTTGTTCCACTCGCGTACATGACAGCGCTACGGGAGAATTTTAAACGGAGCGTCAGAAACGCCCTAGTACATGCCCTACCCGATGCTTTATCGCTGTAACAGAAACGAAATAGGGGGGAAAAGATGTCAGCTGAAATGTGCGACAAGTAATACAATTTAATATCTGGACTATTCGCAGCATTTTTTTAGAATGAATCAGTCTTTCAAACACTTATATATATGACTCCTTATAAACAATGCGTACGCATGCAAGGAAAATCATTCGCTGATGTCCCTAGCAACCTTCAATTATCAGAACTATGAAGGAACTGTGAACTACGTGTTTTTGAAATATTTATTGGACTTCGTGCAAGGTTACAAGGATAAACATGTTTGTCAACCTGATTTATGCAGCCTTTCATATTCCGCTTTAACTTGAACGCGTTGATCATATGCTCACACCTAAACGCCTAATAAGCGTTCCACAAAAATGGTTGTTATCAAATGAGCTGCAGTCTTAGAATATGGCACACAAAAAAGTTTCTTGCACAATTTATCTACATTACCAGCCCCATGCATAGCAGCTCATCTGGTAACCTCTGCCATGTAAGTGCACGTGTTTTGTGCAACAAATGCGTTCGCTGACCAGTAATGTGGCGTATATTTCTCTTCAATCACAGTGTCAATACTTTGTGACTTTGCACGTTTTTTCTGTTTAACTTTCAATTGTATACATTATTTTCGAAACGGAGGAACCAATTTAAATGAAAAGATATTTAGACACTGTAATACTGATGTAATTACAGAATATACTTATGCTTTATTACAAGATGTGTTCTCAATTTCATGGGCATCATTGTAATCTGATTTTATGTGTTGGTCAGTGTGTTCCTCAAATTATTCACTCTGCCTTGTGACTGATCAATAAAGCTTTTGACCTTTTAAGAGAAAATGTTTCATGTGAATAACTCAGTGACTACAGATTACATCCCATTCACCAAGCATAAGTACAGAAGCTGTTATGAAAGAATGAAATATTCCCCACATGTAAGCATTGCGAATCCCTTCAAACGTGACCATGGATCTACATCGTGCTTTCACACTATTGGGAAGCGTACTAGCACTCTGTTTTGAAGGAGTGCAAGCACTCTGTTTGGGGGAGTAGAAACACTCGCCTTGGAGGAGTAGAAGTACTCGGTTTGTAGGAGTAGAAGCGCTCGATCCGCGTGAGTACTATTATCCCTGTGGGGAGAGTACTGGCACTCTGGAACAGTACTAGCCCTCCCTGTGGGGAGAGTATTAGCACTCTGTGGAACAGTACTAGCACTCCCTTGCGGTGGAGTAACAAAACTCTGTCAGGAGGAGTTGCCCTACTCTCTCTCAAAGAGGGTCGATCTACTCTCGAAAAGAGAGTGAAATATGGGACAAGCAGTTACTCCCTCAAGGAGAGTGCTCGAAACTCTCTTTGTTTTTAGAGTGTACCGGAGCACTACACTTTGCGTTTTCTGAACTTTCTCCTATTGTTCAAGAAAGAACATGCATGCTGGAGGGATGCACCCCGCTCAGCAGAAAGATTCCTGCCTTTTTCGTCGGCTCGATCAATGTTAGTCAAGACGGGAATTGCAAAAGCTGCCTTCCGTAACGCACTGCAATGACCGTGCGCACATGAGATTCAAATGCCCTCTGAAATCGCGGAACAGGAGCTTTCGCGGGCTGGTTTCTCGAGCGTCCTCCTACAGCTAGTGGAAGACATATAAGCGGAAATAAACCAAAGGAAGAAGCCACGCAAAACTGATATCAATACCTCGAAAATGCTGTCCTTCCCTATGAGCACGGGGTGTCCCATCTAGTGAAGCAGGCCGCGGGAAGGGCGGGTGTTTCGGTTATTTTTTCGGCCCCAGGCAACCTACCGGCCTTATGCCGAAGACACTGAGACGACCCCTCCCTCTCCCAAGCTCAGACGATACCCCCGCTCCTTAAAAAAAGCTTGCGACAAGAAGCATCTGGAGACTCTTATCAGGTGCATTGCTGGAGTAGTTTATGAAATATCCTTGCAGTGTGGTCCCTCCTACGTAGGAGAAGCGGGACGCTGCATCAGCGATCGCCTCCGGTAACACGCCAACAACATCAAACAAAAATACAGCACCAACCTGGCTCTGCATTGCAGGTCGTTTAAATGCATGCACTATTTTAGAAAGGTCACTCTCATCCAAAAGCGCAAGCGCGAAATTTTCGACACATTTTCCATCATCCGACGTGGTCCTTCATGCATCAGTTCACCATCCGACCAGTTATCAGACAAAGGAATCGCGTATCTGCAAATTTCACGCATCTCCGCCCACCTGTACTCTGAAGTCATTCTTCTGATGTTCTTCACGCCATTTATGTTTCCAATCTTGCTTCTCGGCCTGTATATTTCACGCTAACGCAATAAACATTCTTGTTGGAAGTCAGCGCCTAGGTTATGTACCTCTTTCCTCTGTCCCGTTCTTTTGCGCCCTTTGCTAAAGTAAGCTATGAGCGTTTTCCCAATGTCATCCTCGTTTTGCCTGAGAAGCTCTTTGAAAGATTCCGTTTAACCATTGTATCACGCCTGAGAGTCTCCGTGCGCTATCTATCTCGTAAAGAACTTCCGCGAAAGTCTCCGTTCTAAATAATCTTCCGCGTGAACAACACCATCGTTCAGTTTGTTTGGAGGCTTATGCGCAATTTTAGCGTTATATTTGAAGATAGATCCTTTCCTGCATTTCGCTTGTTAAAATTAAATTAAATTATGGGGTTTTACGTGCCAAAACCACTTCCTGATTATGAGGCACGCCATAGTGGAGGAGTCCGGAAATTTCGACCACCTGGGGTTCTTTAACGTGCACCTAAATCTAAGCACACGGGTGTTTTCGCATTTCGCCCCCATCGAAATGCGGCCGCCGTGGCCGGGATTCGATCCCGCGACCTCGTGCTCAGCAGCCCAACACCATAGCCACTGAGCAACCACGGCGGGTCATTTCGCTTGTTCCAGGCGCCTATCAATTAACACACAATTTACTTTTTCCTAGGCATCGTTTCTTCACCGTATCGCTGATCGGAGTACATGTTTCCTCAAGAGTTAACTTGCATAAGCATTGCTTCAGCGATCCTTCTTTATTGTACGCAGTTTTTCTTGCAGAGAATCTCCCCGTCATCAGAGTCGAAATGGCTCTACGAAATGGCTAAATGAACCGGGACGGAGCGCTTGTGGCCACGTACAATGCTACGAGCCGAAGGCTTTTTTCTTATTTCGAGCCTTTCTCTTTGGGGGTAAGTTCCTTATAGGTGTACTTATTTCCGCAAATATTTGGCTGTAGTAACCGTTCCTTGCAAGGTTATATATGGGCCTACGTTTCTGGCGTGCCAGGAAGTGGGTGGTAAAGTCAGACACATCAGGTCGGCGATGGCATAATTGCGTTAATCTGTTTCCCGGTATGGTTCTGCGTGCCAAGAGAGATTTACCGCACTGTCGCAATCACCTGCTACCTCGGGAAATGCGCATGGTTCTTTCGCTTTGTGTAAGGGGGATTTGCAATGATTCATGGTGCTGCAGCAGGCGATCGGGCCAATAATCTGCGCCTGCATGAGATACGAAGGGCTTCTGCTACGCCCAAGGTGGTGGACGCACATGCTCGCTAGGACGTGACGTGACAGTAAACGGAAGGGGGCGTTTATCGTTGGCGTACCGCAACCGCATGACGTGTCGGGTCGCATGTCCGTTAGGGTTGCTCTAAAAAGAGGCCTTTATGGGAAGCAAATGGCACATATCGACAGTCACGTGCTTCGTCTCTCGCTGATTCTCGCGTCGCAGCTTGGCACCTCCTTATCAGTTCTGACATGATTTTTCACTAGAGCCGCATCGAGATGCGATTGGAAGCATGTTTTATTTTTGCGCAGCTGTTCCCGCTCGCGCTACTTGAAGATGCTGAATTGCGTTTTCACGCAATCTTCAGATTCATTCGGGGAACAATTTCTACTGGCCAGGCTTGGTATTAATACCAGCACGCTGTAGATTTCACCGCTTTTTTAACGTGCCTTTCACGAGGTTTGGAAGGCCTTGATCCGAGGCATGTAAAAGCGGCCGCCAGCAAGACCCTGTGCCATCGACTTGAGCGCTATCCTGGGACAGCATTCGGGTAAGGGCCAACTTCACTTCTCAACATCCAGCAGGTATTCATGGACCGCAAAAACAGTTTCCTCTGCTTTGTTCCCGCAGGGCAAAGTGGCGTCTACCCTATAAGCACCGCAAGAAAGAAACCGGTCAGGTTTCCACTACTCGCACCGCGGCAGCCACTGACGGACGCTCACATCCAAGACAAGTAGCGTTTCGGAGCTTCAGCGATGACAGATAAAGATGTAGAAACGCTATGCTGCCTCTTGTACCAACTACGAAAGGATCAGCTTGGTCGTCTCGCCAATGCGGAGCTGGCCTGGTTACCGCGAGTAAAAGCGTTCTCCGAGGCCGGAACCGTCAACGCCATCCGAACCTGCCTGCAATCCGTCGCCCGCCCATTGGAGCGTCTGGAGCGCGTGGCCGTGATTTACTCTTGGCTCGTGCCTTCGGGAATTTTGCGTGCGTGGACGCTCTATCGCATTAATGGCCGCGCAGAATTCATCGACCCGGTCAGCGTTTTTGCTCGGATAACGAGACGCTTGGAGATTGAGGGTAAGATGCAGACGCGTGGTTATGTTGAGAACGGTAGCTCTGTGTGTCTCAGCATTCCGACGACAGAAGATGGGCTCATGACAATCGAGCACAGAATGGTGTGCTTTTGCATGTGGCATGGGCTGCCCGTTCTGGCCGTTCACGCACCGGGAGCAATAGCCCATAAAGGATTCCTTAGAGCCGCCCTCACTGCGGTTCTCGTCGACCCCGAGAAGGATGTGCTCGGCTTCTACGGCGACTTGGACTCAGCGCGTTCGGAGGCCATGAAACACTTTGGTAGCTTAGGTACAAGTCAGGCGTTCAATGTATGAGGTACACGTGAGGTATAAGGCACACTGCAGTGCGAAGGCCAAGCACAGTTTGATTTGCCCCTGGGACACTCCCGTATGCGAGGCGGGCATAGAAGGCACGCGGTAAATGGCTGTGCACTGTCATGGTTTGCTAGTCGCCAGGTCAACTTTAACAAATACGGGGCTGGCCTAAAGTACATTTATCGTCTGCGTGCAAGACTTTCATTATCTGCGACACTTGTATCAGTGGTGGAAAGACCGCACTTGGTTTGAGGCGATTCGGCAGATGTGATTGTAGGACTGGATATTTCGTACGACTGGTTTTATATTGCATGAAGAAATCATTTGTTCGCAATCACAAGGCATGTTCTTACGTAAATAAATTTTTCGTCGATAAAACGTTTGTTTTATTGTGCAGCGCTTGCAGAATCGCTCCCACAAGAAGTAAAATATCATATCTACAAATATTTAAAATATTCATTTTTGATGTATTTTTTCCCAGAACACTTTTATCTGAATTGCATTTCCAGTAGGACGCCTTATCGGACGGATAGTCACGCTGGAAATGCTCCTGAGAAACCTCTGGAAAGATTGTTTCTGTAGCAAGTGAGTTACTTCATTCATAAGGGCAGGCATATGGTCTGGAATTTCCATCAAGGTAAGTACATTTCGTAGAGGAGCTTCCATAGAAGCCCATATGTTCAAGACATTGACGGCTCGTCGGCGGTTTATTGGGCATAGCGCCGTCTGCTCGATGGGGCAACACATCCGGCGAAAGAATTAAAATGACTTGATTTTGATTAGAAACAGAAGTGACGTCATTAGTGTTTTCGAATGCGCGAAGTTTGTTTGGATAGCCTGTCATTGGAGCCACGTTTCCAAACTACCCGCGAAACAACTCGAAGGACGTTTCGAGATCGGAATGTGGCAAGCGATACAACAAAACGTCAGCCGTAACGCCGTCAAAATCACGCCCATTCACAGAACGTTTATTTGCAGGCCGAAGAAAGCCTCAGTTGTCGAGTACTGATGGCATCGTCAGAGGATGCAGGCCCATGGGCAAGCACAGCCACAGGAAGGCAGCCAAACTAAACAATCGCATGACGGTCGCAAGCCGGTATATTTGGCTCAACACGATGAAAAGACGAAACACACCTAGCAAACACCGAGCCACCAGAATTCAAGCAAATGTGAACAAGCAATATAATACACCCGCGATCATGGTGTCGCGGCTGTGGCGAATTGCGCGTCTAAGGCCAAGGGCGCGGGTTCCAATCCCGACCGCGGCAGCCGGATTTCGCTGAAAAGGAAATGCAGAAGTGCCCTTGTACCGTACATTAGGTGCAGGTTTCCGAACACTAGGTTATCAAAATTATTCCGGACTCCCTCACTACGACGTGCCTCCTAACGAAATCGTCGCATTGGCACGTAAAACCCCAGAATTTCACTTAAGGCAACACAAAGTGTGAGGGGGCCGTGTAGTTGCAGGTGAACTTTAGGTGACCACGCGCTCGTCCCAACAGTTGTATGTCATTGCATACGGTATCGGCGTGAAGGCACCCTTCATTAGCGGGAGCTCAAGAGAAGGCATTTGTTGTCAATGATAAGGTCAACAGAGAGTTGTCTTTCGTTTCTCGCCACATATATGTAAGCTTGATTACGAATTAAATTTCTGATCAATAAACTGACACTGCGGCTATTGTTCATTAAAAACGGTTTCTCTTTCTGAGTGTTTGTTTGGGTATCTCGTAGTCACGTTTCCAGTGCTGATCCCACTACCACCCTTGCTGATGTTGGTGAAAATTGCTTCCAGACGGCTTTTCGTCCGAAGCTTCGCGTCCCATTCAAGGTCGATGCAGATAGGGCTCGGGCGAAAAGCAGTTCACAACAAACTGTTCGCGGCATCAGTAAGGGTGGCGATTGTAGCAGAGGGTAAAACGCTTCTAGTGAACAGGGAACAAGCACAGCGACACAAAAACACGTATGTCTTTAATTAAAACGAGGCTCAGTTTGGCTCATTCAAGGAAAATGATATGCATAAACGATTTTACTTGGGCGTGTCGAGAAAAGAAAGAACTTTATTTTACTTTATCGTTATCAATAAATACCGAGCTATTGCAGGGCAAGCGGCAAAGATATGCTTGAGCGTGAGCTTACGGTATCAGGTCCGGCCGAAATTAGAAGGCAGATTCAGGAAGCGTAGTTCACCGCATTTTTTTCATCCAGGTGCAGCTGCGTGAAGTGAGTCGACTTTCGATACGTTACACGTACACCAACCACCACAAGATAGTTCAAGGCACGTGATGATTTCTTATTAATATCATCCAGAGCAGGGAGAAAGAAGCGCGCGAGAAAAAGACGCGTCTGTTTACCTTGCGCATCGCACGACAGCGGTGAGCCTCATGAGATTTCTAGGGGAAGTCGGTAACATTTATCTTCAGAGGGCAGCCTTCATTGCAGTGTTATAGCATTTGTAGTATCCAGGCACGCAAGAATCGACGGAAGCGGATGTTTGTTTCTTTTTCAACGCGTGCCGAGCTGTCACGACGTTTGCAGCCGTTCTCACTCCTGCGTGGCTGGGACTTGAAAACGTAGGATTTTCGCCTGCCGGTGCGGCTGTGAAACAGCTTGTCCGGATCGAATCAGCAGAGCACGAGGCTGTGCATGGTGAATGGTTCCACAAGGATGTCTCGGGAATAGCAAGCATCGTGAGACCAAATTGGGCAGAACCTTGAGATTTCTGATGTGCGGGAATGCGAGAGCATTACACCGCTTGTAGACCTCGGAAAGTCATCGACGAGCTCATTTTGTATGCGCATGACGTGGCGCCACTTCCTGCACACCATCACGTGTGCCGCCCAATGACACACACACACGTCAGTGAGATGGCTGCTACGTGACGTGTGCAATAAGGCACGCACTAGGCACACTTTTAGGAAGGCCGAACCGTTGAACGTCCGTGGATTCAGGGAAGCGTGTTCGTATCTGACCGCAAAGGCCCGGGTTCTATTCCCTCCCAGGCTGTAATTTTCTAACTGTTCTTTTTAAAGTCACTAATCTACTTTGTTTTCAGGAACCCGCATCATTAAGTTGACTTCTATCCAAGCATTTTTTTGACGTGTTCCTATTAATCTTTGCAGCATTGGCAATTATTCGTGACGGCCGAGTTTCACGGAGGTCAACCGCCAACACAGAGACCTAAGACTTTTGCATTATGAAAGTATGCTCGCTAAAACTGAAATATTATACAGAAAGTTATAAAAGAATTTGATGTTCCGGAACTCGTACCGTTCTCGCGTTCACAATTTAGCTAAAGGACAGATTGCCGCCTGCGAAGCAGTAACAAGATTGCGCATGCTTCTTGCATGAACTTTTGGCATATTGCCATGTGTCCGGATATGTGTGAATAAGTAGATTGTATCAGAGAGATTCTAGTAAGAGGCGAGAAGACAGTGACTTTTCGTGTTCGACGACTTGTGGTGACGTTTAGTCTATGGTGTGTCCCGTGTCAGCAAGGGGTTCGCCCAATGCGTTAGAAGCTATATGTACAGGAGAACATCGGCTAACCGGGCGTGTTGGTACGAGCACGTACTTTAGCAAACAGCGCAAAATGTGGCCCACTGAAAACAGGAGCATGACACAGGCGCTGACTTCGAATAGGTATGTTTTTTGCGGGCACACGGAATATAAAGGCAGAGAAGAGGAAGCAACAAGATAACCTACGCTACTGGCTACAACCCTCAGGAAGGCACAGCGGACACTCCTTTTATCCGACAAGGAAAGTGGCTTCGCCGCCATGCCTTCGGGCGTGTGCAAGTCAAAAGCTGAGGCCACCGTTAGAGCCTATGTCTATGAAGTTGCAAGGAAGCTTCCAAGTAGAGTGAAGAAAGAAACAATGATGATGTGCGAAAGAGATTGACTGGAAAAGCTTGTTGCAGCCATCAAAAAGAAAGGTGTACAGAACATTGAAGTGTTTTTCTCGGCAAAACGCGGAACCCAGACTGCTCGTTCAGCGTGATTGTGTGAGAACGAGGTGCCTGGGAGAAGGCGCTTGCCTGCTACCTGCAGAAATGCATTGGTCTACACGAGGTGACCGACCCTTTCTTAGTTCGTAGCTCAGCAGCTGTATCTGAGCACTCGATCTAACCCAGCACCACCGGGATGTTTGTCTTCTCCGTCGATGTGAAGAGTATCTTTGTTACTCGTTGCCCCACTCACTTCTCCTTGAAGTCATCAACGAAGGCACTGAGACATATGGGGACGTGTGCCTCCAAAATGAGTGCAGAACAAGTGTACACAATTTTCTCCACTTGCTAGTGCTATACTTGCACTCCACCGTGGTACAGTTCACACAGAAGACGTTCCTCCAAAACGAAGGAGTGGGCATTCGCTCATGTTTTGCTCCCGTACTGAGTGACCTGTTGCTAGCCCGCTACAACCATGATATCGAAAGGAACCTCCCATCGTGTCATGCCAAGAAGGTTCTCAGCTACGTCCACGACCACCTCGTCTTTACTGAGGCAACCGAAGACGATCTTGCTTCAGCGGTACAAGTCGTCTACAAAAGCATTGTAGATAATATGAATGATATCACGCTCACAAAGGAGCTACCTGAGCACAACACTTCGCGTTTTCTGAGCTTTCTCCTATTGTTCAAGAAAGAAGAGAGAGAGAGAGATGCAAATGAAAGGAAGGCAGGGAGGTTAACCAGACTTAAAACGTCCGGTTTGCTACCCTGCACTAGGGGAAGGGAAAGGGGAAATAAAGACGGAAAGAAGAGCGTGACAAAAATGAAAGCATGAGAAAAAAAATATGAGAAGGGACGAAATGGGGTCATTAGAGTCTTTCTAATAGGCCACTGTCACGTAGAAAAGTCAACAGAGCCTTGACCGACTTTTGCTGCGATGACAGGTCACGTCGGCATTCCAAAACTGACTGTTCTGAAAGTGGCCTGTCGTCAAGGCGCGCCAACGCGGTCGCTAGTGACAGCCGGTGCGCGCTGTATCGAGGACAGTGGCAAAGCACGTGTTCGATAGTCTCTTCGCCGCCGCAGTGTCTGCAAGCCGCGCTGTCATCCATACCGACTCGGAAGGCGAAGGATCTTGTATAGGCGACACCAAGCCACAGTCGGCAAAGTACGGCTGTTTCGAGTCGAGAGAGTCCAGGCGGGGGTCGAAGTCGAAGGGATGGGTCCAGTCGGTGTAGACGTGTATGCTTTAAGCTGGGTGTGTTCCATAAAGTTTTGATGGCTTCATTTGCAAGCACACGAATTTTCGTTGCAGTGTCTGTTCTTGAGAATGGAATGGAGTCTTGTAAGCCCTCCTCGTGTGCAGATCCTGCTGCTGCGTCGGCAAGTTCATTGCCCATTATGCCACAGTGGCTTGGAATCCACTGTAACGTGATGTCGTGTCCTTGCTCGACGAGGTGGTGAAGCAGCAGTCTGATTTCCATAACTAGTTGTTCGTGGGGTCCTCGGCGTAGGGCAGAAACCAAACAATGAAGAGCAGCCTTGGAGTCAGTGAACACGCTCCATTTCCTGGGTAGTTCTTCAGAAATTACACGAAGTGCACAACGAATAGCAGCAAGCTCCGCGGCAGTCGATGTAGTCTGGTGAGATAGTCGAATCTTAATTGTGGAAGGTTTTGCAGGAAAGATCACCGATCCTGCAGACCCATTCACCGTGGTTGAAGCGTCAGTATAAAGATGATGATGCTCGTTGTAAGTCTCATACAGCAAGAGCAGTGAAAGCTGCTTGAGTGCTGGAGACGAGAGTTGGGCCTTTGTTCGTATTCCTGGTACCATTATTCGAACATTTGCTCGAGCCAAGCACCATGGTGGAAACGGAACTTTCGCTGGAGCTGTATAACCTGATGGAAGGTATGCACGATAAGGCAGGACTGTTTCGCAAAAGGAAGCACGTGGTCGATCCTCTGGCAGTGAGGCTAGATGATGGGCAGGGGCTCGAGCAAGGTGTCTTACGTGTGCTCTGAGCGCTTCCATGACTATATGGGTCTTGGCTGGGAAATCGTGTGCAATGGCAATTGTTTCAGCCGTTGACGAACACCGCGGCAATCCAAGACACACTCTAATTGCCTGGGCCTGGACGCTTTCGAGTGTGCGGATATTACTTCTGCAGGTGTTGGTCAGCACAGGCAAGCTGTATCGCAAGTACCCAAGAAAGAGCGTCCTGTACAGCTGCATCATTGCATTTACTGAAGTACCCCAGACATTTCCTCCAAGAAACTTAAACACATTAGAGATATCTGTCAGGCGCTTCTTTAGGTAGGTCACATGAGGACTCCAGCAGAGGTCACGATCAATTATTACGCCTAAGAATCGGTGCGTCCTGACATAAGGTATGCTTTGACCGTCGATAGAGATATCGTATGATCTCATTGGCTTTCGGCTAAACGCGACCAATGCGCATTTTTCTGGCGAGATCTTGAGGCCTTGTTCATTTAAGTATGCCGATGTTGACGTGGCAGCTTTTTGAAGCCTGGCGCGTACTTGCGGCCGTGTCACACCAGATGCCCAGACGCAGATGTCATCGGCATACATTGATATTTTAACTGTGCTCGGAAGTCGTTCCACGAGACCAATGAGTACAAGGTTGAAAAGTGTGGGACTCAAGACACCGCCTTGTGGAACTCCATGGTGCGTATAGTATTGCGAGGTTGGGCCAGCTTCAGTGTTAAGAAAGAGAGACCGCCTATGTAAATAACTGCGAGTCCAACGATATAATGGACCGCCTAGGCCCACCGATTCCAATGCTTCAAGTATGGCGTCATGAAGAACGTTGTCGTAGGCTCCCTTTATGTCTAAGAACATTGCGACAGATAACCTCTTACACGTCTTTTGGTGTTGAACATAGGTTACCAGATCGATAACGTTGTCGATAGAACATCGGTGACGTCGAAAACCAGCCATGGCGTCCGGGTAGATTTCGTAGTGTTCAAGGTACCACTCAAGTCTGGCGAGGATCATTCGCTCCATTACCTTCCCAACGCAACTTGCCAGCGCAATTGGTCGGTATGAAGTAATCTCTAAGGGAGACTTGCCAGGCTTAAGAAGCGGCACCAGGCGGCTGATCTTCCAATCTTGGGGAACGTTGCCCTCCTGCCACGACTCGTTATAGATATTAAGGAGTGTTCTTCGTGCCCGTTCACCAAGGTGACATAGCATGCGGTAAGATATGCCATCCGGACCAGGCGACGACGACCGATTACATAGGGCGAGCGCCGCGTCAAGCTCTTGCGTCGTGAAAAGCAGAACCATGCGTGAATCTCGTGCATCTGGAATACGGTTCAATGTAAGCGAACCTGTACGAGTTGGCTGGCCCGCAACCATAGCACAGAAGTCTTCCGCCACATCAATGTCTTGTCGGCGCTGGAATAGTGCTAGGGCCTTAAACGGGAAACGCTGTTCCGGAACAGAACGTAGACCACGCACAGTTCTCCATATTTGAGATAGCGGTTTGCGGGGATCTAGCGACGCACAAAATTTCGACCACCGCTGAGCCTCTAGTTTGTCCATGCGGCGTTGTATCTTCTTTTGCATTCGCCTGGCTGTTCTTAGATCCCGAATTGACTTAGTGCGTCGATATCTTCTTTCGGCACGACGGCGAATCGCACGAAGCCGCTCCAATTCCAGGTCGAATTCTGAATACCTTGGAGAACACGTGAGTGTGCGCGTGGCTGTCTGTGCCGTTTCCTTGATAGCTTGTTGAAGTCCACAAGAGAGGCCTTTGTGACAAGCGTCCTCAATGTGGGATTTAAAGACAGTCCAATCTATTCTTCGTATCGTGGTGGACGTATACGTGTTAGACATTCCCGTGATCTTGAGGTAAGTGGGGATGTGGTCACTTCCGTGCGTTTCAATGTCCAAAAACCACTTAACATGTGTGGCGAGGCGGTGGGAGACGAAAGTCAAATCGAGGCAGCTGCTGTACGTTATTCCCCGCAGAAATGTTGGACTCGCGTCATTCAGCAGGTAGAGACCGTTGTTGGAAGCTAAGGAAGCTAGTCGTCTTCCCGTCGCGTTAACCTTAGAGCTTCCCCAAATGGTATGGTGTGCATTGAAGTCCCCGGTGATAATCCATGGACCAGGTTGTGTTTTTAAGATGTCTTCTAGCCTTTTGGTGTCAAATCGGCTTGATGGAGACAGATACACTCCCAAGAGTGCAAAGGTGACATTCCTATTTTTAACAGTCATGCACACATACTGATTGTCGTCATGAGGTTGCACCGGTTGGACGACGTAAGTAAGTTCACGGCGAATAAACACGACGACCTTGCTGCTTTTGATGTCGCTTGATGAGAATGTTTTCTCGTAGCCGGATAGTCTTATTGGATGGGATAATCTTGGTTCACAGATGACAATGATTGGAAATCGGTTAGTGAGAACAAATTGACGAAAATCGGCGATGCGAGATCTTAGACCTCTCGCGTTCCACTGAAGGATCGACGCTTCTCTGACCTCCTTACGAAATGACTGGTGATTGTCAGTCATGGCTTCACTCAAGGCTTGCTAGGACGGGGCTCAGCGCGTCGAGCACTTGTAGCCCACTTCGAGCAGATGGAGTGTCAATGCTTGTCAGCATGGCCCTGATGACATTCACAATAGATCGCAGCACCGGGATCATTTGGCAGTCGACTGTTGAAGCCTCACCAACAGAAGCGGGCTTCGATGGGAGCGTCAAGCGTGGAGGCTCCTTAGAAGACTGATAGCTTGCAAGCGTCGGCCACTCTTCCACGGGGGCAGCGTTTCCCGTCTGAGGTCTCCTTGTGCTCTCGGGCATTCTATTTGAGGATGATGGCGTTGGCACAAGCGGCGCACGAACTCCACCCTGTCTTGAGCGTTTTCGTCGATGACGACGTCGAAGCCGGATCTTTTCTGAGGCTTCTCTATGGGTTGAGTTATCCCTGACCATTTGCTTCAGAACTTCGAACTCTTTTTTGAGTCTTGGGCATTCTTTAGACGTCGCTTCATGGGTGCCTTTACAGTTGCCACACCTAAAGTTTGTTGCACGGCAGACATCTACAGTGTGTGACTCCGCGCACCGGGGGCACATTGGGGAGTTTGCGCAGGCGCCCTTAACATGCCCGATCTTGAAGCACTTGTGGCATTGAAGCGGCTTTGGGACAAACCGCCGTACGACATGTCGGAAGTGACCGACCTTTACGTGTGAAGGGATGGAATCCCCCTTGAACACAATCTTCACACAACGGCTGTTGCCGAGTCGGCATACGTGCGTGATGACCACTCCTTCGTATGCCGGTTTGATTAGAATTGGCAGGTCCGAGTTCGAAATAGCCAAGTCAACGTCGTAGATCACGCCTGCAGTGCAGGCCCCATCCATAGGTATGATCGGTCGTATTTTTATGTTCCCCAATTCTGTGATCTGTCGTAGCGTCTCCAGCGTGGTTCCACGGGTTGTGTCGACAGCTAGAACATTCTGTCGTGTGTTCAGCCGGACTTCCTTGATTTCGTTTGGCGCCTTTCCCTCAAGAAAAACAGAGAGAGCTTGCCTGTTCAATACTCGAAGGTTGACGGAAGAATCCACTGGCATGAAGAGGATGGTGTGCGGCCAGCGTTCACTGCCTGCCTGCATGGTTGACGTACTCGCTGGTGACGACGCCTTGATAAGCCTCCTTTTAGCCCTTCGGCTCCTCACCGACACGAAGCTGTCATCGGATGAGTCGTCACCTGTGATTGAGTAGACCTCTGTGTCTTCACTGGTGCTGGACCAGGTGCCTCGTTTCCTTGAGGAGCTTGTCAATGTAGTGATCTGGCCAGACGGGCCGGCAATAGGCTCTGCATCCATGGCCACAGGAGTAAGAGTCTCTCTGGGGCGTTCACTGGTGGTTGACCAGGTGCCTTGACTCATAGAAGAGCTTGCAGTTGCAGACTTCTGGCTGCACGAGTCTGCGGAACTTTCCGCGTCCATCACCTCAAGCCAGGACGCGGAAAGCGCTCCAGAGACTGATGAAAATTTGACGAAAAACTGGCTAGCTGGCACAGGTGCGTTCTAGCACTGAGTAACTTCGTCGTCGTTTTCTTCTTCAAGAAAGAACATACATGCTGGAGGTATGCACCCCACTCAGCAGAAAGCTTCCTGCCTTTTTCGTCGGCTCAATCAATGTTAGTGAAGACGGGAAGCGCAAAAGCCACCTTCCGTAACGCACTGAAATGATCGTGTGCACACGAGATTCAAGTGGCCTCTGAAATCTCGGAACAGTTGCTTTTGCGGACTGGTTTCCCGAGCGTCCTCCTACAGCTGGAGGAAGACATATTAGCAGAAATAAACCAAAAGAAAAAGCCACGCAAATCTGATATCAATACCTCAAAAAAGCTGTCATCCCCTATGCGCACTGGGTGTCCCATCGATTGAAGCAGGCCGCGGGAAGGGCGGGTGTTTCGGTGTTTTTTTTGGCCCCAGGCAACCGAACGGCCTTATGCCAAAAGCTCTGAGACGACCCCCCTCCCCCTATAGCTTAGACGACCCCCCCCCCCCCTCCTTAAAGTAGAGCTTGTGACAAGAAGCATCTGGAGCTCCTTACCAGGTGTATCGCTGGAGTAGTTTATAAAATACCCTTGAAGTCAGGGCGCTCCTACATAGGAGAAACGGGACACAGCATCAGCGATCGCCTAAAGTAACACGCCAACAACATAAAAAAAATACAGCAGCAATCTGGCTCTGCATTGCAGGTCGTGTAAATGCATCCACTATTTTAGAAAGGTCACTCTCATCCAAAAGCGCACGCGTGAAATTTTCGACACATTTGCCATCATCCGACGTCCTCCTTCATGCATCAGTTCGCCATCCGTCCAGTCATCAAACAAAGGAATCGCGTATCTGCAAATTTCGCGCTTCTGCGCCCACCTGCAATCTGAAGTCATTCTTCTGATGTTCTCCACGCCATTTATGTTTCAAATCTTGCTTCTCAATAAACATTGCAGTTTACAATAAACATTTTAGTTGGAAGTCAGCGCCTGTGTCATGTACCTCTTTCCTTTGTCCCGTTCTTTTACGTCCTGTGCTAAAGTAAGCTATGAGTGTTTTCCCCACGTCATCCTGCTTTTGCCTGAGACGCTCTTTGAAAGTTTCGGATCAACCGATGTGTCACGCCTGACAGTCTCCGTGCGCTATATTTTAGAGAACTCCCGAGAAAGGTCTCCATTCCAAATAATCTTTTGCGTGAAGAACACCTTCCTTCAATTTGTTGGAGGCTTATGCGCGATTTGAGCGTTATACTTGAAGATAGATCCTTTTCAGCGTTTGGCTTGTTCCAGGCGCCTATGGAACTGACACACGATTTACTTTTTCCTAGGCATCGTCTTTTCACCCTACGGCTGATTGGAGTACATGTTTCCTCAAGAGTTGACTTGGATAAGCATTGCCTGCGTGATCCTTCTTTGTTCTACGCATTTTTCCTTGCAGAGAGTCTCTCCGTCATCAGAGTCGAAATGGCTGATTGAATAAATGAACCGCAACGGAGCGCTTGTGGCCGCCTAAAATGCTACTGGTCGAACTCTTTCTTTTTCTTATTTCGAGCCTCTCTCTTTAGGCGTTAGTACCTTATAGGTGTACCTATTTCAAAAAATACTGACTGGAGTAACCGTCGCTTGCAAGATGATATATAGGGCTACGTTTCTGGCTTACCCGGCAGTGGCTGGTAAAGTCACACACATCAGGTCGGTGATGGCCAAATTGCGTAAATCTTTTACTCGGTATAGTTCTCCGCGCCGAGAGAGATTTACCGCACTGTCACGATCGCCTGTTACCATGGCAAATGCGCATAATTGTGCTGTGTACGAGGTGTTCTTTCGCTTTCTTTAAGGGGGATTTTCAATGCTTCATGCTGCTGGAGCAGCAGATGGGGTCAATAATCTTGAACGTGGCACATTGTGTCGAGCAGCGCCTGCGTGAGGTGCGAAGTGCTTCTGCTACGACCAAGCTGATCGGACATGCTGGCTGCGACGTGACGTCACGGTAAACGGAAGGGGGCACTTATCGTTGGCGTACCGTAGCAGAATGACGCGTCGGGGCACGTGCCGGTTTGCGTTGCTCTAAACAGAGGCCTTTATGGGAAGCAAATGGCACATATCGACAGTCACGTGCTGCATCTCTCGTTTATTCTCGCGTCGCAGCTTGGCACCTCCTTATCAATTTTGACATGACTTTTCACTAGTGCCATAGCGAGATGCGATTGGAAGCAGGTTTTTTTTTTTTTTGCGCAGCTGTTCCCACTCGCGCTACTTAAAGACGCTGAACTGCGTTTTCACGCAATCTTCAGATTCATTCGGGGAACCATTTCTACCGGCAAGGCTTCTTTAACGTGCCTTTCACGAGGCTTGGAAGGCCTAGATCCGAGGCATGTAAAAGCAGCCGCCAGCAAGACCCTGTGCCATCGCCTTGAGCGCTATCCTGGGACAGCATTCGGGTAAGGGCCTATTTCCTTACTCAACATCCAACAGGTATTCATCGGCCGAAAAAAAAAAAAAAAGGTTTCCTCTGCTTTGTTCACGCAGGGCAAAAAGGAGTCTACCCTATAAGTACCGCAAGAAAGAAACCGGTCAGGTTTTCACTACTCGCACCGTGGCAGCCACTGACGGACGCTCACATCCAAGACAAGTAGCGTATCGGAGCTTCTGCGATGACAGATAAAGATGTAGAAACGCTCTGCTGCCTCTTGCACCAACTACGAAAGGAGCATCTAGTTCTTCTGGACAATGTGGAGCTGGCCTGGTTTCCGCGAGTAAAAGCGCTTGATGAGGCCGGAACGATCAGCGCCATCCAAGCCTGCCTGCAATCCGTCTCCCGCCCATTGAAGCGTCTGCATCGCGTGGCCGTGATTTACTCTTGGCTCGTTCCTTCGGGAATATTGCGTGCGTGGACGCTCTATCGCATTAATGGCCGCGCAGAATTTATCGACCCCGTCAGCGTTTTTGCTCGGATAACGAGACGCTTGCAGATTGAGGGTAAGATGCAGACACGTGGTTATGTTGAGAACGGTGGCTCTGTGTGTCTCAGCATTCCGACGACAGAAGATGGGCTCATGACAATCGAACACAGAATGGTGTGCTTTTGCATGTGGCGTGGGCTGCCCGTTCTGGCCGTTCACGCACCGGGAGCCACAGCCCATAAAGAATTCTTTAGGGCCGCCCTCGCTGAGGCTCCCCTCGATCCCGAGACGGATGTGCTCGGCTTCTTCGGCGACTTGGACTCGGCGCGTTCAGAGGCGGTGAAAAACTTTGGTAGCTTTAGAACAAGTCAGGCGTTCAATGTATGAGGTACAGGAGAGTTATAAGGCACACTGCAGTGCAAAGGCCAAGTATAGTTTCATTTGCCCCTGAGACACTTCCGTATGCGAGGCGGGCATAGAAGGCATGCGGCAAATGGCTGTGCACTATCATGGTTTTCTAGCAGCCAGATCAACTTTAACAAATACGGGGACTGCTCTAAAGGTACATTTATCGTCTGCGTGCAATACTTTCATTATCTGCGACACTTGTATCAGTGGTGAAAGACCGCACTTCGTTTGAGGCGATTTGTGTTTGATGTGGTTGTGCGCATGATGGATATCTCATACGACTGGTTTTATATTGCATGACGAAATCGTTTGTTCGCAATCACAAGGCATGTTCCTACGTAAATAAATCTTTCTTCGGTAAAACTTTTTTTAATGTGCAGCGCTTGCAGAATCGCTCCCACAAGAAGTAAAATATCATACTTACAAATGTTCATTTTTAATGTCTTTTTTCCTAGGACGCTTTTATCGGTATTGAATTTCCAGTAGGGTGCCTGATCGGACTGATAGTCACGCTGGAAATGCTCCTGAGAGACCTGCAGGGACCTGCCAAATCTGCAGGGAGGCTGAGCGCGTACTGCGAGCGGTCAAACTAAAGGAACGAAAAGTACGACTCAAGTCGTTCCCGGCGCACGCGCGCGACGCATCGGGACGCAATGAGCACCATAATGAGACGGCACACGCAGCGGCGCGAGCGCTAATTAACCACGCCCCGGCGACAGACCGTCCGACGTGGTTCGAAACCAAGGACCACATGACAGATTACAGTGAAATCACGAAGGCCTACCGCCTGGCTCGCAGGACTCTCCCACCCCCGCACCCGAGACTGAGTCGTGCGGAGGCGGTAGTACTGAGACAGCTCCAGACCGGATCGCTACCGAGCCCGAGACTGATGAATCGTATGTACCCCGAGACATATCCGACAGATATGTGCAGAGTCTGCCGGAGGGAGACTGCAGACTACACGCACATCTTGTGGGACTGCGTCAAATATACAGAAGATTCAAAATCAAGAACACTCCCACCGCGGCTCGAGGCAGCCGCGAAGAGCTATGACTGAGACGATCGGCTCTGGGCCATCCGCAGGTCCTCGAGGCGCTCGAAAGGCACGGACCCAGTGAGCCGGCAACGGCGAGCGGAGACCCGCGCCGAGTAACGGTGACTTCGAGGATGACGTAGGCCTTTGGCAGGGCGCGCGCGCACCCCCAACTGCTGGCGTAAATAAAGTTGTCTCCAATCCAAACCAATTCTGTAGCAAGCGAGTTACTTCATTCATAAGGGCAGGCATATACTCAGGAATTTCCATTGAGGTAAGTACACTTCGTAGAGGAGCTTCCATAGAAGCCTATATGTTCAATACATTAGCAGCTCGTGGGCGGTTTATTAGGCAAAGCGCCAGCTGATCGATGGGGCAACACTTCCGGCGAAAGAAAGAAAATGACTTGATTTTGATTAGAAAGAGAAGTGACGTCATTAGTGTTCTTGAACGCGCGAAATTTTTTTAGATAGCCTGTCATTGGAGCCACGTATCCAAACTACCCGCGAAACAACTCGATGGACGTTTCGAGATCTGAATGTGGCAGGCGACACAACAAAACGTCAGCCGTACAGCCGTCAAAATCACGCCCATTCACGCCTCTGGTGTTGAGTACTGGGCGCATCGTCAGAGGATGCAGGCCCATCGGCAAGCACAACCACAGGAAGGCAGCCAAACTAAAGAATCGCATGACGGTCGTAAGCCGGTATATTTGGCTTAACTCGATGAAAAGACGAAACACACCTAGGAAACACCAAGCCACCAGAATTCAAGCAAATGTGAACAAGCATATGTACTTTAGAAGAGTTAACTGCTGGGCTAGTTGGCGATCTTGCATACTGAAAAGATTTTGCGCGAAAAAAACAACGCACACAAGAAAGACGACGACACCACGGGCGCTACTTCTTGTGTGTGTTGTTTTTTTGGCGCAAAATCTTTTCATTGAACAAGCAATATAATACACCCGCGATCATGGTGTCGCGGCTGTGGGGTTGCGCTTCCAAGCCGAAGGGAGCGGGTTCGAATCCCGACCGCGGCAGCCGGATTTAGCTGAAAGTGAAATGCAGAAGTGCCCGTGTACCGTACATTAGGTGCAGGTTTCCGAACACTAGGTGATCAAAATTATTCCGGACTCCCTCACTACGACGTGCCTCATAACGAAATTGTCGCTTTGGCACGTAAAACCCCAGAATTTCACTCAAGGCAACACAAAGTGTGAGGGAGCCGTGTAGTTGCAGGTGAACTTTAGGTGACCACGCGCTCGTCCCAACAGCTGTATGTCATTGCATACGGTATCGGCGTGAACGCCCCCTTCATTAGCGGGAGCTGAAGAGAAGGCATTTGTTGTCAATGATAAAGTCAACAGAGAGTTGTCTTTCATTCCTCGCCACATAAATATACGTGTGATTACGAATTTAATTTCTCATCAATAAACTGAAAATGCGGCTGTTGTTCATTAAAAACGGTTTCTCTTTCTGAGTGTTTGTTCGGTTATCTCGTAGTCACGCTTCCAGTGCTGATCCCACAACCACCCTTGCTGATGTTGGTGAAAATTGCTTCCTGACGGCTTTTCGTCCGAAGCTTCGCGTCCCATTCAAGGTCGATGCAGATAGGGCTCGGGCGAAAAGCAGTTCAGAACAAATTGTTCGCGGCATCAGGAGGGGTGGCGATTGCAGCAGAGGTTAAAACGCTTCCAGTGAACAGGGAACAAGCACAGCGACACAAAAACACGTGCGTCTTTAATTAAAACGAGACTCAGTTTGGCTCATTCAACGAAAATGATATGCATAAACGATTTTACTTGGGCGTGTCGAGAAAAGAAAGAACTTTATTTTTCTTCATCATTATCAATACATACCGAGCTATTGCAGGGCAAGCAGCAAAGATATGCTTGAGCGCGAGCTTACGGTTTCAGGTCCGGCCGAAATTCAAAGGCAGATTAAGGAAGCGTAGTTCACCGCATTTTTTCATCCAGGTGCAGCTGCGTGAAGTGAGTCGACTTTCGATACGTTACACGTGCACCAACCACCACAAGATAGTTCAAGGCACGTGATGATTTCTTATTGATATCATCCAGAGCAATGAGAAAGAAGCGCGCGAGCAAAAGACGCGTTTGTTTAGCCTGCGCACCGGACGACAGCGGTGAGCCTCATGAGATTTCAAGGGGAAGTCGACAATATTTATCTTCTGAGGGCAGCCTTCATTGCAGTGTTATAGCATTTGCAGTATCCAGGCACGCAAGAATCGACGGAAGCGGATATTTGTTTCTTTTTCAACGCGTGCCGAGAGTCGCGACGTTTGCAGCCGTTCTCACTCCTTCGTGGCTGCGACTTGAAAACATGGGATTTTCGCCTGCTCGTGCGGCTGTGAAACAGCTTGTCCGGATGGGATCAGCGGAGCACGAGGCTGTGCATGGTGAATGGTTCCACAAGATGTCTCGGGAATAGCAAGCATTGTGAGACGAAATTGGGCAGAACCTTGAGATTTCTGATGTGCGGGAATGCGAAAGCATTACACCGCTTGTAGACCTCGGAACGTCATCGACGAGCTCATTTTGTAAGCACATGACGTGGCGCCACTCCCTTAACACCATCACGTGTGCCGCCCAATGACACACGCACATGTCAGTGAGATGGCTGCGACGCTACGTGTGCAATATGGCACGCACTAGGCACACTTTTAGGAAGGCCGAACCGTGGAACATCCGTGGATTCAGGGAAGCGTGTTCGTATCTGACCGCGAAGGCCCGGGTTCTGTTCCCTCCCAGGCTGTAATTCTCTAACTGTTCTTTTATGCGAAGCGTAATACTTGAGCTCAACCCAGCTCCTCAGGCGCGGCGGTGTCGCCTTCAATAGCACATGACACCATGACGTCAAGATAGAGGAGAAACGGGGCTCCAACTCGCGCCGTCGCTCGCGGCGTCGCGGCGGTATATAAGCAGCTGCGCTTGCCTCTGCTAGACACTCACGAGGTGAGATGCCTCCTGGAGACAGAGCTGCTCGTTGGAATGAGAAGCGAAGGTTGCGGCGTGCTACAGAGACAGTTTCTAGGTGGCTTTGCTACGGCGCAGCGACTACGCGCCCCGCATCGGACGCGGTGAGCGTCGAGCAACGCAGCGTTCGGCGCGACAACGAAATGTGCGCCTGAGCAAGCGCCGCACGCCTGAGCCGACGCCGACGACATCGGCTTTTCTGTGACACGAGCTCCTTAACGCTGTCGCGTTAAAATAAAGGCTAGTATGCTTCTCATCCTGGGCTTAACCTTAGCTAAGCCACAGCCAGTTTTTTTAAAGTCACTAATCTACTTTGTTTTCAGGAACGCCCTTCATAAATTTGACGTCTATCCAAGCATTTTTTGACGTGTTCCTATTAATCTTTGCAGCGCTGGTAATTATTCGTGACGGCCGAGTTTCACGAAGGTCAATCGCCAACACAGAGACCTAAGACTTTTGCATTAAGAACGTACGCTCGCTAAAACAGGAATATAATTCAGAAAGTTATAAAAGAATTTGATGTTTCGGAACTCGTACCGTTCTTGCGTTCACAATTTAGCGAAAGCATATCTTGCCGCCTGCGAAGCAGTAACAAGGTTGCGCATGTTTCTTGCATGAACTTTTGGCATATTGCCATGTGTTCAGATTTGTGTGAATAAGTAGAATGTATCAGAGGGATTCTAGTAAGAGGGGAGAAGACAGTGACTTTTCGTGGGCGACGACTTGCGGTGACGTTTAGTCTATGGTGTGTGCCGTGTCAGCAAGGTGTTCGCCTAACGCTTTAAAAGCTATATGTACAGGAGAACATCGGCTAACCGGGCGTGTTGGTACGAGCACATATTTTAGCAAACAACGCAAAAAGTGGCCCACTGAAAACAGGAGCATGACAGAGGCGCTGACTTCCAATAGGTACGTTTCTTGCGGGAACGCGGAATATAAAGGCAGAGAAGAGGAAGCAACAGGATAACCTACGCCACTGGCTACTACCCTCAGGAAGGCACAGCGGACACTCCTTTTATCCGACAAGGAAAGTGGCCTCGCCGTCATGCCTTCGGGCGTGTGCAAGTCAGAAGCTGAGGCCACCGTTAGAGCCTATGTCAATGAAGTTGAAAGGAAGCTTCCAAGTAGGGTGAAGAAAGAAACAATGATGATGTCCGAAAGAGATTGACTGGAAAAGCTTGTTGCAGCCATAAAAGAGAAAGGTGTACAGAACATTGAAGTGTTTTTCTCGGCGAAACGCGGAACCCAGACTGCTCGTTCAGCGTGATTGTGTGAGAACGAGGTGCTTGGGAGAAGGCGCTTGTCTGCTACCTGCAGAAATGCATTGGTCTACACGAGGTGCCCGACCAATTCTTAGTTCGTAGCTCAGCAGCTGCATCTGAGTACTGGATCTACCCCAGCACCACCGGGATGTTAGTCTTCTCCGTCGATGTGAAGAGTACCTTTGTTACTTGTTGCCCCACTCACTTCTCCTTGAAGTCATCAACGAAGGCACTGAGCCATATGGGGACGTGTGCCTCCAAAATGAGTGCTGAACAAGTGTACACAATTTTCTCGACTTGCTAGTGCTATACTTGCACTCCACCGTGGTACAGTTCACACAGAAGACGTTGCTCCAGAGCGAAGGAGTGCGTATTGGCTCATGTTTTGCTCCCGTACTGAGTGACCTGTTGCTAGCCCGCTACAACCATGATATCGAAAGGAACCTCCCATCGTGTCATGCCAAGAAGGTTCTCAGCTACGTCCACGACCACCTCGTCTTTACTGAGGCAACCGAAGACGATCTTGCTTCAGCGGTACAAGTCGCCTACAAAAGCATTGTAGATAATATGAATGACATCACGCTCACAAAGGAGCTACCTGAGCACAACACTTCGCGTTTTCTGGGCTTTCTCCTATTGTTCAAGAAAGAACATACATGCTGGAGGTATGCACCCCACTCAGCAGAAAGCTTCCTGCCTTTTTCGTCGGCTCAATCAATGTTAGTGAAGACGGGAAGCGCAAAAGCCGCCTTGCGTAACGGACTGAAATGATCGTGTGCACACGAGATTCAAGTGGCCTCTGAAATCTCGGAACAGTGGCTTTTGCGGACTGGTTTCCCGAGCGTCCTCCTACAGCTGGAGGAAGACATATTAGCAGAAATAAACCAAAAGAAAAAGCCACGCAAATCTGATATCAATGCCTCAAAAAAGCTGTCATTCCCTATGCGCACGGGGTGTCCCATCGATTGAAGCAGGCCGCAGGAAGGGCGGGTGTTTCGGTGTTTTTTTCGGCCCCAGGCAACCGAACGGCCTTATGCCGAAAGCTCTGAGACGACCCCCCTCCCCCTATAGCTTAGACGACCCCCCCCCCCTCCTTAAAATAGAGCTTGTGACAAGAAGCATCAGGAGCTCCTCAGCAGGTGCATTGCTGGAGCAGTTTACGAAATACCCTTGAAGTGTGGGCGCTCCTACGTAGGAAAAACGGGACGCAGCATCAGCGATCGCCTCCAGTGACACGCCAACAACATAAAAAAATACAGCAGCAATCTGGCTCTGCATTGCAGGTTGTGTATATGCATCCGCTACTTTAGAAAGTTCACTCTCATCAAAAAGCACACGCGTGAAATTTTCGACACATTTGCCATCATTCGACGTCCTTCTTCATGCATCAGTTCACCATCCGTCCAGTTATCAGACAAAGGAATCGCGTATCTGGAAATTTCGCGCTTCTCCGCCCACGTGCAGTTTGAAGCCATTCTTCTAATGTTCTTCACGCCATTTATGTTTCAAATCTTGCTTCTCAATAAACATTGTAGTTTACAATAAATATTTTAGTTGAAAGTCAGCGCCTGTGTCATGTACCTCTTTCCTCTGTCCCGTTCTTTTGCGCCCTTTGCTAAAGTAAGCTATGAGTGTTGTCCCCACGTCATCCTCCTTTTGCCTGAGAAGCTCTTTGAAAGTTTCGGTTTAACCGATGTATCACGCCTGACAGTCACCATGTGCTATCTTGTAAAGAACTCCCTGAAAAGGTCTCCGTTCTAAATGATCTTTTGCGTGAGCAACACCGTCGTTCAATTTGTTTGGAGGCCTATGCGCAATTTGAGCGCTATATTTGAAGATAGATCCTTTCCAGCGTTTCGCTTGATCCAGGCGCCTATGGAACGGACATACGATTTACTTTTTCCTAGGCATCGTCTTTTCACCTTACGGCTGATTGCACTACATGTTTCCTCAAGAGTTGACTTGGATAAGCATTGCCTGCGCGATACTTCTTTATTCTACGCATTTTTACTCGTAGAGAATCTCCCCGTCATCAGAGTCGAAATGGCTTATTGAATAAATGAACCGGGATGGAGCGCTTGTGACCACCTACAATGCTACGGGTCGAAGTCTTTCTTACTTCGAGCCTCTCTCTTTAGGCGTTAGTACCTTATAGGTGTACTTATTTCAGAAAATACTGACTGGAGTAACCGTTGCTTGCAAGATGATATATAGGGCTACGTTTCTGGCGTGCCAGGCAGTGGCTGGTAAAGTCAGACAGATCAGGTCGGCGATGGCCAAATTGCGTAAATATTTTACCCGGTATAGTTCTCCGAGCCGAGAGAGATTTATCGCACTGTCACGACCGCCTGTTACCACGGCAAATGCGCATAATTGTGCTGTGTACGAGGTGTTCTTTCGCTTTCTGTAAGGGGGATTTGCAATGCTTCATGCTGCTACAGCCGCGATGGGGTCAATAATCTTGCACGTGGCACATTCTGTCCCGCAGCGCCTACGTGAGATGCGAAGTGCTTCTGCTACGACCAAGCCTGTCGGACATGCTGGCTGCGACGTGACATGACGGTAAACGGAAGGCGGCGCTTATCGTTGACGTACCGTAACCGCATGACGCGTCGGGGCACGTGCCGGTTTGCGTTGCTCTAAACAGAGGCCTTTATGGGAAGCAAATGGCACATATCGACAGTCACGTGCTGCATCTCTCGTTTATTCTCGCGTCGCAGCTTGGCACTTCCTTATCAGTTCTGACGTGACTTTTCACTAGTGCCACGGCGAGATGCGATTGGAAGCAGGTTTTTTTTTTGCACAGCTGTTCCCACTCGCGCTACTTAAAGACGCTGAACTGCGTTTTCACGCAATCTTCAGATTCATTCGGGGAACCATTTCTACCGGCCAGGCTTGGTATGAATACCAGCACGCTGTAGATTTAACCGCTTCTTTAACGTGCCTTTCACGAGGTTTGGAAGGCCTAGATCCGAGGCATGTAAAAGCATCCGCCAGCAAGACCCTGTGCCATCGACTTGAGCGCTTTCCTGGGACAGCATTCGGGTAAGGGCCAATTTTACTTCTCAACATCCAACAGGTATTCACCCACCAAAAAAAAAAACGGTTTCCTCTGCTTTGTTCACGCAGGGCAAAATGGAGTCTACCCTATAAGTACCGCAAGAAAGAAACCGGTCAAGTTTCCACTACGCGCACCGCGGCAGCCACTGACGGACGATCACATCCAAGACAAGTAGCGTATCGGAGCTTCTGCGATGACAGATAAAGATGTGGAAACGCTATGCTGCCTCTTGCGCCAACTACGAAAGGAGCATCTAGTTCTTCTGGACAATGTGGATCTGGCCTGGTTTCCGCGAGTAAAAGCGTTTGATGAGGCCGGAACGATCAGCGCCATCCAAGCCAGCCTGCGATCCGTCACCCGCCCATTGGAGCGTCTGCATCGCGTGGCCGTGATTTACTCTTGGCTCGTTCCTTCGGGAATATTGCGTGAGTGGACTCTGTATCGCGTTAATGGCCGCGTAGAATTTATCCACCCCGTCACTGTTTTTGCTCGGATAACGAGACGCTTGGAGATTAAGGGTATGATGGAGACACGTGGTTATGTTGAGAACGGTAGCTCTGTGTGTCTCAGCATTCCGACGACAGAAGATGTGCTCATGGAAATCGAGCACAGAATGGTGTGCTTTTGCATGTGGCATGGGCTGCCCGTTCTGGCCGTTCACGCACCGGGAGCAATAGCCCATAAAGGATTCCTTAGAGCCGCCCTCGCTGCGGTTCTCGTCGACCCCGAGAAGGATGTGCTCGGCTTCTACGGCGACTTTGACTCAGCGCGTTCAGAGGCCATGAAAAACTTTGGTAGCTGAAGAACAAGTCAGGCGTTCAATGTATGAGGTACACGAGAGGTATAAGGCATACTGAAGTGCAAAGGCCAAGCACAGTTTCATTTGCCCCTGGGACACTCCCGTATGCGAGGCGGGCATAGAAGGCACGCGGTAAATGGCTGTGCACCGTCATGGTTCGCAAGTCGCCAGGTCAACTTTAACAAATACGGGGCTGGCCTAAAGTACATTTGTCGTCTGCGTGCAAGACTTTCATTATCTGCGACACTTGTATCAGTGGTGGAAAGACCGCACTTGGTTTGAGGCGATTCGGCAGATGTGGTTGTAGGACTGGATATTTCGTACGACTGGTTTTATATTGCATGAAGAAATCATTTGTTCGCAATCACAAGGCATGTTCTTACGTAAATAAATTTTTCGTCGATAAAACTTTTGTTTTATTGTGCAGTGCTTGCAGAATCGCTCCCACAAGAAGTAAAATATCATATCTACAAATGTTTAAAATATTCATTTTTGATGTATTTTTTCCCAGAACACTTTTATCTGAATTGCATTTCCAGTAGGACGCCTTATCGGACCGATAGTCACGCTGGAAATGCTCCTGAGAAACCTCTGGAATGATTGTTTCTGTAGCAAGTGAGTTACTTCATTCATAAGGGCAGGCATATGGTCTGGAATTTCCATCAAGGTAAGTACATTTCGTAGAGGAGCTTCCATAGAAGCCCATATGTTCAAGACATTGACGGCTCGTCGGCGGTTTATTGGGCATAGCGCCGTCTGCTCGATGGGGCAACACATCCGGCGAAAGAATGAAAATGACTTGATTTTGATTAGAAACAGAAGTGACGTCATTAGTGTTTTCGAATGTCCGAAATTTGTTTGGATAGCCTGTCACTGGAGCCGCGTTTCCAAACTACCCGCGAAAGAATTCGATCGACGTTTCGAGATCTGAATGTGGAAAACGATACAACAAAACGTCAGCCGTAACGCCGTCAAAATCACGCCCATTCACAGAAGATTTATTTGCAGGCCGAAGAAAGCCTCAGTTGTTGAGTGCTGATGGCATCGTCAGAGGATACAGGCCCGTGGGCCAGCACAGCCACACGAATGCAGTTAAACTAAAGAATCACATGACGGTCGTAAGCCGGTATAATTGACTTGATACGATTAAAAGACGAAACACACCTAGCAAACACCGAGCCTCCAGAATTCAAGCAAATGTGAACAAGCAATATAACACAGCCGCTGTCAAGGTATCGTGGATGTGGCGTTGCGCTTCTAAGCCCAAGGGAGCGGGTTCGAATCCCGACCGCGGCAGCCGGATTTCGATGAAGGTGAAATGCAGAAGTGCCCGTGTACCGTACATTTGGTGCAGGTTTCCGAACACTAGGTGATCAATATTATTCCGGACTCCCTCACTACGACGTGCCTCATGACGAAGTCGTCGCTTTGGCACGTAAAACCCCAGAATTTCACTTAAGGCAATACAACGTGTAAGGGGGTCGTGTAGTTGCTGGTGAACATTACGTGACCGCGCGCTCGACACAACAGCTGCATGGCATTGCTTTCGATAGCGGCGTTAAGGCCCTCTTCAGTAGCGGGTGCTCAAAAGAAGGCATTTGTTGTTAATGATAAAGGAAAAGGTGGTTGTCTTTTCAATGCTCGCCACACGTATATAACTTTGAAGAAGAAACTTTAGTAAAAAATAGCCCGGCAGTTCTTGAAGTGGTGGCCTCTGGTGACGGCTCGAAGTTCTTGGACTCGAACTTGGACTTTGATTCGGAATTTTATTTCTCTCGAATAAAATGAAACTGCGGCAGTTTTTAGTTGAAAACCATTTCTCTTCGTGAATGTTGTTCTCTCCTCACGTAGTCGAGCTTCAATCGCTGCTCCCATAACCATCCTTGCTTACGTTGGCGACCATTGCTTGCTGACCGCTTTTCCCCCGATGTGTCGCATCCCATTCAAGGTGAAAGAAATCGAGGGTTCGACGGAAGCCCGTCTGGTCGGGATGAAGCATTGAAGAAGTAAAACGAAGGACACCGACCAACATAGAAGTGCTAAAAAATGAAAAAAATCTAAAAGACGTTTCGGCTTCGCTACGGAAGCCTTGTTCACAATGGGATTACTCAAGTAATCCCATTGTGAACAAGGCTTCCGTAGCGAAGCCGACACGTCTTTTAGATTTTTTCATTTTTTAGCACTTCTATGTTGGTCGGTGTCCTTCGTTTTACTTCTTCAACCCATTCAAGGTCGATGCAAAGAGATTTCGGGCAAAAAGTGGTCAAGACCAAATTGCCAGAGACGTCAGCAAGAGTGACAATGGGTACAGCGGTTGAGACGCGACTGTGTGAGGAGGGAACATACACAAGAGCAAAAAAAACGTTTGTAAATAGAACGAGACACACTTTGATTCATTCAACGAAAAAAAAATGCCTGATGAATTTTATTTTCCCGTGGCGAGGAAAGAAAGGACAAATCTATTTTACTTTATCATTATCGATAAGTACTTTTTCTCGGCTGCTCAATATCCGAGGGGGCGATGAAAAAATGTCGCTGCCTTTGGTTTTATTCAGGTGGCTTAGTGGCAGTAGTCTCACCTTGAGAAGCGGAGTTCAGCCAACCTTTATAGCACCATGTACACTTCTTTAGCTTTCATCTGGTGACTGCGTATCACCGTCTAACAAATGTTATCGCTGAGCATATTGAGCGCCTGCATGTATCGGACGTTTCCCGAATGTTATCGATGGTTATATCCGCTGTCTGTTTTCACGGAACCTTGTGTAATTTGATTGCATGCATGCGCCACGCGAAATGTGTAGTACTTTCTGGAAGACACGAGTGCACCAGCGATTATTCTGGAACCTTCGATGACTCATGTATCAAAGCCGACGCGCTTGATCCGCAAATCATATTTCTACGATCGCCGAACGTGTTCGCTGTTATTGCTGTGCATTGAGTGCAACGTGCGTTTGGGGGCAGAAGTTCGCGCAATAAATACTTAGTTTCGTGATTCACCGCTTTACCGCTGTATAATTCACCGCCGCTACTAAGTGACAACAGTTCGGCATAATGTAGCAGTCTCTTGTATATTGAGACACATGATAAATTTTTTCATGCATAGGAAACACATATACGCATACACGTCAAGCCTGGCGCGTCATGATACAGACACCAGATACCCACATATTATTTATTATTGTATCTATGATACATGCATCTTCGATACTGCCCAGCACTGCGATTGAGCAAGAAATTGTCCTTCAATCGCGAAACAACAAATGATTCAATTATTTATTCGCTTATTGTTACATTCAGTTACCCTCAAACAACACATTACCATAATTATAAACAGTTGTCACTAAAATGTTAATCACACAAAACACACAAGTACTCGTGACTTTCCCCCATGTTTGCTTACAACATGCTTATTTTATTTATTTACAGCGTAGTGAGGGGTGCAAGTCGGTAACATCAACTTGAAACAAGTTTGGTTTGACAATCCCCTCCCCACCAAAAAAAAAAGAAATAAAAGATAGCAATGTAACAAAAGCATTATTTACCAAAGTAAACGGAAGCAACATCACTACAATCAGTAAAATACGTAGATGTATAACAAAAAAAAGAAAGGAAAAAGCGGCGCGCGAGGAGATAATAGTGAATATCACTCTCATAGCATTCAAATATGAAATAAGCGTGAAAACGTGGCAATAGCCTTATAGCTGAATCATTGCGGCACAAAATACAACCAAAAGCAACAAAGACGGAAGTGAAATACAAGGGAAATATGAATTAAACCCTGGCCACTACGAAAGGCTACACATTCACAGAGAAGGGTTTGTACCAAGATATGATTTAATGTGTGCACAGGTACAACTAAGAAAAATAAGTTAACGTAGCATAAGTATGGACATTAGTGCTACAAAATCAGTAGATAATCATATAGAAAGGCATACAAATGACAAACGCACTAAAGGACTAGATGGTTGAAACGCCAAAATCCTTCAACCAGCCGACCGGTAAAGGTTTCATGGTTGATCTGGAAAGAAAGTGTTCTAAAGGTGGACAGCGCGAGGCAGAGCGAAAAAACTGTCTGCGTATTTGCTGTCAAAATATTCTGCAAGTCGTAAGAAGAGAGACAATGTTCACGTTGATGTCTCGCCCGGTCTGCCTTCTCACCTTCTACACCGACGCCAGAGCCCTCGGCTAACAGCGCAATTCCGGGGCATCCAAACGCTCATGTTGTAGTACATTATTTTGTTTTTTATTCTTTTGGCTGTGGAGTGAGCCGTTTGAGACGGCCGAAGCAAAACCTGCCAGTGCGCGCAATCTCAACGGTCATGTATCGACACGTTTCTTGCTCGACCTAAGTACCGCAATGCGGACGTGTAGGCACAATGGAGTAAAAATTCAGGAAAGGTGGCAACGAAGTATCGGGTAATAGGAAGTGTAGTAGACAAACAAGAGTCATCAGAAATAAAGCGATGGAAGACAGGGACTCGATGGTTTTTTTCTTCTTTCATTTCGCCTTGAAACTGGCGTAACGCATCGAGAGAACAGAGGTTACGCAAATACGATCGGCATGTTCGAATCGAAGAAGTGATAGTTCCGTATAGCTTTGAAACAACTGACTCGTGAAACAACAAAACATATTGTGACAGCATTACACTGCCTCAGGGATTGGCCCTATTTCCTAAGGCCAAACATGGCTGGCTTCAAGAGCTCGAGATCTCACGAAGTTGTCCTCACCCTCATCGGCGCACGCCATAACTCGTTGAGGTAAGGGCACGGAGCACGATAACTAATGATGGGAATTTCCCTCTCGCCCGCGGTCGGACAGTGTCACGATTAGACCACACCAAGCTATCTACGAACTAGCATGCCCGACGTACTATCTCCCGCAGGCAGTTAAAAACATCTTAGTCCAAACTTCGACGAAAACTGCTCAGGTGAGTACGATACATGTTCAAAAAACTGGCACACGTCTGAGGTTCTAAAAGAAATAAAACGTGAAAGCCATTTCGAGAGCGCTACGGGTCCCTTGTTCACAATGACGATGAGCGTAAGAGGGGGCGATTACTTTTGTGCTAGATGGCGCTAAATACGCGTGTGCATCTCGTGGAGATTACCTCGTGTCCGGTTATTCGAGTTTCCGGTCGTTTGCATATGTAAACATTGCAAGAGTAGTGTTCAAGACAGGCGCTTCTCTGTCGGGATAATGCTTGTAGCATCCCAATCGATGACGTGGTTAGTAGTCGTGTGATGATCCGCCAAAGCGTTTGAACTTGCATTGCCCTTCCTGACATTGTTGTGGTGCTGCTGAATCCTTCTTTGAAAATTTCCAGTTTCACCTATATAGGGTGCGTCACAACTGTTGCACTGAATCCTGTAGGTTACCCCTGGAAACCTTGCCCTTTCTAAAGGGTCTTTCACTCGGTGCGTTTGCTTCTTCGCGTATGTCTGATTTTTACACCGTATTTGCCAAAACCTGTTGCCAGTGCCTCTCTTGTGCCGTGTGCGTAGGGCACAGCCACCCGTTTCTGCTTCTTTTTCTTGTACCCTAGCGTGATTAGCAATTGAAGACCGCAGTTCTTGAGCCCTCAGAAGCTGTGCTGGGTAACCGCCGTTGGAAAAGTCCTTACTTACCACGGCTAGCTCTAGCTTGCGCAGTCCAGGCTCTGAGCAGATGAGCAATGCGCGAGAGAAGATGGATGCGGCAACGGAGCGTTTCTGTCCTATAGGACGCGCAGAGTGGAACTTGAAGCATCTCACCACGTGGGTCGGCTTCCGATACCAACTGGATTTAATACCGTTGGTGCCCATACTCATTATGAACAAGGGACTCGTGATGGTCTGGAAACGTCATTTTATGTTTTATCCCCTTTTAGCCTTACGCGAGTGCCAGTTTATTTGACAATTAAAACATTGTCGCCCCCAGTAGGGCCCCCGAGATTACAAGCTGGGCCTGCACGATCTCTGAGGCCGGGTCTTCGTGCCTGTGCGTCATTTTCGTCAGCCGCGTGCCGAAGTCAGTTCGAAAGCACTGTGGTCACGCAGATGGCGTGAATAGGATGACAGTCACTTAACTATCCGTAGGTGATTTGAATGCGGAAGCAATATGGCTACTCTAAGTTGCAATAATCACGTGATCATGATACGTGACCCCATATTTTCCCGTGTACTTCACAATTCTACTTAAATCCACCTTAATCCACTTGCATGCAATTTGCACCAATCTTAGTCCACCTTGCGCTGGTTTCTAACAAACTAAATCTGCGCGGAGCGGAGCCCTCTTGGACGTGAGTGCGGGAAATTATCAATAGCTTGTGACACTGCCATTGAGTTTCTTTAACACTTAGTTCCATTGAATGCTGTCCTGTGTTGCTTCCTCAAAAAAAAAAGTGACATTCAATTTCAGCATGCGCTAAAAAGGATGAAGGCGAAAGCCTGGGTGCTGATGAGACTTTCAATAAATTGTTTGACATTTTCATTCAGATCCATTTTTACCACCTATTATTTGTGTCGTCTTTACCTGCTCTCTTTTTTGGTCAGCTAGACATTCAGACTAGCTATGCGTAGTTAACGGTAAGTTAGAACAGTCGAGGCAAGTCTGTGAAGAATATAGACACATACGCAGGTAGGCTGAATGAATTTTTTTGCCACTTTATTTGAGGCGATTAGCTACGTGGGCTTGTGTGTATGGTGCTGTCGACTTCCTTATAGCGCAGGCAGAATGTTAGCGACAGGAAAGACAAATTAGACAAACACATAGTACCCCCTTTTCCCGACAAGATTTACTTCCAGTTCTCGCAGGCGCACTTACAATATTCAAAGCATAATAAGGCACGCGTACATTGCTATGCAAATGTGAACGAAACCGGGAAAACCATGCGCAGGCACCTTTGTGGCTACACAGATTATTTAGAATGCCGTCCGTTCAACGCTAGCAGAGATAATCGGGCTCTTTTATTGATAGAGAAATCGGTGACTTAGGGGCTGGAATTTAGTGCGATAACACCGGACGTTCTTCGGATGGTCGTCGCCCCAATAAAAGCGGCTTCCATTTCGGCAAGTTCAACAAAGCTTTGACGGGCGCGGAAGGGACAAGTACACGCCACCGAAGTGCCAGCAAGTGACATTGAGGCACGGTAGCAGAACAGGGTGATATCGGACAAGTTACCGGCTGATGCAGTGTTAAGGAAACCTCACCCCGAGTCGCTTTCATCTTCCGCGATGAGTGACATAGACGTGGGCGCGCTGACCCATTTGCTCCTGGGCATGTCTGAAGAAGACTTGCGCTCCCTGCATGGAAGCAGCATGTGGTGGCTACCGAATCTTGCCACGGCTTCGAAGATGGATGCCATCAACGCCATAGGCGGTTCACTGCGAATGTTTCACCCCATGGAAACGCGTGTCTTCTGCGTCGCCTGGTTTTATTGCTGCCTCGCAGAGCGGGAACTGATCCGCAGTTGGCACTGGTATTCCCTGCGCCCCTGTGCCGCACTGCTGACCGCTGATTTCAACCTGTACGAGCGTCTGGCGTCCGCCTTGGATTACCCCGGAGGCCACACCGTGCACGCGAAGACTGAGCGCGACGAAGCCACCTACGCTTGCATTATGACCACTGATCCTAGACGCGACACGATGGAGCACAAGGTCATCTGTTTGTGCATGCCGCGTTCGCTGCCCTACCTTTTCGCCAGAGTACCGCCGCAAGACGAGCACCGCTTCAATGTAGCTCTCGAGTTTGTATTGCAAATAAGTGTCGACAAGATCTACGCCGGTTATAGCATCCAGATGCGTGATGTGTTCGCCAGCGCCCGCGCGGCTTGCATGGCGCCGGCACCGGGGCCAACTGCCGCCGAAACGCCCCCGGAAAGTAATCTCTGACCACCAACTCCTCCTACAGAAGTGAGCTGACAGTTGCGAACGAACCCGGTGAGTGCTCTCGTAACAAACATCTTTCTGCCACGTTTCAGAAGCTTGCAAGTGTTGTAGCAGTAAGAGTGGTGAAACGGCTCCGCTTAGCGGCCTGCTAAGACTAAGATTCCCTGGAGCAGTGTGTATGCGGCTCCATCTACGTAATCTTGAGCAAACGTACAGCGATGGAAGGGTACCAGCGCAAAGCTAGGGGCGCTTCGAAGATGGACAGATAGTTATGTAGTAGCTTGTTGGCGCGTTATGCAGCAGCGGCCTTTGTGAACCGCCTTGAGGGTTGAGCGGAGCTAAGGTTCACACGCGAGTGCATGCCCCCGCTTCATGAAGCGCTGCGGAAGATAGCGGGGCTCCGCAAATATTTATGCCTGCAGAGACTTGGGTATGCTTGGATTCGTGGCCTCCTTTCTTTTGCTACATCGTTTGTGCGCACGAATCGGTGTCGCGGTTAGGAAAAGGAGCTTCCCGTCGTCGTAAGAAAGTCGGAAAACCTCCATATTTATTACCCGCATTATTTGTTTTTCACAACAAACGAATGGTCGACCGCTGAACATAGACTGAATGTATGAATATGCCTTCGTAATCGATGCATCGCCGTGGGCCATGATACCTTCATCTTTTTCGTACTTCATTAACCGGCAAAAAAAGGCTGGCACAGCTTCGAAAATGCCCCGTGGCGGCTACAGTCGCTTCACTGTTTAAACAAATATTTCGCCAAGATCTTTTTTACTCAATGTGGCTACGTTCATGGAGGTATTTTCATGCATTTGGTCTGCCTGCAGAATTAATACTTTCTTTATAGCATTCTTGAGAACAGCAGTGCCAGTGCGCGCAAGATCCTAGCTGCGAGGTACTTTTTAAAATCTCGTTCGCTTTCCTTGTTGCGCAGCAAAACGCATACCACAGCAGCTGCATTAACGCCAAGAAATTTTTTGGGCAGATCTGAATAGCGCGCAACGACTTCATGAAATATTGTTCGACGTAATACCCAAAGATATATAAATATGCATCCAAGGTCAATGAAGATTCCTTCAGCCGCAAAAACGTGAATTTTTTTTTCAGTTTTTTAGGACTTGGCTCAAGGTTGCCTGACGCAACCTGCGTTTGTGTGTTGTGTAGACGTCTCGTGCGTCGGCTAACCTGCAAGAAGTCTAAAGTAATACAAGAATGCAAGCATGATCCGCACTCTTTTTCTAAGAAAAGTTTGTGCCGCAAGCGACGACATTGGCTATACACACACACGTGTATATATATAACTTCAATTTGTCCGTCACATTTCTTGATGCAGCCTGCCTGCGAATTTCCAAATTTGTTTTTGGTTTGATCCGAAAGCTCGATGTGGTACAGTATAATTGGAGAATATTTCTTTCCATACAATGGACTATGCAATACACAACTTTATATTTATTGCAGTTTCAACGTTCTTTCTTACAGCAGGACGGCTCGTGCAGGACATAGCGAGGAACGGAGTGCCATTTTCTGAGCAAAGCCTGCAACGAGGTCCTGGACAAGAACTGGACATATGCAATCCTATGCGACAAATGCACCAACTAGATCTGCTTGGAACGTCCTATATTCCGAAGGCGACGTCGCAAGAGACCTCTGTAGGGCAGGTGGGGGAAGTGTTATTACACAGAGAAAACGGCGCTCCAGCCGAAACGAATTCCAGCTTCTCGAGTTTCGGGCGGAAAAATTACCTTCGCGAACATGCCGTCCTTCCAGTCAACACGAGACCTACACAGTATGTCATGGCTTCTGAGTGTATATTGTATCCGTGACGTGGCTGTTATATTTAACGACCAAGAATTTGTGTTTTTAGAACTCTAGCGCATCACTTCCTGTTCAAGTCGACGATCACAACTGTGTGATCCTTAGTGAGCCTAGAACAAAAGTCAGGTATTTTATTTACATTAGTCTTCGTAGTTCAACTCAATATGGGATCGGGGCGAGTCGGCATCAATTTCTTCTGGCTGCTACATTGGTGGGCGGGCTTAACATGGCAACATTTCCTACAGCGTATTAGCTAAAGTGCTCATAGAAAGATTGATCTAGGCGATCACGAGCCGCTGGTAAGCATATTTTCCCTTTTGAAACCGGTGAGCTAAATTATCAATACCGCATTCATTTGCACGCGTCTGTTGCAGGCCTTACCTTTGCAGAGCGCGGCTCTACTCTTCGAGAATTCAATAAAGCACTTGTAGTCTCCGCCGCTATGTATACAACCCGTATTGTGCTTTTATTATTTTGGACGCCTTTTATTACAAGTAAGCTGCTATGTGATGCTTCTGTGTACAAATTGCTTGTGTAATAAATTCGACACCTTTTGTTTTTCACTTGTGAGAGCTCTTAATAGATAAATAGCGCAGTCGCTTACGAAGACAAGAAAGGTGGCGGGGTGGCGGCTGACGTCTAACTACTTAATTTTTATTCCAGAATAGGTGATGTACGTTGGGAACAACCTGGAAAACTGATACTCAGTGGCATAAGATCAACTAAGTAAGCTAAAAAACGGCAGAAGGCTTAGACATGAAATATCTGCCTAATCCGCATAGTCTGCACGTGTCACTTTCAGGAATTGTAGATCTTGCTCGAAAAATAATGCACGGGAGCCCACACACTTGTATTACAGTGCGCTGTTCCAGTTGCTTTTATTTTCCTTGCGGGGTTGTTTCCACGCTTGCCAGAGATAGAGCAGCAGTCGAACTTGATTTCGCCGCCACACATTTAGCAATTTCGTGGCCAAGTGTCCCTTTCAACCCCGCCTTGCACTAGTATCAGTTTTCTTACAGCTACTCCTTCCCTCAGCGACTCTTTCGATAAACGAAGTATTTTCTGCGCGTCCTTACAGGAAATTTATACACCGCACATAAGGCCGGCAATATTTGATATAGTAGCCGCCCAGCTTTCCTTGATTATGCTGATATTTGCGCAGTTTGGTCAATTTCTCAGGAGCGTATAACTGCTCGAACAGGTTAGTGCGATAACCTAACATGTTTTTACGTCGTGCAATATGCCATGAATATACGGCATGAGGGGTAGCTTCATCACTTCTTCGGTCTGATGCTGGTTCGTAGTGGAAGCTTCAACTCAGTTGCTTTAGCTTCATGAAAATGCATTCGGAGAGTGCTGTTAGCACATGCAGCAGATACACGCAACGGACGAAGCATCGTAAGTGTTTTGGCTACGATGGCATGCGGGCGAGACTTCTTGAGGGTATCTTCTGTGAAATGTTTGGTCTGTGCTCGCTTTGCCACATTTGATTTTGCCTTACCATTTGGCAGGCTTTCTTTCGTCGTTAGGGGCTACTATTACCAGAAACAAAAATATGTGATGCTTTTGTAGACCCAGCTTTATATCCAAGAACCTATTTGTGTTGTCACATGCCAATTGATGCGCAAGAGTAAGCGGAGCGAAGCAGGTCTTGAACTCATCTAAGATTATACAAATGCTTTGTTGGCCGAAGTGGTCGCTGGGTGAATTCCCGGTTTCAAGAACACGATAATCGCGTAAGGCGAGATCTAGAGAGATATTTGCCCACGCATTGCTGGAGTTGCGGTGGTGAATCCAAGTATGAGCGCTGCTGTGTCGTTGGCTAGGATGGAAACAGAGTGAAGAGGGAAGTAAGAGCAACCGCTGAATTGGCGCGCTGTGACGCGTCACGTGTAAGTGTGCTCCTTCAGCTTTTTGTGGAGGGAAGAGCTACAATTCTTGAAAGTCACAAGCGGAGGCGGTATTGGTTAGGCAGATATTTCAGCTTTCTTGTCTTGTGCCGTTATTTTTGTCCCGTTCCTTGGTTAATCAGATGTCATTTGTTATAGGTGTAACATGCTGCTGTATATATATATATATATATATATATATATATATATATATATATATATATATATATATATATATATATATATATTGTCTGCGAAAACAATAAACAGCGCTGATAATCTATTAATGTCCAGCCTACTTGCCCAAGCCAGCACGCTCCAGTATGAATGTTTCTTCATATTGAGAAAATCTGTGTGCGACCGTTCTACACTCTTACACAAAATTACAGACATTGGGTCGTACCTTGCAACACAACAATAATCACCATCTTTCTTGTCCGCAATTCCTTTGTTTAACGATGCGAGCCCGGTACTTCAATATCATGAACGGCATGCGCGTTATCAACATTACAAGACGTTCTCGACAGGAAAGTAGCGAGCGCTACTTTTCTTTCAAGAAAGGAATCGCAAGCAAGACAGATGATGATTATTGTTGTGTGGACATTTATTGGATGATGATTATTGTTGGGTGGACATTTGCTTAAGAGTGCAGGCTGGCTACGGTGCTGTGCCAGATTTTTTTATTCAAGTTTAACTGCGGCCCACTTGACAGGATGCAGGAAAAAAAAATGCCTTGTACCAGTTTCCTAGAAAATCTAGATAATATTCTAGTGCTTTAAATGCTGAATCGTGGTCAGTCAGCATAAACAATTCTGGGGAAACATTTCACTTTGTTTTCCATTTTTTTAGCAGAATCTCGATATCACCTACGAACTTTTTGAAGATGGTCATATTTCTGAGCCTGCTTTTATTTTTTGAATATAATAGACAAGCACGCAAACATTGAAGAATGAGGTCCATAAAGCCGAGTTTCTTTCCGGATTTCACATATCAAGGATTTTTGAGTGGAAGCATTGTTTCTTGATGCAATGCAATGTACATGAAAAAGAAAATCCGTCCACCAATGTTGTGCTCACTTGATTGCATGATTAACAGGACTAGTGGCTTTACCATTGGTAGCCGTTTCCACACCTTGCTTAGAAAAAGGAGGAAAAATGAAACATGAGACGCAAGAAAAAATTGCCAGAAACGAAAACCAAAGAAGCTGCAGGTGACTCCCACAGTGGCTATGACGTCGCACTGCCAAGCACGAAGTCGCGGAATGAAATCCCGGTGCTGCGACTGCACTTTGGTGTGGAAGAAACTCATAACGGACTGTATACTGTACACACACACACACACACACGCACACGCACATGCTATTCCATTCTTATCATTTCCCTTAATCTATCGTTCCGTTATTTCATTATTTAAACAAATGATTTCCCCTATGTTGTCCGTCGTGTGAGTGCTTGTTGGCTTATGATATGACTCATAAAAATCGGGCCGGTGGGTTAACCCCGTTTCTTCACGTTTATATATATATATATATATATATATATATATATATATATATATATAGTTCTCCCTAACACCGCATTAACCTTTAAACCATTTGTTCGTCATTGAAGAGGGGCATACGCACTATGGCAGATGCCCAATAACCAACATTAATGGGGTACAGGTTCATTGAAGAGTTGTCTATACTCCCAGGTACAAAAGGCGAAGCCCAAGTTTGTCCAACGGTTCGTTTCGAATTCGAATCGCTGAGAACAGCAACCGGATGCTCTACCCAGTACAGCATGGGCTACGAAGTGATACACGTTTGTGGAAAAAGATTAGGGAGACAAATAAGTAGTCAGACACCAGGAAGTGCATCATGTATTCTAAGGCTGTTAATCGCTTTGATAAATAATTTGTACGGATCCTGTGTCAACAGAGTGTACCGGGTACCGAAAAGGAAAAAAAAAATTATGCAGATCACACGCACTGTCGGAATCGATGTAAGCGAAGCTTTCCGTGCTGGATGCTCTGATAGACGACAATTAACGGTGATATTGACGGCTAAAGCTCAATTTCTTCAGTTTAGGACAACACGTAAGTGGTGAATTGATGCTAAACGTTACCTTGCGTGCACCACTGCTGTTTGCGTAGTACACAGAACCCGCGGGGAGAGGTGTTTGTTTGCGGCTTTATTGTGCGTGATATTTTATAACCTTTGAGAGGATTGAGCGTTGTAATTGCCCCACATGGCACATCACATTCTGGCCGATGTATTACACTTCAATTTGATTATGGGGCTGTACGTGCCAAACCCACACTGGGATTATGAGGCACGCCGTAGTGGCAGATTGCGGATTAATGTTTACACTATGGTGTTCCTAAACGCGTCCCAAATCTAAGTGCACGTGTGTTTTCTATTTCGCAGCCACCGAAATGCGGCTGCTGCGACTGGCATCAAATCCATGACCTTGATTTGGTGGTCGACCACTTTCGTAGTGTCTCCTGGACCCTTCGGTTCGCTTTAACTGACGTGGTTCTGCTTCTGCACGCCCTGCGAAACTCGTCCGCTTGACAAGTTTGCGTGCCATTTATTTTTCAGAAACAGCAACGTATTGTACTGCACCTTGAACTTAAGCTTATCCTGTTTCCTCGCAACCGCTCTCGTACGGTAGTGGGGTTTACGTGTCTTCTCACGTTACCTCCCCCCCCCCTTTCTTGTACGGGAACTGTCTCTTCTCCCTCTCCTTGTCCTCTGTGCAGTTCTCTCTGCGTTCCCTCTGGCGTCGCACCTTAGTTGAAAGGGAAGCGCTGCAGTTTCTGTAATGCTTCTGACGGGAGTCACAGATAATTACATTTGTCAAACGGCGAAAGTGGCGGCGGCCAGGGAGCTCCAGAGGGCATTGGGCACATTTGGCGCGGTTTGGTGAGAACGAGTTTCTCCTGTCGCCTTCTCTTACTCGCGTCTGTCACACACACACACACACACACACACACACACACACACACACACACACGTGTGTGTGTGTGTGTGTGTGTGTGAACACGCTTTGAATTACCTCCCGACACGGTGTGCGTGACAGCAGCAGCCCACAACACTAGTAGCACCAGCAGAAGTCGTCAAGTCGAAAAAAGAGGCACAGAAAGATTCGCTTTAACAAACTTGCTTCTGCTTGCATTAGAGACCGTTCCCCGACCAACCATCATCCCCCAATCTATCTATAGTCTTCCCAGAGTAACTCCTTTCTTCCGAGAAAGCGTTCTCTCCTGTCACTTGTCTTACTACCTATTTGCATGGTCATTCACGCATCTACCCGTTTGGCCCACATAGGTTTTCCCGCAGGTCGAAGGTATTTCATATGCCACCTCACTGCAGCACTTTACAAACTGCTTGTCATGCTGTTTTGGTGCAACTGCTCCTCGAACCCTCGCTCGCGACGGGGGCGCAGGGCTGTGCTTGTTTCCGAGGGCCCGAAAGCACGACTGGGACGCCATGTGTCTGTTCGCCACCTTTTCCCCGTTGTGGGCGATCCCACGTATATTCGGAACGACGTCCGACTTCGCAGCTTGTTTTTCTTGTGCGCACGGTTTCTTGACCATGTCACCTTTGATTTTCTCCAAGATCGCTTCAGCCACTGCTGTGATCACCGTGCATAAGAACCCCGCCGAAACCAACCTATCAATTTGCTTATTATAGCTCGCACGCATTGCGTGGTGACACGATTTCACGAGAGCAGCGAAGAAAAAGTTTACGAATGGAACGTCTTACAGTTTTCGAATGCGCCGACGCATAACGAAGAAGCTCTTTCTGTGCTCGAGGCGCGTACGCCCAACATACATGCCCTTCACGCAAGATAATACTAATGTACAAAAACTGCAATTGCGCCTGCAAGCGTGGTTCATGCGTGAATACCAACCCCCGCCCCTTCTCTAAAACTTTCTAGGGCAGCGCTTACGCTATCTGTGTAAGTCAAATCCCTCAGTTTGTTAACAACTATAAAAAATCGTCAACATACCTGAACACTTTGAGTACACCCTTTGCTGTTGAAATTCGCTCGAAGGCGCTGTCAATAGAGGTTAAGAAAATGTTGGTAAGCACTGGGGCTATGCAAGATCCAATACAAATCTGTTGTCTTTGTTGATAGAACTTGCTCTCAATACAGGGAAACGTCACACCAAGGTAAAATTCTAGCATTCTCATATGATTGTCTATTGAAACGTCAGGGGAGTTTTGAACTCTACAGCACCGCTACATTCTATAGCATCTCTGACAGAAGTACATAAGGCATCGTGGGGCACAGATTAAAAAAAGTCATCATCTACTGAATACACATAACGAATGGAAGCACTTTTCTCAAGAAGCCTAACAACATCTTTTGAACTCCATATGGCGTATGGATCTTGAACTTTAGCTGGTGTAAGCTGCTTTCGGAGAGACCTGCTTCAAGCAATCTGCCACGTTTCAGTTTCGCTGACCACTATTCTGAATGGCACGGACAGTTTGTGCGTTTTGGCCGTAAAAAACACAGAAACTGCATTCCTTTTGCCGTTACCAAACTCATTCGCCAGCCTGCTCAGATCTAAATGTTTGCACATCACGGCTGCCCTGCCTTTCACTCGCGTCGCATGGCTTTAAGAGAAATGAAGTTCTTCGCAACTGCTTCGCCTGCTCCTTGTTCAAACTCCTTCCTCGGTGAGTACCACAAACCCACCATTCTTGCAGGCTTCAAGAAGCCGGAGTCTGTTTTTCCTGAAATACGACGCGACATTTCCCATATAATCTTTGCTAGGCAACGTGTCCGTGCTGCTCGTCGATCATATCAGCGCATCCACATCATCTAGTAGGAATCTTTCAGGCTTTTCTTCAGACGCCTTTCCTGCAATGCGCACATTCAGCGCCAGGAACTCATGTGCTTCTATCCATGGCTCATGGATGAATGGGTGGCATATGGCTGACGCTCCGGATGCCTTGGCCGACGGCAACTGAGTGCATGTGCAGGCTGTTTCCCCTCCCCTCCTCCTCCATTTTCCGCCTCATACTTTCACAGTAGCTTCCTCCTCCACTTTTCTCCTCGCGCGTTCTTCTTTCCTCTGCTGCTGCACTCCGGGTTCGCTTTCACCTTTCGCTGTACACGTTGGCTCGGTTACGCCGAGTTGCGACGCTGCGGCGCGCCGAACGCTCAACGTAGGCCTAAGCTCTGTGCTCTAAAAAAAAAAGGCCTCACGTGTCGCTGTTTCATGCACGAGGCCGTCTGAGACGCGAGGGCAGGAAATTATCAACGCCATGTGACGCTCCCATTGGGACTCTTGAACAGGTAATTTCATTCGCTGCTGTGCTGTGTCGCTTGCTCAAAAAGGTTGACAGTCACTTTAGCATACGCTAAAGCGACTGTCAACCACTTTGTTCACTTTATCATTGGCTAAAGTGGACGAAGGCGAAAGCTTGCTCGCTAACGAGACCTTCATTAAATTACTTCGGCATTCTCATGCGAATGTGTTGTTACTACCTATTACTTGTTCTCTCTTCACTTATCCTCTTTTTCAGTCAAGTAGACATTGCCGCTTGTTCTGTGTGGCTATTGGCACGTTAAAATGACCGTGGCAAGTCTATGAAGAAAATTAACACACGCATGTTCACAGTTTTTTTTTTATTTCACCACTTTGATATGGTAGAGTAATTACATGAGCTTGTGTATATGGTGCTGTTAACCTTGTAGCTCAGGCAGAATGTAAGGGACACAGTTTCGAGAACAGATTTAATTCTAGTTCTCGTAGGGGTACGTCTACTCCTCAAGGAAGGAAGAAAAGAGAGCAGCAGAAGGCAGGGAAGTTAACCAGTATAACTACCCTACACCGGCGGAAAGGGAAAGGGGGTAACAAAGATGACAGGGAGAACTAGGAGGGCAGGAAAGAAAGAAAGTGTTGCTGAGTTCACAGACGCGTGCGGTTCTATTCAAAGAATATTAGGACATGTGCACATTGCTCGGCAAATATGAACACAACCGCGAAAACTATGCCCAGGCAATTTTGTGGCCATGCTTATTGCCGTCAGTTCAACGCGAGCAGAGATAATCCAGATCATTTATTGATAGAGAAATTGGAGGCTTACTGGCACATGCGCTTGAATTTGGTGCGATAACACCGGACGGTCATTGGCTGGTCGTCGCCCTAATAAATGCGGCTTGGGTTTCGGTAAGTTCAGGAATGGTTTACCGTGCGCGGAAGGGACAAGTACACGCCAGCGAAACCCCAGCAAAGTAATAGCGAGGAACTGTGGCAGCACCGGGTGATATCGCACGAGTTACCGGCCGAAGTGGTGTTGAGAAAACCTTACCCCGAGTCCCTTTGATCTTCCGCGATGAGTGAAACAGACGTGGCCGTGCTGACCCACTTGCTCCTCGGCATGTCTGACGAAGACCTGCGCTCCCTGCATGGAAGCAGTATGTGGTGGCTACCGGATCTTGCCACAGCTTCGGAGACAGAGGTGATCACCGCCATCCGTGGTTCACTGCGAACTTTCCGCTCACTGGACAAGCGTGCTTACTGCGTCGCCTGGGTTTATTGCTGCCTCGCAGAGCGTCAACTTATCCGCAGCTGGCATCGGTATTCTCTGCGCCCTTGTGCAGCGCAGCTGAACGACGACATCAAACTGGAGGAGTGCCTGACGTCAGCCCTGCAATCCGCCGAAGGCCACACATTGCACTGAGCGCGACGAAGCCACCTACGCTTGCATTATGACCACGAATCCGAGACGTGCTACAAGGGAGCACGAGATCGTCTGCTTGTGCATGCCGCGTTCGCTGCCATACCTTTTCGCCAGTGTTCCGCCGTACGACGAGAGGCGCTTCCATGCCGCTCTGGAGCCTGTATTGCAAATAAGTGTCGACAAGATCTATGCCGGTTATAGCATCCAGCTGCGTGATGTATTTGCCAGCGCCGGGGCGTCTTGTACTACGCCGGCACCAGCACCAACATACGCCGAAAAGCGCCCGGGAAGTAGTGTCTGAGCTCCAAGTGCTCTGATAGATGTGAGCTGACAGTTGCCAACGAATCGGGTGAGTGCTCTCGTAACAAATCTCTTTCTGCTACATTTCAGAAGCTTCCAAGTGTTGTAGCAGTAAGAGTGGCGTAATGGCTCAGCTCAGTGCCCTACTTAGATATCACGGAGCAGTGCAAGTGGGGCACCACCGATGTAATGTTGAGCAACCGTAGTGCGTTCTAAGGCAACCAGCGCCACTAGGGTCGCTTGGAAGATGGACAGATATTTCTGCGGCAGGCTATCGGCGCGTCATGCCAGCAGCGGACTTTGTGAACCACGCTGAGGTGATGCGCGGAGTTAGAGTTAACAAGCGATTGCATGGCCCCGCTTCGTGAAGCGTTACGGGAGACAGCATGGCTGCGCATATATACGTGCCTGCACAGGCTCGGTGATGACTCGATTCGTGGCCTCGGTTCGTCCGCTACAGAATTTGGGCGCACCAAATCTGTGTCGCAGTCATGAAAAGAAGCTTTGGGACGTCGCAAGAAAGCAAGGAACGCTTCATATTTATTATCCAGATAATGTTATTCGCAACCGACGAATGGCCGATGCTGAACATTGACTGAATGCATGAAAACGCCGTCGGGGTCGATGCATGGCCAAAGGCCGTGAAAACTTCAACTTTTTCGTAATTTATTAACAGGCGAAAAACGATGGCAAACATTCGCAAGTACCACGGGGTGGCGACACTTGCTTCAGTGTTTCAACGAATATGTCGCCAATATCAATACCGGCGTTCGTGTTCTCTTTCTCTTCTCGTCCTTCTTCAATTGTGCGCAGGAACAATGTTTCATAATGCTAATCATTGTATTCATTCTGGCTCAGTTTATGCAGGTGTTTTCGTGCGTTCGGGCTGCCTGCAGAATTGATACTTTTTTGTAGCATTCTTGCGAACAGTAATGCCAATGAGCGCAAGATCCTAGCTACGAGATATTTTATTGAATCTGGTTCGATTTCCTTATTGCGCAGAAAAACCACTACGATAGCAGCAGCATTAACGGAAAGAACTAATTTGGGGTGGTCTGAATAGGGCGCTACGACTTCATAAAATATTGTTTGACATAATACTCAACGATATATAAGTATTGTATTGGTCGAAGTATATAAGTATTGGTCGAAGGTCAAAAATCTTGAGCAGCGAAAACATGTATTCTTTAATTCTTTTGTAAGTCTAGGGTCAAAGTTAGCTGACGCAACCTGCGTTATTGTGTTCTAAGTACGTCTGGTGTGTCAGCCAACATGTAAGAAGCATTGAGGAATACAAAAATTTAAACAAGATCCACACTCCCTTTCTCTAAGGAAAGTATATATATATATATATATATATATATATATATATATATATATATACTTTTTTTCTGCCATATTTCTTTACGCAGCCTGTCTGGAAATTTCGAAGTGTGTTTCTAGTGCGGTTGGACAACTGGGCGTGGTAAAGTAAAAAGGACCATCATTTCTTTGTTTACTGTTATTGAACTTTTCATTTATTCGAGATTTAACGTTCTTCCTTACAGCAGGATGGCTCGGGCAGCACATGACGATGAACGAAATGAAAGTTCTTGCGCACAGACTGCGACGAAGTCTTCGATCAGAACTGGACATGTGCAATCCTATGCGACAATAGCACCAAGATGTGCTTGGTATGTCCAATATACTCAAGGTGCCGTTCAGAAAGACCTGTGTAGGTTACGTCGGGGAGGCGTTATTACACAGAGAAATTGACGCTCCAGGTGAAATGAATGTTCCATTCTGAACTTTTGGGCGGAAAAGGGACCTTGAGGAACATGCTGTCCTACCAGTCAACACGAACGCTACAATGTTTGTCGTGACTCCTCATTATGTGTGCTGTATCCATGACGTGTTTGTAATATTTAACGACCAAGAACCTTTTTTGTTTATTTTTTTGGAACTGTACCGCATTACTTGCCGCTCACATCGATGATCACAAGCGTGTTGGCGCTAGTGATCCTGGAACAAAAGTCATGCCTCTACTTACATTAGCCTAACTCAACTTGCATGCTCAACATGCTTTAACTCAATATGTGGTCGTGGTGAGTTGCGAACAATTCCTTGCGACTTCCACATAGGTGGGCGGGCTCACCATAGCAATATTTCTGACAACGTGTTAGCTAAAGAGTTCATAGAATGATTGATGTAGGCGGTCCCGAGCCGCTGCGCAGCATATTTCCCTTTGGCAACCGCTGAGCTAAACGATCAATGCGCTAATTCATTTCGACGTGGCCATTGCTTATCTAACCTTTCCAGGGCACGTCTCTTCCCTGCGAGAATTCAATAAAGCATTTGTAATCTCCGCTGCTATGTATAGCACCCGTACTGTGTTTTTAATATTTCGGATGCCTTTTATCAGATGTAAGCTGCTATGTTACGGTGTTGTGTACAACTTTTGCTTGTATAATAAATTTCAAATCTTTTGAGTTTCATTTGTGAGAGCTTTGCAGTTTTGTTAATAGGCAATCGGTTATAAAGACAAGGAAGGTGGCAGAGTGGCTGCTGACTACTAACTACCTAATTTTTCTTACAGGAAAAGCTATCTATGTTGGAGACAACCTGAAACTGATAAGATCACGTAAGCAAGGTAAAAAAAAAATGGCAGGAGGCCAAGACACATGCAATGTCTGCCTAATCCGCACAGCCTGCTCGTGTCACTTTCGAGGACCGTAGACCTTGCTAGATAAATAATGTGTGGGAGCCCAAGCGCATAACGCATAACCACGCGCTATTTCGGCGGCTTTTGTTAATTTCCTTGTGAGAGTGTTTCCACGCTTACCAGAAATAGAACGGATCTGTAAATAGATTTCGCCACCACACATCTAGCAATTACGCAGCCAGATGTTCCTTTCAACCCCGCCTAACGCTATTACCATTTTCTTAGAGCTAGACGTTCACCCAGTGACCCCTTCGACTAACAGTATTTGCTGGATGTCAATAAAGGACTAGTATACAGCACACATAAGGCCGGCAATATTTCCCATAGCAGCCGCCCAGCTAGCCATGAATATGCTGATATTTGCACAGTTTGGTCAATATCTTAGCAGGGCAAAACTGCGCGAACAGGTTAGTGCGATGACCTGTAATATTTAGGTCATGCTATATACCATGAATATACGCCATGACGGCTAGCTTTATCACTTCTTCAGTCTTGCTATTTCGTAGTGGAAGCTTAAACACCCTTAAACAGGTACCCACAATAAACGAAGCATCGTATGTGTTCTAGCTGCGACGGTATGCGGGCGAGACACCTTGGGGGTATCTTCTGTGAAATATTTGCTCTGTGCTCGTTTTGCCACATTTGAATTTGTCTGACCATAAGGTAGGATTGCTTTCGTCGCTAGGGGCTCCTATTACCGAAAAAAATTATGTGATGCTTTTGTAGACACAGCTTAAAATCCAAGAACCTAGTTGTGTTACCACATGCCACTTCATGCGCTGGATTAAGCGGAGCGAAGCAAGTCTTCGACTCATGTAAGTCCATTCATATGCGCGCTGGCAAAGTGTGTTAATCGCGCTCTCTGAGGTCATTCTTGGGAAGTTGCTGCAGCTGTACGTTGAAGCTTGGAGAACGAACACGAAAAAGGCTGTAGAAAAAAAAACTAACCATGATGTCGTGTACTAAGGGTATGCCACGTGGGCGTAAAGAAAGAAGAGAGGTTCATGCTCTAACGTCCTCATGGTGCTCGTCCCTATGGAGAATTTGATAAAACCATGCAACGATCAGGAGCGTACTGGTGTGGGCAAGTAGGTCAGCTAGGACGTTAACAGATTATAAGCTCTGTTTATGTTCTTGCTCACAAAAGTATATGTATACGTGTGTGTGTGTTCTTACGGAAGGATAAAAGAAGAGAAAGGAAGAAAAATATCACGAGACGCTGGCTGCTGCGTGTTGTTGTTGGTAAGCCATTTTAGGCCCATTGACTCGGCTTGTATACCATATATTGTAAGTACAGTCTCTCCAAAATCCCAACATCCTCGTAACATATTGGTGGGAAGTGCTGGGTACGACGGCTGGATACGGAGCTCCGCAGTAGACGTCGCATAACCGTCTCGTACATCTAGGTCTAGATGTCTCGTATATCTAGGACGTGCTGGCGCTTTGTCGTAAAGTCGACCATGACATGACAGAAGCTGTAAAAACAATAGCGACATGACAGAAGCTGAGAAGGTGGGGCACATGCTCAAGGGAATTGGAGACCTCTTTAATCTGCTCAAGTCCAAAAGCTGATCTACAGTTGATGGTATCGTCAAAGAGTGCCGAAAATTCGAGCAAGCCAAGCGACGACGCATCCTGCAATCATTCGCCAGACTTCCCAATAGTGCCGCAACGTCGACGTGTGCAGATCAACTCGCACGGTAGCATCCGTCGCCATCAGAGGACGTGGTACGAATCGTTCGACGGGAACTGGACGCGATGGTGAACGCAGCTTTCTGTTTGCGTAGCCCTCATGCTACCACTTTTTAAGTTCCCCTCGTGCAAACCATCGTTCTCCAGGAACTTCGAAACATTGGTATACATTCTTTCTGTGCTGTCGCCAATCCCAGAGCTAACGAGCACCCTTCTACTATTTTCGCTCCACCCCAACGCTTAAGGACGCGTTATCGCTACCCGACCGAGTGGAAAAGTGCGGACGACCAACCGATATGTTTCACCTGTCCCCGCATTGGTCATGTCGCCCGATACTCTCGCAACTCGTGGCCTTGCACGACTCGCATGCCTTCCAACCTGAGCCATTTCGATGGAAGTACCCAGAATATTTCGCACACCACCGAGTCTAAAAGTGCCGACAACTGCTAGGAACACTTCTTTCAGTCGCTCACCATCGCCGCGCGGACACCAGTCTCGTTCACCGCAAACAAGTCACCCGTCTTCCCGTTTGCTGCAGCCACGTCGCCTTTCATTCCCTGTGGCTTTCGGCCGCACCCCTTCGGAAGACTAAGAAATGCAACCCTCAGGGGTGGTGCTGCATTGCCTACTTCTGCAGCACATCCTCTGTCTGTGCTCACAAAGAGAAGTGGCATTGATGTTAAAATAGACGGCGTTCCTGCCGAAGCACTCGTTGACACGGGAGCCCCGGTATCTACGATGTGTTGGCCAAGGTCGTCGTTTAAAGAAGGTCCTTAGCCCAGCAGCTCCACAAGTGCTTCGTGTGATTGTTCTTTGATTGTGTACTGCGCGTTTAAGTACAGCCGGCCTCCCTACTTCTAATCTCTTTGCTGTCCGACAACTTCTTTCACGACATTATCTTTGAATTAGACTTTTTATCCTGTCTATATGCTCTTATTGACTGCGTAAACGGCGTTCTTCAGTTGAAACTGCCTCAGCTGGCCGATGCTTTGAGCATCGCTCCGGAGCACTTGTGCTCGCTTCAAGATGTGCATCTGCTACCCGAGGCAGTCACTTAGATCGCTTTGACCGCGCAGCCACAGGTTCCTGACTGTAAATATGTGCTTTGCCCCATCGTTGACGTGCTTTTGAACCGAAAGAATGCTCTTCAGATTACGCTAGTCACGGTTACTAATTATGGCGTCGCTCTGCCGATTCTGAATTTCAGCCTGTACCCTCAAGTGCTTCCAGCTGTCATGTTATTGGCCAGAGTTTCTGATACTTCCGAATTTGACTTTGAGAGTCTGAATGTGAGAGTGGTTTCTTAGAGGCAGTTGCAGCTCACAGCTCTGGTTCCCTAACAGATGACTTAGCGAAGATTACTGCACTGATCTCACCACTGCCCAGACCACGGAAATACGCCTCCTGTTCGAATAGTGCAGTGACATTTTTGATTTCGGCGACAGGCCTCTAGGGCAAGCCATTTTGTTCTTTACCACCGTAAGCACTGGAGACACGAATACTATTCCTAGGCGTCCCTATCGGGTATCGCATGCTGAACGTAGAGTCATTCAGTCAGAAGTGGACAAAATGCTTCGCGAAGTGGTAATCGAACCATCAGCCAGCGTTTGGGTTTCGCCTGTCGACCTTGTGCAAAAAAATGTTACCTGGCGTTTTTACGTCGGTTATTGCCATTTAAACAAGATCACGCGAAGAGACGTCTACCCTCCACTACGCATCGATGGCGCCTTGGACTGATTGCACGTAGCTGAATACTTCTCGTCCATAGATCTACGATCCAGCTACTGGCACATTTCAGTTGATGAAATTGACCGCGAGAAGACGGCCTTCATCACTCCTGATGGTTTATATAAGTTCAAAGTCGGGCCTATGCAATGCTTCTGCGACATTTGAACGTATGATGTACTCCTCGGCGAGGCTACAAACGAACCACCTGTCGTTGTAATCTTGACAACGTTATTGTTTTTTTCCTTCCACGTTCGGCATTCACCTTATCCGACTCGCTGCCATTCTTGCAGTTTTCCGAAAAGCCGGCCTCCAACTGATTTTCATGAAATGTCGATTCGGGCGCCGTCAGATTACCGTGTTGGGCACCTCCTAGAACGCACAGGGTGTACGACCAGATCCGGAACAAGTTCGCGCCGTTCGCAGTTGCCCAGTGGCATGTTCTGCTTCTGAAGTGTGCTGCTTCATTGGCCTGTGTTCTTACTTTCGCCGTTTCCTCAAAAACTTCGCCGTCGTTGCTCGGCCTTTGACAGATCTTCTAAAGAACACACCATTCTGATGAGACCCGTAGGAGGCTCACGCGTTCGCCGCTCTCATCGGGTTTCTAGCCACCCCTGCCATCCTTGCCCTCTTTGGTCCATCTGCACCAACCGAAGTCCACACTGACGCAAGCCGTCATGGCATCCGAGCTGTTCACGCCCAACAGCAGCATGGTACCGACTGCGTCATAGCTTACGCCAGCCGCCTGCTGTCACCTCCCGAAAGCAATGACTCCATCACCGAGCGGGAATGCTTGCCTTTAGTTTGGGCTGTCGCCAAGTTCCGGCCATATTTGTGCAGCCGCACTTCTTCGGTCGTTACAGACCACCACGCCCTCTGTTGGCTTTCTTCCCTCCAGGATCCGAAAGGACGGCTTGGTCGCTGGGCTTCACGGCTCTAGAACTTTTCATTTATTGTCAAATACAAGTTTGTACTTCTGCACAAGCGCGCTAAGTGCCTCTCTCGTCATCCTTGGATCCTTCTGATCCGGTTGCGCATCATCCGGTGACTTGCGTGATGGATTTTACTGACATGACCGACATGCGCTCTGAACCACAACACGGCCAATCCTTACAGCCAATCATCGCCGTCGTGCAATCTAGCAGCAGCGACGCCACGTGCCGCTTGTTCGTGCTGCACGACGGCATCCTCTACCACCGCAATATGATCATTGACGGCCCTGAGCAGCTCCTTGTCCTTCCTCGCCATCTGCGATCCGTTTTGGAGTTTGGAGTTTTGCGTACATACGACTGCGTACGACGCCGGCTATTCTGGCCGGGTCTCTACCGCTCTGTGCGTCGTTATGCCGCAACTTGCGAATTGTCTCAGTGCCGGAAGAAGCTTCCCCTGCCACCTGTCCGACGACTGCATACAAGTGAAGTTCCCTCTGAACCTTTGTTCTCGTAGGCCTTGACCTGCTTGGCCATTTTCTGATGACGACAGGAGCAAATAAGTGGAACGCCGTCGCTACTGATTACGCGACACGCTATGTGATAACAAAGGCGTTGCCGACTAGTTGCGCAATTGACGTCGGTGATTTTTTCCCCACGACGTCATTCTCCACTCCGGTGCACCTCGACAGTTAATTACCGGCCACGGCCGCTCATTCTTGTCTCAAGTTGTCGACGACTCCCTCCGCTGTTGTGCCACTGAGAGCAAGATGGTCACCGCCTACCAACCACAAACGAACCGTCTTACCGAACGTGTTAACCGAACACTCACAGAGATGCGTCTTCGTTTAACACTTTCCGTAAGACGCACTGTCAGTCTACGCCTGCAACGATCATAGCGACAGGGACGCCACACTGTCCTACGTGACATTCGCGTACAACTCATCCCGGCATGACACCGCAGGATATTCGCCCTTTCTTCTTTGGTATGGTCGCGGCCTCACATTGCCATTTGACTCCATCCTACCATCTGGGCCACTTGTTGCAGCTGAGTACGCTCGTGAAGTCATCGATCACCCTCGCATGGCGCGTCAAGTCGCCCGACCTCGTTTATTAGCCTCGCATCACAGGCAAAAAGAGCGTTACGACCGGTGCCACCAGGATGCTAAGTTCGCCCCAGGTGCTTGGCTGCTCGTTCGGTCACTATGTGGTCGCGTCGGCCTTTCCTAGAAGCTTCTTTCTCGCTATACAGGGCCTTATGATGTCCTACGTCATGTTAACGACGTCAATTACGAGATCCCACCGTTACAGCTTGATCCATCCTCAAGTTCGACGCCTGTTGACATCGTGCACGTTTCGCGGCTGAAGCTATACTTCGCTCGCAGTACTGCACCTAACATGCGCCGCAACGGCGCTTCTGCACCCGGGGTTCTTACGGAAGAATAAAAAAAAAAGAGAAAGGTTGAAACTGATTGGGAGACGCTGGGAGCTCCGTGTTGTTGCTGGGTAGCCATCTTGAGCGCAGGGACTCTGCCTCTGTGTATATTGCAAATACAGCCTGTCTATGCTGTCAACATCTCCGTAACAATATATATATATATATATATATATATATATATATATATATATATATATATGCAGCAATATGCAGATCTTATAAGAAAGGACATCTGATCGTCCAATTACCGGGACAAGGAAAATGAAAAATGACAATAAAACTACGATATCTCTCTAACCTATACCGCCTGAACATGTTATTTCTGGGAATTGAAGCTTTTCTCTGCATAAACGGTGAAAGAACACATTCACACATGACCTGTCCCAGAAAGGCGATTCAATGGCTGCTCTTATTTTCCTTTTGTGTCTGTTTCCATCCTTGCCAACCGCACAGAAGCGCTCAAACCTGGCTTTGCCACCACAACTCCAGCAATTCACGGGCCAAATGTAGCTCTAGATCTCGCCTTACATGATTATCGTGGTCTCGAAATCAGTCATTCACGCTGCGACCACTTCGGCCGACATAGTATTTTCGATATTTCAGAAGGACTTTTGTAACAGGACACTCCGCGCATGGCACAGAGGACCGACGAAGCTTTGTGTGGCAGCCTATCCAGAATGATTACGCTGATCGTAGCTCAGTTTTATCAACTTCTCCATAGCGACGAGCAGCATGAGCACGTTAGGTAACAGGACTTTTAGCGCATGGCACACAGGGCCAACGAAGCTTCGTGTGCTATAGCCTTTCCAGCATGATTACGCTGATGATTGCACGGTTTTATCAGCGTCTCAATTCTCGTCCACATACCCCCAAGTCTCGCCCACGTACCGTCGTAGCTAGAACACATACGATGACTGGTTCATTGCGGGCATATACAACGTGTGCTAACCACAGTCTCCGAATGCATTTTCATGAAGCTAAAGCAACTGCGTGAAGCTTCCTCCACGCACTAGGAACAGATCGAAGTGAGAAAGATAGCCCTCATGTCGTGTATTCACGGCATGTAGCATTACCTATACATGATAGGTCATCGCACTAACCTGTTTGCGCAGTTCTACGCTCCTGAAAAATTGACCAAACTGCGCAAATATGAATATAATCATGCAAGGAAGGTGGCTGCTATACGAAATATTGCCGGCTTAAGGGCCGTGTATAAATTTCCTTTACTGATGTGCAAAAATATTTCGTTTGTCGCAGGGGTACTGTCGTTTGTCGCAGGAAGGAGTACTGTAAGAAAATGATACTAGCTTTAGGCGGGGTTGAAAGGGGCATTTGGCCACAGAATCGCTAGATCTGTGGTGGCGAAATAGAGTTCGAGTGCTGCTCTATATCTAGCAAGCATGGAAACAATCTCACAAGGAAAAAACAACAGACACCGAAATAGCGCGCTGTAAAACATGTGTCTGTGCTTCCGCGCATTATTAATCTAGCAAGATCTACAATTCTTGAGAGTGACACGTGCAGTCTATGCGGATTAGACAGATATTTCATGTGTCTTGGCCTTTTGGCATTATTTTTACCTTACTTATGTCTTATGGCACTGAGCATTAGTTTTTGAAGTTCCCAACATAGATAACGCTATCTGGAAGAAAAATGAAGTGGGTAGATGTCAGTGACCACTCTGCCACCTTTCTTGTCTTTGTAACCGATTGCGCTGTTGACGTTTGAAGAGAACTTCTGAGTTCTCACAATTCAAAGTAAAAACCTCTTAAATTTATTATACAAGCAAGTGGTACACAGAAACATAAAAGAGCAGCTGACTTGTAATAAAAGGCGTCCGAAATAAAAGCACAGTTTGGTTGGCATTCATAACAGCGTAGATTACAAATGCTTTATTGAATTCTCGCAGAGCAGAGATTGGCTCTGCAAAGATAAGCCCTGAAATGATCACGTGGAATAGAAGTTTGCATTGATGACACACCGGTGCTGTTATAAAAAGGAAAATATGATTCTGGCGGCTCGTGACCACCAACATCAACCTTTGTATGAAATGTTTAGCTAAGAAGAAGAAACTTTAGTAAAGAATAGTCCGGCAGTTCTTGATGTGGTGGCCTCAAGTGACGGCTCGAAGTTCTTGGACTCGAGCGGCATCTTCGGCTTGCCGGACGGCCCAGAGCTGGTCTGCCAGCACTGAACTTCTGATAGCCGCCTCCCAGCGGCGGCGACGCCTACGGAGAAGGTCCCCGGCGGCTCCCGCATCCGGGGCGGCGTCGGGAAGAACGGAGCTCGAGCCTTCTACTCTGGCAACAGCCGCGATTATGGACGCGTCGCCAACGGAGCTGCTTTGATTACCGTTGTTGCCGGTACACTCCCAGAGCATGTGTCGCAGCGTTGCTCTGCGTCCGCATGTTTTACACGCGTCTGTTGGGTACAAACGCGGATAGCAGTGGTGTAAGATAGCGGGGCTAGGGTAGGTGTGTGTCTGGAGCAAGCGTAACGACACGGCCTCGTTCCTGTTCAGTTTATCGTGTGGTGGCGGGAATCTGCGTCTTTCGAGTCTGTAGTGTTGGGTGAGGTCTCTGAACGTGGTTAGGCGATCGCCCCACGCCCAGTGTGTTTCTTGTTGCTGTGTTTCTGTTGTAGTGTCCCGATCCGGCAGATCCGATGCCCCGCTCTCGGGGGCGGAGGCGGCCACATAATCAGCGGCGGCTCGGCGTGTGAGACCTCGAGCCGTGGCGTGGGCCGCCTCGTTTCCCGCTAGCGGAACATCGGTGTGTGCCGGGGTCCAGAGGAGGAAGACCGTAGAATTTTGGGGTTGCGAGGGCGATGACGAGTCGCCGTCGTCAGAAATTTGGAGTATGCGGGCCGCTTCCCGCGAGACACGACCGCGCGGGAAGCCGCGGATTGCCGCCTGCGAGTCGCTGATCACGATCGCAGCGTTCGGCACCGCGACGAGAGCTAGGGCTATCGCGGCTTCTTCGGCCGCTTCCGTGTGTCCCGTGGTCACCGTGGCGCTCGCGAGGCACCTACCCGAGCGGTCTACAACCGCTATCGCGTGCGCGCTTCTCCCTCCTCCATATCGCGCCGCGTCTACGTACACCGCCTCGTTGCTGTTACCAAACTTTTTCTCAAGGTCGCTTGCTCGTTTGTTGCGTCTCCCGGCGTGGTGCGTCGGGTGCATGTTCTTGGGAAGCGGCGGGATGATCAGGCGGTCGCGAACAGAGGCGGGAACCGCCATCTTTTCTCCATGCTGAGTGTGGTACGCGATGCTGAGCGACTCGAGGATGCATCGACCTGCCTTTGACCTGGATAATCGTTCGTATTGCGCAATGTCGTGCGCCTCGATTAACTCGTTGAGAGAGTTGTGAACTCCGAGCTCTAGAAACTTGTCGGTGCTCGCGTTGAGTGGAACGCCGACCGCCCTCTTGAAAGCCTTTCGGATCATGCATTCGACTTTGTTTTTTTCGGACCCGATCCACCTCAGGTAGGGGGCAACATACGTTATGCGGCTTATCGCGTACGCCTGCACGAGACGGATCGCGCACTCTTCACGCATACCATTGCGTCTGTTCGTGATGCGACGCAAGAGTCGGATGGTGTCATCTACCGAACGACGAAGTATTCGCACCGTTCTCCGTTATGGCCGTTTGCCTGCAGGTGTAACCCTAGGATTCTAATTTTCTCTACGTGCGGTACGGGAGTACCATCTGCCAATGTAATGCGTATTTTGGAATATTCCCGTTCCTGTTCGCGCAGGGTTTTACGACCTCTCCTTGTGGGTTTGTAGAGTAAGAGTTCGGACTTGGTAGCCGAGCACTCGAGGCCCGTTCCACGCAAGTAATTCTGAACCGCATCTACTCCTGCCTGTAGCGTTCGCTCGACGTGACCGTCACATCCCCCTCCGGGAACCCAGAGGGTGATGTCATCCGCGTAGAGACTGTGATGTAATCCTTCTATTTCTGTTAATTTCTCGGGTAGACCAAGTAGAACTAAATTAAAGAGTAATGGTGATATGACGGATCCTTGCGGCGTGCCGCACGGACCCGTCTGAAATTCCGGTGATTCCTCGTCACCGACGACGACGCATGCGCGCCTGCCCGTGAGGAAGTCTCTAACGTAATTATACATTCTTTGGCCTAGTCCTAATGTTCTAATTGTTTTTAAGATCGCTTCGTGCTTAACACTGTCAAAGGCCTTTTTAATATCTAAGCCTAGAATTGCCTTAGTGGAGCTGGTAGTGTCGTCTACGATCTGGTGTTTAAGTTGAAGCAATACGTCCTGTGCGGAGAGGTTGCGGCGGAATCCTAGCATGGTGTGCGGGAACGCGTCATGATCTTCGAGAAAGTCGGTCACGCGGGTGAGAACTGCGTGTTCCATGACTTTGCCGACGCAAGACGTAAGCGAAATCGGTCTTAGATTATCGAACGTAACTTGCTTGCCAGGTTTAGGAATCATGATAACGCGGGCCCGTTTCCACGCTTCGGGAAGGGAACCCTCTCGCCAGCACTCATTGACGTAGGCCGCGAGTCGGGAGATTGACTCGTCGTCTAGGTTTCGGAGAGTCTTGTTGGTAACCCGGTCCGGGTCGGGCGCCGATCGAGTGTTGAGTTCAACCAGGACTAACCGAATTTCCGATTCGCTAAATTCCGCGTCCAGTTTCTTGTTTGTGACGCCGTCGTACTCAGCGTACTGGATGCTTTCGGCTTTCTTAAAGTAACGGTCACGTATGGCGTCAAGGAAGTTATCGCCTTTATAATCTCTTAGGAGTCTACGAGTCTTGTGGCCTTGAGCGGCCCGAGTCTCCTCCGGATCTAATAGGTGTCTAAAAAGGCGCCAAGCGCTCGCCCCGGTCATCTGCCTCTCGAGGCCGTTGCACGTGTCTTCCCATTGTGCCCTGCATACCTGAAGTGCGTGTTCTTCGATGTCTCTGTCTAACTGCGCTATGCGTTTGCGCAACGCCTTATTATGTCTTTGGCATTTCCATCTCTTTAGGAGGGCTCGCTTTGCTTCCCACATGTGTAGGAGCCTGCTGTCAATTATTTCGAGGTTCGCCTCGGGCGGAACCTCGCTCGTTGCTGCACCTACGTCCCTTCTGAGCGTCTCGGTCCACTCGTCTATGACCGTAATCGGCTTATCGCCTCGCCCCGCTTCTTTTCGTTTCTTGCGGAACGTGTCCCACTTCACGAGCTTGAGCTTACGACCTTTGCCCTCAGGGTAAGTACCACGACCGCTCGGGCCCGTGCCTATCGTTATCTCGATCAGCGCATGGTCGCTCCCCAAATCTTCCTGCGTGTTTTGCCAGCGCGCTGTTGTTACATTTGAAACAAACGCAAGGTCTGGTAACGTATCGGCACTCACGCTGTTCCCTCTGCGTGTAGGATCGGCGGGATTCGCGATCAGTGCAAGCCTTTGGTCTTGCGAGTCTTCCCAAAGGTGTTTGCCCTTGGGTGTTTCTCGGGTGTAGCCCCAGGCTCCGTGGGGCGCGTTAAAGTCGCCCGCAACAAGTAGAGGCTCGCCGCCGGAAGCCGCGCGCGCGGCCCGCAGTAGGTCCCCGAATCTGTGCTGCAGTGTGGGTTTACTATACACGTTAAGGACGAATAGTCCTCGGCCGCTCTTAGGGATCAATTCTACGAACACGTGAGGGATATTTACGCAGGCAAGTTCTCGCTGCGCCACAGTGACATTACGCCGAACGAGCACGGCGGCGACCGGCAACGGGCGTGGCGGGGGAGACGGCCGGCGCGGCACCATCGCCCCCGGCCCAGCGCCGCCCGCCACGCGGGGTGTAGCCCGTTTCCTTCTTTGCCTGCTCTCCGTCGCGGTCGCGTCTATGGCTTTGTAGCCAGCTAGTTTAACCGGATGGTTTGTCTCCTGTAAAAGGATCACGTCTGGTTTTGTCTCGCGGCTGCGTATGAATTGCTGGAGATTCCCCCGCTTCCTCCTGTAGCCCCGGCAGTTCCACTGCCAGATTGTGTATTGTTGTTTCCCAGTGTTAGTGTGCTTCGTTGCGTGTGTAGCCATGGTGATGCCTGTATTTAATTTAACCCGTCACTATCGAGGCGACTTGGTTGCTGCTGCGGTTGCAGCTGCGGTTGCGTCTCTACGTCTGTGAGCGTGTTTTGCTGCTGCTGATTGTGTTGTTGCTGTCTAACGTATGGCTTGCTCATTGTTCTGATTGGTCTGCCTGCAGCTGGCGACAGCCTCGTTTCTATGTCGTCTATGCGCACCAAGTGCGCGGCGAACATTTGTGTTATTTGGTCAGAGAGCTTAGCTAGCGCGGTATTGAACATTTCGTTCATAAGAGCCGTCTGTGTTGTAAAACGCTCCTCGAGGCTTTTCTCAATATTGTCCACACGTTTCTGTAGTTTCTCATAACGGCCTCATCCCTGTTTGCTGTCGGGTCTTGCGGGATCTAGTGCGATCCTTTTCGCGGTAACTGGTCGATCATCGCGTTCATCCGCCGTCTCCCTCGAGCTGCCCTCGTTGTCCGTGTCCATCCCGGCCGGCTCAGGCCGTGATGGAGTCGGTGATCGAGGCGCTGAGGTCGGCGGCATCGTCGTTTGACGTTGCGATGGTTGCTGCGGTTGTGGAGCCTCGCCTTTCAATTTGATATTCTCCTCTCTAAGGAGCGCATTTTCGCGTTTAAGCTCTGCAATTATCAATTCTAATGGCTCTAGACGTTGTTTAGCTAACATGTTGTAGGAAATGTTGCTATGTTAACCCGCCCATCTACGTGAAGTTGAAAGAAATGGTTTCCAGTTGCTCCAATCACTAATTGAGTGAAACGATGAAGGCTAATCTAAATAAGAGACCTGACTTTTCTTCCAGGGTCACTAGCGCTAACACGCTTGGGATCGTTGACGTGAGCAGCTAGTAATGAGCTAAAGTTCTAATAAAATAAACAACTTAACAAGTTTTTGGTCGTTAAACGTTACAACCACGTCATGGATACAACACACACACTGAGAAGTCATGACAAAAATTGGAGGGCTCATGTTGACTGGCAGGACGGCATGTTGGTAAGGGTCATTTTTCCACCTGAAACTACAGAACGGTGCATTCACTTCGACTGGAGCGCCACTTTATCTGTGTAATAACGCCTCCCCGACCTGCTCCACAGGCGCTTTTTCTAACGTCGCCGTCAGCATGTGGGACATACCAAGCAGATCTTGTGCACTTGTCGTATAGGGTTGCACATGTCCAGTTTCGGTGCAAGATCTCGTCGCAGTCTTTGCACAAGAAATTCCTTTTCGTTCATCCTCATGTGTTGCACGAGCCATGCTGCTGTAAGAACACGTTAAAACTCGAATGAACAAAAAGTTGAGCAAGAGGGAACAAAGAAATATCGACTATCTTTAGTGTACCACGCCCACGTGTCGGAAAATGCCAAAAACGAATGTGGAAATTTCTAGATAGAATGCGTGAAAAAATGTCACAGAAATAATTATACACATAGTGCCTGTTTATAGCCCATGTCGTTGTTTGCGGCACGAAGTGTTCTTCGAGAAAGGGGTGTGGATCATGCTTACATTTTTCTAAACCTTAAGGCTTCTTACCAGTTAGCTGACACACCAGACAAACAAAACAAAAACGCCGGTTACGTCAGGTTACTGTGACCGAAGTCCTAAAGAAAGGAAAGAATAGAGGTTTTTGCCTAGCAAAATGATTTATCGACCTTAGATCAATATGTACACATTTTTGAGTATTATGTCAAAAACTATTTCATGATGTCGAGATGCCCTATTCAAATCGCCCCAAACAAATTCTTTCCGTTAATGCAGCTGCTATCGTATTGGGTTTTCTGTGCAATAAGGAAAGGGAAGCGGATTTGAATGAGTACCTCGTAGCTAGGATCTTGCGTACAGTGGCACTCCTGTTCTCAAGAATGTTACCAAGAAATTATCAATCCTACAGAGAGACCAAACGCAAGAAAAGACCTGTCTGAACAGATACAAAGATCTTGGCGAAATATTCTTTGAAACACCGAAGCAAGTGTAGCCGCCGTGGGGTGTCTTCGAAGCTTTGTCATCGTTTTTCACCGCTCAAGAAATTACGAAAAAGATAGAGTGTTCATGGCCTATGGCGATGCAATGATTAGGAAGGGTTGAGTCAACGTTAAGCATCGACCATTCGTTGATGGCAAAAAAAGAAAATCTGGATAGTAAATATGAAGCTTTTCTTGCTTTCTTACAGCGTCCCGCAACTTCTTTTCGTAACTGTGACACAGATTTGGCACCCCCCCCCCCCCAATCTCTGTAGAAGATGAAACGAGGCCACGAATCCAGGCATTGCCAAATCTACGCAGGCATGGATTTATGAACAGCCATGCTGTCTTCTGCAACCCTTCGCGTAGCGGGGCCATAGGATCACGTGTTAACCCTAATTGGTTCATCGCTTATGGTGGTTCACCATGTCCGCTGCTGGCATGACGCGCAAACAAGCTATTACAGAAACACCCGTCCACCTTCGAAGAACCCCTAGCATGGCGCAGGCCTGCTCACATCGCACTACGTTTGCTCAACATTACACCAGTGGTGCGGCCACTTCCAGTGCTGCAGGGTGTCTTACTCTTAGTAGGCCACTGAGCTGAGCCATTTCGCGACTCTTACTGCTGTAACACCTGGAAGCTTCTGAAGTGTAGCAAAAAGACGTTTCTTACGAGAGCACTCACCGTGTTCGTTGGCAACTGTCAGCTCACGTCTATCGGAGTACTTCGAGGTCAGAAACCACTTTCACGACGCTTTTCTGCGTCGGTTTGTGCCGGTGCCAGCACCATACAAGCCACTCGGGCACTGTCAAATACATCACGCAGCTGGATGCTATAACCGGCGTAGATGCTTTTGACACTTATTTGCAATACAGACTCGAGAGCTACATTGAAGCGGCTCTCGTCTTGCAGCGGCATACTGGCGAAGAGGTAGGGCAGTGAACGCGGCACGCACAAGCAGATGATCTCGTGCTCCCTTGTAGCGCGTCTCGGATTCGTGGTCATAATGCAAGCGTAGATGGCTTCGTCGCGCTCAGTCGTCGCGTGCAGTGTGTGGCCTCCGGGGTAATCCAGGGCGGACGCCAGACGCTCATGCAGTTTGAAATCAGCGGTCAGCAGTGCGGCACAGGGGCGCAGGGAATACCAATGCCAGCAGCGGATAAGTTCCCGCTCTGCGAGGCAGCAATAAAGCTGGGCGATGCAGAAGACACGCCTGTCCACGGGACAAAACATTTGCAGTGAATCGTGGATGGCGTTGATAACATCCATCTTCGAAGCAGTGGAAAGATCCGGTAGCCACCACATACTGCTTCCATGCAGAGAGCGCAAGTCTTCGTCAGACATGCCGAGAAGCAAATGGATCAGCACGGCCACGTCTGTGTCACTCATCGCGGAAGATGAAAACATCTTGAGGTGAGACTTCCGCTACACTGCGTCGGCCGGTAACTCGTTCGATATCACCTGGCTCGGCCGCCGTTCCTCACTGTCACTTGGCTCGGGCTTTGGTGGCGTGCACTTGTCCCTTCCGCATCCGTCAAACCTTTCTTGAACTAAACGAAATCGGAGCCGCTTCTATTAGGGGGACGACCACGCGAAGACCGCCCCGTGTTATCGCACCGAAATTCAGGCGCATGCGCCAGTAAGCCACCAATTTCTCTATCAATAACAGAGCTGGATTATCTCTGTTTGCGTTGAACGGACAGCATTCTAAATAATCTGTGTAGCCACAAAATGTCTGTGCATGGTTTCCCAGGTTTCGGTGACATTTGCCCAGCAATGTACACGTGTCTTATGATCCTTTGAAGATACTAAGCGCACGTGCGAAAACTGTAAGTAAATATGTTGCTGAAATGTATGACTATCTGCTTTTTTAATTTGCCTTTCGGTGTTCCTAACATTCTGCTTGCGCTGCAAGAAAGCAGAAAGCACCATATACACCAGCCCATGTGGCATATCCCCTCAGTTAAAGTGTTGAAAATTAATTCATTCAACCTGCGGATGTGTCTTAATGAGCTCCGTGGACTTGCCGCAACCGTTCTAGCATGCCATTAAAACCACAGAACTAGTTGTCTACAAGATAAAGAAGACTGTCAGGCTGGATGTATCGGTGAATCCGAAACTTTCAAAAAGCGTCTCAGGCATAGCTTATTTTAGCAAATTGCCAAAAAACGGGACAGAAAAAAAGAGGCACACGACACAGGCGCTGACTTCCACCAACTACGTTTTTTGTTCGAGCGCGAAATATACAAGCAGAGAAGCAAGATTCGAAACATAAATGGCATGAAAAAAATCAGAAGAATGACTTCAGATCGCAGGTAGGCGTATATGCGTGAAATTTGCAGATACGCGATTTCCTTCTCTAACAAGTGGATGGATGGTAAACTGATGCATGTAGGACCACGTCGGTGGCAAATGTATCGAAACACGTGTATGCTTTTGGATGCGAGTGACTTTTCTAAAACAGCGGATGCATTTACACGACCTGCAATACAGAGCAGGATTGCTGCTGTATTTTTGTTTTATCTTGTTGGCGTGTTACTGGAGGCGATCGCGATGCAGCGTCTCGCTTGTCCTACGTAGGAGCGCCCGTACTTCACAGGTATTTCATAAACTATTCCAGCGATGCATCTGGTGAAGGGCTCCTCAAACTCCTTGTCGCAACCTTTATTTTTCTTGTGGGGGAGGGGGTCATCTAAGCTTTGGGCGGCCCCTCTCGGACCCTTCGGCATAAGGCCGTTAGGTTGCATGGGTCCGAATAAACAACCAAAGCACCCGCCCTTGCCGCGGCCTGCTTCAATCGATGGGACACCCCGTGCACATAGGGAATGACAGCACTTTTGAGGTATTGATATCGGTTTTGCGTGGCTTCTTCCTTTGGTTTATTTCCTCTAATATGTCTTCCGCAATATGTAGGAGGACGCTCGGAAAACCAGCCCGCAAAGCTGCTGTGCCTGGTCTTCAGAGGCCATTTTAATCTCGTGTATACACGATCATTGCAGTGCGTTACGGAACGCGCCTTTTGCGATTCCCCTCTTCACTAACATTGATTGACCCGACGAAAAAGGCAGGAAGCTCTCTGCGCAGCGAGGTGCATACCTCCAGCATACATGTTATTTCTTGAACAGTAGGAGAAAGTCCAGAAATCGCAAAGTGTTGTCCTCTGTCAGCTCCTTTCTGAGCGCGATATCATTTATATTATCTACAATTCTTTTGTAGGCAACTTTTGCTACTGAAGCAAGATCATCTTCGTTTGCCTCCATGAAGGGAAGGTGGTCCTGGACGTACGTGAACACCTTCGCATGGACCGATCGGAGGTTCCTTTCGATTTCACGGTTGTAGCGGGCTAGGAACAGGTCACTCACTACGGGTATACAAGACGTGAGCCATTGCCCACTCCTTCGTTTTGGAGGAAAGTCTTCCGTGGGAACTGCACCACCGTGGAGTGCAGGTATAACACTAGCAAGTCGAGAAACCTGTGTACACTTGTTCAGCACTTCATTTTGGAGACGCACGTCCCCATATGGCTCAGTGTCTTCGTTGACGACTTCAAGAAGTGAGTAGGGCAACGAGTAACAAAGATACTCTTCACATCGACGGAGAAGACTAACATCCCGGTGGTGCTGAGGGAGATCCAGTACTCAGATACAGCTGCTGAGCTACGAACTAAGAAATGGTCGGTTACCTCGACTAGACCAATGCATTTCTGCAGGTAGCTAGGAAGGGACTTCTGCCAAGCACCTCGTTCTGGCACAATCACTGTGAACGGACAGTCTGGCTTCAGCGTTTTAGCCAAGAAAAAGCTTGAAGGTTCTGTCCACCTTTCTTTTTGATAGCTGCAACAAGCTTTTCATTAGTCAAGCTCTTTCGCACATGATCATTGGTTCTTTCTTCACCCTACTTGGAAGCTTCCCATCAACTTCATGGAAACAGGCTCGAACGGCGGTCTCAGCTCAGCAAGTTACTAAGGTAGTCTCCATTAACTCTTATCCCCAATTCTTCCCAATCCAGTTCTCTGAATACCTCCTGTAAACACGCTGTGAATAGCATTGGAGAGATTGTATCTCCCTGCCTGACGCCTTCATTTATTACAAAGTAGGTTAGTGACTTTAAGAAGAATATTTAGAAGATTTCAGTGTGGAAGGGAATGGAACCCGGGCCTTCGCGGTGAGAGAGGAGCACGCTTCCTTGAACCCACATTTGTTCCACGGTTCTGCCTGACTAAATGTGTGCCTAGTGCGTGCGTTATTGCACAAGCCACGTTGCAGCCCTCCCTGACCTCTGCGTGTGTCACTGTGCGGCACACGTGACGGTGCAGAGCAACAGCTACCACATCGTGAGTGTATAAAATGAGCGCGTCGATGACGTTCCGAGGTCTAGAAGCGGTGTAAGCTTTCGCATTCGCACACGTAAGAAGTCTTAAGTCTCTGCCCAATTTTTTTCTTCACGATGCTTGCTTTTCGCGAGACATTGTTTTGTGGAACCCTTCACTCAGCATAGCCTCCTTCGCTGCTGATTCGAACCGGACATGCTTTTTCACTAGGGGACGTGCAGGTGAAAATCCTATGTTCTGAAGTCGCAGCCACGAATGAGTGAGAACGGCTGCAAACGTCGTGACTCTCGGTCCACGTTGAAAAAGAAACAAATATCCGCTTCGGTCGACTCTTGCGTGCCTGGATACTACAAATGCTATAACACTGCAATGAAGACTGCCCTCGGAAGATAAATATTAGCGATTTTCCTTTGAAATCATTTGAGGCTCAACGATGTCGTCCGGCGCGCACGATAAACAAACGCGTCCTTTTCTGGCACGGTTCTTTCTCCTTGCTCTGGATGATAGTAATAAGACATCGTCGGGTGCCTTGAACTATTTTGGGGTGCTTGGTTTACGTGTAACGTATTGAAAGTCGACTCGCACCACGCAGGTGCACTGGGACAAAAGCTTGCTGCGAGCTAAGCTTCCTTAATCTGCCTTTCAATTTCGGCCGCACTTGAGGCCGTAAGCTTGCCCTCAAGCAAATCTTTGCCGCTAGCCCTACAATAGCTCGGTGCCACATAATTTGCCTTCGTAGAATTTCAATAGAGAAATGGAAGGGACAGCTAGTGGGGAAGTTATATCGAAGGTGCCTGGCAGGCGCCTGCGAACGTCGTGATATGACCCGACAGCTTAAGCGAAAGCACTGAAACATTTCCAAGGGCTGTCATCTCTCTGTTGGTTGATTTCAATTTCCCTATTCAGTGGTCAAATCCTTATTGTTGTTCCGTACCGGCATCACCTCTAGTATTTCATCTTGCTGACTTGTGGGCCTGCTTTGGACTACTACAGGTTATACAGTTTACAACACGCATCACTTCCAAAAAAGCCTATCTTCGTAGCCATATACCCCCCCCCCCCCCCCCCCAATGACAAGCTTGCCTTGCTACTTTCTCTAAAATTCATTGCCGGCGTAAGTGATACGACACCAGCAACATTTCGTTAGCAGGATCAGCGGCACGTAAAGAAAGCGTCTTGAAATGGCGAGAGAATACAAAAGAAAAAGGAAATAACTTGTGATGAATAATATGCCTTCACTTTTACATGATTTCTCCCATTAAATTTTAACTGCACAATAACAGAAAACTGGCTATTATTCAGCAACTAGGTAACGGAACAGAGAAAGATTCAACAAGCTTCCCTATCGCGCAAGATACAGAAAAAATCAATGCTTTGAGTCGCTCGCACATTATAGAGTACTTTTTTGCGGCAGAAGATTTCCGAAATTGTCAATATTACCCCAAAATGTATTTGTCGATTTCGACAAAAAGTGGTTAGGCGCCTTTTCAGGATTTCCCATTCATTCACATAAATCACCTTTCACGACAGGAGGCCCAATGCTTTTTGCTGTCAGCTATGTTTTGTCCCAAAGCGAAAATATATGTTCACGCAACGTCCACGAATTGTGAACATCTGGCATTGAATCTCGGCAATCAAGGCTGCCGTTCGTATTAACAAGAAACAGCGTGTGCGGGGAACGCATTTTAACATGTGAAACGCACGAATGCGCCTTTCTGAGCACCTCGAGAGCGGCTCCGCATTTAATGTAGTAGCGGTGTCTTCCTGGGGTGGCATGGAAAAAAGGTATTTATTGATGATGATGAAGTAAAATAGAGTTGTCCTTGCTTTTCTTGCCACGCGTAAGTAAAATTGATTGGGCACTTTATTTTCGTTGAAGGAATCAAACTGTGCCTCGTTTAAATTAAGGACCTAGGTGTTTTCTTCCCTGTGTTTGTTCCCTCTTCACGCAGTCGCGTTTCAACCACTGCTACAATTGCCACCCTTACTCATGTCGCTAACAATTTGTTCTGAACCGCTTTTCGCCCGAACCCTACCTGCATCGACCTTGAATGGGACACGAAGCTTCGGACGGAAAGTGGTCTGGAAGCAATTTTCACCAGCATCAGCAAGGGTGGTTGTGGGATCAGCGATGGAGGCGCGACTACGAGATGAGGGAACGTTCAGAAAGAGAAACCGTTTTCAATGAACAACAGCCGAAGCTTCAGTTTATTCATGAGAAAAAAATTCTTAATCAAAGTTACATATGCGTGGCGAGGAATGCAAAGACAACTCTCTTTTACTTTACCATTAACAAATGCCTTCTTTTGAGCACCCGCTACTGAGGGGGTCCGTCACGGCGCTATTGAATGCAATGCCAGGAAGCTGTTGGAAGGAGCGCGCGGTCACGTATTGTTCGCCAGCAACTATACGACGCCATGACACGATGTGTTCCCTTGAATTAAATTCTGGGGTTTCACGCTGCAAAACTACAATTTGCCTATGAGGCACGCCGTAGTGAAGGTCGCCGAATAATTTTGACAGACTGGTGTTTCTTAACAGGCACATAATGTAGGGTACACGCCCACTTCTTCATTTCACCTTCAGCAAAATGGGGCTGTCGCGGCCGGGATTCGAAGCTACCTCTAGCTTAGAAGCGCAACCCCATATCTGCCACACCACGATGGCGGGTGTGTTCACATTGCCTTGTTCACATTTGCGTGAATCCTGGTGTCGCGTTGCTTGTGAGGTGTCATTCGTCTTTTCATCGTGTTAAGCCAAATATACCGGCTTACGACCGTCATGCGATTCTTTAGTTTGGCTGCCTTCCTGTGGCTGTGCTTGCCGATGGGCCTGCATCCTCTGACGATGCGACCAGTACTCAACACCCGAGGCTTTCTTCTGCCTGCAAATAAATGTTCCGTGAATGGGCGTGATTTTGACGGCTGTACGGCTGACGTTTTGTTGTGTCGCTTGCCACATTCAGATCTCGAAACGTCCATCGAGTTGTTTCGCGGGTAGTTTGGAAACGTGGCTCCAATGACAGGCTATCCAAACAAATTTCGCGCGTTCAAGAACACTAATGACGTCACTTCTGTTTCTAATCAAAATCAAGTCGTTTTCTTTCTTTCGCCGGAAGTGTTGCCAAATCGATTAGCTGGCGCTATGCCCAATAAACCGCCCACGAGCTGCCAATGTTTTGAACATATAGGCTTCTATGACCGAACATATAGGCTTCTAGGTTACGACCGTTATGTGATTTTTTTAGTTTCACTGCCTCCGTGTGGCTGTTCTGGCCGACGGGCCTGCATACCCTATCGACGCAACCAGCACTCAGCACCCGAAGCTTTCTTCGGCCTGTAAATACATGTGCGAATGGGTGCGATTTTGACGGCTGTACGGCTGACGTTTCGTTGTATTGCTTTCCTCATTTAGAGCTTGAAACGCCCATCGACTTGTATCGCTGGTAATTTGGAAACATGACTCCAATGACAGGCCATCAAAACAAATTTCGCACATGAACAACACTAAGGACTTCAAGTCCGTTTCTAACCTAAATTAGGTCATTTTTTTTTCTTTCGCCGGAAGTGTTACCTTATCAAGCATATGGCGTTATGCCCAATGAACTGCCGACGAGCCGCCCATGTGTTGAACATATGGGCTTCTATGGAAGCTCCTCTACGAAGTGTACCCAACTTGATGGAAACTCTTGACTATATCGCTGCCTTAGGAATGACGTAACTCGCTTGCTACAAAAGCAATATTTCGTCGTCTTTCTCAGGAGCATTTCCAGCGTGCTTATCAGTCAGATCAGGCATCGCACTGAACGTGTTGTTACCAAGAAATTAAACTATTCACAAATTCATCGGTATCATTTCTTCAATAAAACTTAAGATGTGTTCAACTTACTCATAATAGTTATACCGCTTAAAATATTAAAAGATCTGTAGCAGGGTAGGACCTGTAATTGTGAAGATCAGGGCCAATTAGCGTCATAATTATTGAGGGTTCTAGTTGGATGGCCCTATTAAGAGACAAACAGTGAAGATTTCAACGCACAGGAAACAAACGTACAAGTCGGCGTTTTATTCACTGAAGTCACTGTGGATGACCACGTCCGCTCCTGTTGGCCACCAGGATCACAGCGCCACACAATGCCCTCAAGGGTATTTTCGGTCGAAGCTCTCTGGAAATGTATTTCAGATTAAAGCATTTTGGCGAAAAGACATTAAAAAATAAATGTTTAAACATTCGTAGGCATGATAGTTTACTTCTAGTGGGAGCAATTCTGCAGGCGCTGCACAATAAAAAAATGTTTTTACGGACTAAAACTTTATGTACATAAGAACGTGCATTGCGATTGCGAACAAAGGATTTCTTCCTGCCATGTCAAACCAGTCGTATGAGACATTCATCATGTGCACAGCCAAATCTGCAGAATCATCCCAAAATACACTAAAACTTCTTTCTGGGCGAGTTGCTGCATACTTGAAATAAAAACTGTTTACAGCGCAAACACATGCAACCACAAAGTATAAGGGACAGGACACAAGCGCTGACTGTCAACTAACTTTTATTAACGGAAGACGGGTACCTTATATAAGGGGAAAGGCAGAAGTGAAGGGGGAAGGGAGTGATACAATCGGGGAAAATGACGATACGCATCGATGAACGAACGTGCCAGCAGTCAAGGCATTCAGGCGCGAAGAAACAAGAAAACGAAAAAACTAGACAAACACTAGCAAAAGGCGAGGGATACCGAGATACAATGAAATCAGTAAATATGGCAGCAAGTGCGTAAGCACCCCTTCTGTATCGCTTTTTGCGGCAGAGCTTCATTTTTTGGGAGTGGCTGCTTACTGATTTCGTTGCATCTTAGTATCCCTCGCCTTTTGCTAGTGTTTTAGTTTTTTCGTTTTCTTGTTTCTTCGCGCCTGAATGCCTTGACTGTTGGCACGTTCGTTCATCGATGCGCATCGTCATTTTCCCCGATTGTATCACTCCCTTCCCCCTTCACTTCTACCTTTCCCCTTATATAAGGTACCCGTCTTCCGTTAATAAAAGTTAGTTGACAGTCAGCGCTTGTGTCCTGTCCCTTATACTTTGTGGTTGCATGTGTTTGCGCTGTAAACAGTTTTTATGTCACCCCAAAATAATTGCACTGTTTCCATCACTGATAAATGTATCGCAGATAATGAAAGGACTGCACGCAGACGGTAAATGTGCTATTAGGACACTTCCAGTATTTGTTAAAGTTGATCTGGCGACTAGTTAACCATGATATTGCACAACCACGTACCGCATGCCTTGCATGCAAGCCTCGCATACGTGTTTCAGGAACAAAAATAAACTATGCTAGGCCTTCGCGCTGCTCTCCTGATCTGCGGGCACTTAACGTGCTTCTCGTATACATTATACGTTAAACATGTGACCCCCCCATGTTCTGAAGCCACCAAAGTTTTAATGGCCTCTGAATGCGCCGAATTGAAGTCACCGTAATAGCCGAGCACATACTTGTCGGGATCGACTAGAAGCGCGCTGAGGGCGGCCCTGAAGAATTCTTTATGGACTATCGCTCCCGAAGCGTGTATGGTCAGAACGGGCAGACGGCGCCACATGCAAAAGCACACTATCCTGTGTTAGACTGTCGTAAACCCATCTTCTGTCGTGGGAATGTTGAAATATAGAGATACCGTCGTCAGCATAACCGCATGTGTCCGTGTTGCCTCAGGCTGCAAGTGTCTCGACAACTCGGCAAAAACAGTGAGGGGTTTGATCATTTGTACGGGGACATTAATGCGATGCAATATCCACGGACGCAAAATTCCACAAGGCACGAGCCAACAGTACAGAAAGGCCACGCGCTCCAGACGCGGCCGTGGGTAGGGGCGGGATCGCAGGCAGCTTCGGATGGCGTCGACGGCTTCGACCTGACGGGACGTTGTTACTCGCGGAAACCACTCCAGCGCCACAGTGTCCAGATACGCTAGTTGCTCACTTCGGAGTTGGTGAAAAAGGCAGCATAGCGTTTCTACATCTTCATCTGTCATCGCAGAAGCCCGGAAATGCTTCCAGAACTGTTTTAGATGCGAGTGTCCATCGGTGGCTGCCACCGTGTCACTACTGGACACATGGCCGGTTTCTTGCTTGGCATACGTGTAGGGTAGAGTCCGCTTTGTCCTGCGTGAACGAAGCAGAGAAAACGGTCTTTGCTGCCGGTGAATACTTGTACGATGTTGAGAAGTGAAGTTGGTACTTACCAGAATGCTCTTTCAGGATCGCGCCTCAAGTGGATGGCACAGCGCCATGCTGGCGGCCGCTTTTACATGCCTCGGGAATAAGCTTTTTAATCTCATGAAAGGCTCATTAAAAAAAGCGGTTAAGTCTACGCCGTCTTGGGATTCATATCAACTCTGGCGGGTAGAAACGGTGCTACGAAGGAAACTGAAGATTACGTGAGAACGGAATTCAGCACTATCAGGTAGCGCGAGTGGGAGCAGCTCCGAAACAAAAACGAGTTTCCCGTCACATCTCGATGCAGCTGTAGAGAAAAATCATGTCAGAACTGATTAGTAACCGCCAAGCTGAGACGCGAGAGTAAACGGGAACCATAGCACATGACGGTCGATATTTCCCATTTGCTTCACACAAAGGCCCCTGATTAGTGCAACGCAAACCCGCATGCCCACCGACGCGCCATGCCGTTACGTTATACGCCCACTAAAAGTGCACCCTTTACAGCTGAACGTCACGCCACGTCACAGCCAGCACAGTCGACGCCCTCGGTCGTAGTAGAAATAATTCCTGTCTCACGCAGGAAGTGCTCTACGGAATATACCACACGCGAGATTATCAACCCGGCAGCCTGCAGCAGCAGCAGCAAAAAGCGTTGCAAATTCCGACTTAGCGAAAGCGAACAACAACAACAAAAAAATAACGCTCTTTCGCACACAATCATTTCACAACACAGATATCAGATCTCTGACGTCGAGCGCACCATGCCTGCGCTTTTAATATGGCCACCATCTTGTTTTCAAGGTATTTCTTCACCAGACCACTATTGCACTAATTATTTGCGCGTTGCAGAGCCAGCTATACCCGACGATAACTTTCTGTGATCGCACAGCCAAAGCAAGGCACCCGTGCTCGCACGTGTGATGCTTCTGCTTTTCTCTGAAAACACTAACTATTGCCAAGGTTTTCTTGGCGGTTTACAATACCGTTTTAGGCTGCTGAGCACGAGGTTGCAGGATCGAATCCCGGCCACGGCGGCCGCATTTCGATGGGGGCGAAATGCGAAAACACCCGTGTACTTAGATTTAGGTGCACGTTAAAGAACCCCAGGTGGTCGAAATTTCCGGAGTCCCCCACTACGGCGTGCCTCATAATCAGAAAGTGGCTTTGGCACGTAAAACCCCATAACTGAATTGAATTGGTTTACAATACCAGTAAAACCAGGCAGAAACCCGAAAGCCATAACTAGGAACCGTAAATAATAGAAACACTTTTCGTAGGCAACATTTTGGTTTGTTAGGAAATCAATCGTGAGGTAAAAATTCTAAATTCTAATTGGTGCGATTTGTTTTGTGCTACGTAGCTTTCAGTTGCTTTCATTCGTCGACTACATGCAGATGCACTGTGAAAGATCGTGTGCTTCGGCTTAGTAGCTTTGGCTTTGCTGTCGCAGAAAGTTGCCTCCGGGCATAGCTCTTTGACGCAAAACGTGCGAAAGTACGGTGCCACTTTGCCGTCTTCTTTAGGGGGACAGCACGTCCGTGTTAGGCTGTACGATCTACGGGACGAAGCAACCTTGCCTACTACTTGCCTCATAGCAGTTAACGCCAGGTAGAAACTCTGGCGAAAAAGATACTAAATTTTAATGGCCAACAAGCATCGATTAGGGGGCACACATTAGTGGCCCATTTCGGTTAAATTTTCCTGACGTGGTCTTGCCAACAACGCAACTAAGGTTGCCGTTCAACACTCATATTATATATATATATATATATAGATATATATATATATATATATATATATATATATATATGCATATATTGTTTGCTGCCCTGGATATGCACAGCCAAATAAAAATTTACCTTACCACTTCATGGCCAGTTTCAACGATTTTGTAGCCGTGCAGGTCAGCAGTCGTCGAAAGAAACTATTAGTAGCCTGGCGCCAGTAGCTGGAACTAACCACGATCGCGGACGAAGTGACGGCAAGCTGAAGAAAACGCATTGTCGAGGCCTGCGTAAGCACCAAGTAGAAGGTCTTCGGGCTGGGGTCCCAGAACGGACTCAAGGACAGAAGTGAGTCGTTCCGCATTTAGATCTCCAAGTGTGGACAAGGCTAAATACGGCAGTCCGTTCCATGCGTACAAACATAGAACAGTGTGCTCTTGCGGATCAGATTCTGGCTCTGCGGCAATAATGCAGGCATAGCGGTCGTTCGAGCCAGATTTGGGCACGTACGTCAAATCCATACCAGGAACAGCCATTGCGGTTGCTATCAGCCTATGTATCGAGAAGTCGGCGATGGGCGACGGGTCCTCACCGATGTAAAACAGCGCCCACGAGCGCAGCTTGTTCAGTGGCATCAGCCAGCAGTACAGCGAGGCCAAATGTCGGAGCCGCCCTTCCTGCGAGTCGACGGCTTCCAGTGCGCTGCGTATCTCACAGACAGCCTCTTCCACTTCCGTAGTGTCTCCCAGCCGCAGAGACGGAATCAAACCGGCGTCTTCAAGGCGTTGCAGGTCGTTCAGTGACAGCTCGTGGAGGTGTAAGCACAGCGTGTCCAAGTCTTTCTCCGTCATAGCTGGGCGTATAATAGCGGCCTCTTGGCCTCCGCGAAAAATGGAAGGATGCCAGCGGAGGCTACAGCGGTGCCACGACTGTCGGCCACAGCTACGCACTGGGGCGGGAAAGCGCGTTGTCTTGCCTAGCGCCAGGATCTAAAACTAAGCGAATACACAGCTGCACCGTTATCTGAATAAGCGACACGTGGTCCCTGGTGACGTGATAAAACAATGACCGGTATCGCCGGAGCGACTGACATTCACAGTTCCGCTTGGAAGGGCGAAGTGCCACCCCAAACGACGCACGCATTCTTCAACTATCTAGTATGGGTAAGTGATGCTGCGATTGTTCAAGTAAGCCTGATAACGAATATTTGAAAAAAAAAGTTGCAGCAGAATGAATACTAACACACGTACTTGTTTGCCATATTCCGTTGACTGCCTTTCGAAGGGCTAATAAATGTTACATTATATTACTCAACGCAAGACACTCCTCTCTCTATCTGAAGTTCCTCCAATGTTTTCGCTGGTTCTATTCCTTGTCTGTTGTCACTTACACATGTGTAGTCCGAATTTATGCACGGCACGAATTGTGTATTATTTAAAGGAAGGCACGCGTGAAACAGTGATTACGTCGGGACCTTCCACTAGTGAAGCATAAAAACTGAAGCGCTTGACCCGCTGATCAGATGTGGACGATCGCTATTTTTTCTCGGAGCTATCTTTGAGCTTGAATGTTAGGTATTTTGTGGACACCAGTTTGCCCAATAAAGGGCTGGTGTCATGACTTGCCCTTGTGCCGCGGACTTACGTATTCTTCAACTTCACTACGACGTCACATCTGGATGAGGTGCTTCGTTGTGTAACGGACACAGCCTGCAAACCCAAGTCGTGATGACAACGTCAACATCGCAACGGACCACCCAACTAGTGGAAGGCTCCAATGACTGCCGCCAGACTATGAACCTCTTCCTTAGAATACCGACAAGATTTTGACCCCGCCGGCAGCTACAATGACAATCCCGGTATACACAGCAGCAATCGTGGTGCGAAAACCCAGGGAGCCCCCTACCATCGTCGGCTCATTCCTTGAAGATCCGAAAAGCTGGCTGGAGGCATTCGAAAGGACCGCTACGTTTGCCAAGTAGAACTGCAAAAACAAGCTGCGGCCCGTCAATTTTTCATTTGGAAGACAGGGCCAGGACGCTATTCGAGGATCGACGGTCCGGCCTATTTCGGAGCAGCTTCTACCAGAAACTCGCGAGCGTCGTGCGCAAATAACGAGCAGAAGCCGTGCTTGAAGCTTGCGTACAGTTACCGAATAAGAAAATTGCCAACTTCACGGAGGAGATGTCTCGCCAGTTCCGCCACGCTGACCTGAACGTGCCAGAAGAGAACAAGGTTTGTTTTCTGATGAGGGTCGTAGAGCAGCAACTCTTCTGTGGATTCATTCACGACCCATCCAAGAAGGCCCTCAGAATTTTTGACGGAAGAAGCGGCCAACGATAAGACGTTGCAAATGCGCACTAGGCAATGTAACCATCAAGTGTTTACGCCGGATTACGAATTCCAAGCACTATGCTCAGACGGTCGCCTGGAAACCATCAGGGCCATCGCCCGCGAAGAACTGCGCGAAGTGCTTCCCGAGTTGCAGCCTCAGGTAGGCTCGATTTCTAACACCGGGGAAAAAAGAGCTTCGGCGGTCACCGGGCGTTCCCGGTGTAAATCCTGAACCGCCGCAACCGGATGCGACGAATTGCGCCATCGACGTACGCCACGAAGGTCAACCATCGCTCCCGCGACAGGGTCCTGTTATGCCGTAGTATCGTCGCCAGCCATGGCTGCCGCCAGCACGCCCGTCCGGGGCCCGCGCGATGCAACGAGGACGATGGAAGTTAGGCTTGCCCCGACCACCGCCCACTGGGATACCGCTGCGGAGAATCGGGCTACGTCTGCAGACGGTGCCCATATCGTGATATGAGACTATGAAGGTTCACAAACAGCACGCTGTGTCCCCAGCAACGTGAACGACCTCTGGAGATTTCGGTCTACCAAGCTGAAATGAGGTGGACACCTAAATGACCTCCCCGCTCACCATGATCAGGTAACTATATCTCACCGATAGACTCGCCCTACTCAAAGACGGATCATTAGCCGTTATCAGCAGAAAACTAAAAACAGCGAACGATGGAGGTGCGGTTGCTCTTCACCAAAATGCCGAAGATTCTCCGCCGTCAACGCGACGACATGACGCAACCGGAACGAAACCTCGAAGAGAAGAAAATGCCGCCTAAAGAAATCATGACAAGACGATGCAACATCACTGCGACAACGCGACGTTAATAAACATCAATTGGCTTCTGAAGCTTCTCTGGCATTGTTGTTCATTACCATCCCGTTTCCTCACGTTTTCAAGCAAGGTGCAGAAGCAATTGCCATAATTGACAGCTTATTTCTGTTTACGTAAGGGTCCAGGTCACTCTTATGGTTCAAGCAAAAGCTGGCGCTTAAGTGGAGGCGAGTTACAATCTCGGATCCCGTCTCATCATTCTTAATTACACTCTCATCTTCCTCGAGGCCTTTCTCTCCTGGATCACTGCGTAGCTATGCCAATAGGAAAAGTTTCCAATAATAAGCCATCGCAGAAAGACCAAAGGCATTCTGCGCGATTCATCAAAAGACGGGAGAAGGCAGACGGGGCCCTTGTCAATAGAAGTAAGATTAAGCGGCTGAACGCGAGCGTCTTTCGTAGTAGTGTTCTCAGTGGAACACCAGCGCAAATGTTATGGAGCAGAGCAGGCAGATCCTCGGTAACCTTTAGTCAGCGATCCCTGTAACCGCAGCAACGAAAGCAACACCACACCTCGGCATAAATTACGGGAGGTACAAGCGCCCGCCACTTTCGCGTCACAGGCAACAGGTGCCGCAACGCGAGATGGCACCACGGTGCAGTTTGGCACGCGATCCCATGGTCCGTATAATTTCGCTCGTGACTGTATATGTATCTACGTTATAACTCTACGCAAACTATAGCAATTAACATACCGAACGCAAGCGTGGCTATCGCCAGGCAGAGACATAAAAAGCAGGCTTCAGGTTTCAGATATGTGCTGCAATATTACGAGGGCCGTTTTTTTTTTCAACCTCCGATAGGCTATAAATAAAAGACAAGTTCATCTAAAACAATAATTTTATTACCAAAAGATTAGTACAGTTACGGTTACTTTTCGACATAATCACCGAAGAGATTGAGGCATTTGTCATATCTGTGGACAAGCTTTGCAATACCCTCTTCAAAAAAGTTGCCGCCAATGAATTCAAGTAGTCCTTGACGTTGGTTTGAAGGTCGCCATTGGTTTGAAAGCGCTTCCCACCAAGCCACGTCTTCAGTCCAGGAAAAAGATGAAAGTCACAGGGTGCTAAGTCTGGACTGTATGGCGGATGATCGAAAATGTCCCATCCAAATTGTTCGAGAAGCCGTTGAGTTGCTCCAGCAGTGTGTGGACGGGTATTGTCATGGATCAGAACAACTCCAGCGGTTAGCTTTCCTCTTCGTTTGTTCCGAATGGCTCTACGCAAACGTCATAAAGTTTCACAATAAACAGCTGCAGTGATTGTGGTTCCGGGCTCCATAAACTCCACAAGCAACACACCTTGTTGATCCCAAAACACAGTAGCCATGGTCTTTCTGTTGTTGAAGGTTTTTTTGAATTTCTTTGGTTTGTTTGGTGAATTTGAATGCATCCATTGTTGTGATTGTTGTTTTGTTTCCGGTGTGTCGTATTGAATCCAGGTTTCATCACCAGTCACGACTGATTTCAAAGGGTTGTCTCCTTCATCCTGATAACGCTCAGGGAACTCCAATGCTGACGCCATTCGTCGAGTTTTGTGGCCGTCCGTCAACATTTTTGGGACCCAACGTGCACAAAGTTTTTTTTGTAGCGTAACCGTTCAGTAACAATAAAGTACAAAACAGACCTTGAAACTTCTGGAAATTCCGTAGATAAAGCAGTAATGGTGAATCTGCGGTTTTCTTTAACCATTCTGTCAACTCGGTGAACCGGGTCATCTGAAACAACAGATTTGCGTCCTTGGCCCCCTTCATCATGCACATCATTACGTCCATCTTTAAAATTTCGACACCATTCACGCACAACACCATCACTCATGAAGTTTTCCCCATACACTCGACTCATTCTCCGATGGATTTCTGCAGCACCATGGCCTTCAGCCTGTAGAAAACGAATAACACTTCGCAATTCACACTTGGCGGGAGCAACAATAACGGCAGCCATGTTTACGTGGCTGTAGCACAATGCCGACTGACGCCTGAATGTCAACAATGGCGGAGTGTGTAGCGCGAGAGCTGCGCAGTTGCCTACAGCGCATGTCCGCTTTCTGCTGCCCGCGTAGCGCCTGCACGGAGCGATCGGAGGTTGAAAAAAAAACGGCCCTCGTACATTGTCCGTAGCACGACTGAATATCCGTGCGCCAAAAATCGAAACCTTCGTAAACGACAAGCTGTGGAAGTGAGACTCCTATTTAGAAGAATTATAATTGTTCTGGCCCTGGCACTAATATCGAGCCAGAGCTGTCGAGACAATCGGAATGCCACACAACGCTGCTACGCAAGACCTACTAGCCGAATGAAAACAGAACACACGTAGCTCTTTTATAGCGAATAACAGTAGTTTATTTCGCTCAGTCCTAGCGGTTCAGCACCGTACGTTTTCAAAGCGCGACATTTCATAACAAGGAAATTTCTTCGGCGCACTCGACCGCAAGCCGTTCATAAGACAGCGTAACAAAGACTTGATGAAGACAATAGAACGCACGATAACGTACAATCTACCGATTCTTTAACAGTATCGCGCGAACGGCGACTGGCCGGCCGGTCAGTGCCTTCTAACCACGCAAAGCAACGGGATCAGCAGGAGTCGCGCATGGGCACCAAGTCACCATCACCTAGATAGCACAAGGCCTGTTTACTCCGATCCATGACGTCACGCTGCCTGGCCCCAAATTTCCCTTTACAAGGCTGGCGTGATGAAAGCGGTGATGTCGAAATCACTGTTGCCTGGTCGGGAGCGTTTCTATTACATTCTATGGCAGTCGGGCCAGGTAACATGACGTCATGGATCGGAGTGAAAAGGCCTTGTGCTATCTAGGTGGCGTTGAAGAAGTTCACTGGAAGCCGTTAACTCCGATAAGGCGGGGAGCTAGCACCGAGGTTATCGTGGCGAGGGCTGTGCGGTGTTGTTGGAAAGGGCCCACCCGACGAAACTTGCGCTTCCGGTGCACTTGGTGCGAAAGCGATAATCTCGCTGATCTCGTCGCTTCGCACTTGTAGAAAGTGCTGACCGGCCGGCCAGTCGACACTCGAGCGGCAAGGAATCGGTCGCCTGCACGTGATGATGTACTCAAGGAGCACCACATTTTAGCCGCCGAAATATGGTGCCGGGTTATTTGTGTTTTACTCTAAGAGCAGTGACGATCCTCTCGACGAATCGCCAAAAGTGTCACGGATGTTCAGTAGGTCCGTATCTTCGGTGACGCTATCGAGGCATCGTTGGCACGTGTATCCCTCCTCAGTTTAATCGTTGCAATGTTTCGACCAGCGATGCTCTCCTGTTTATGTCCTGTACAAATGCAGGCCTCTCCGTTGCTACTATTAACGAAATGGAGCGAATGTTTTAACGTTAAAAACGCATTGCACTCGTTGCGTAATAAAAGAGCCTTTTCCGCCTTCCGCGTCTCCTGGTGTACTTCGTGTCTTCTAGAATACGAGAAAAACAAATACTCAGAATAAGATTACTCTTACACAGAGCAGAAAAAAATGTTCGAGTGAAAATTAAGTAATTTGGGGCATGACGTAAAAGACAATTTTGTAAATGACATGTTCAAGAGCACAACAACGAGAACCGCATTCAGAAGTGTCTTTTGGAAAGCACGCACAAATGCGTATGGTTCATAAGAGTGGGAGAAAGAACATGCTAATGACACCCTAATAGCACATACTACCTTATCCGCAAACCGAGTTCGTACTGAGTTCGCACCGAAATAAAGCAAGTTACCTCATATACCATATGCAATTTTTCACTCCTATACTAAAACAACAATAAAAATTTACCAACACCGCGTGGTACTTGTCTTAAACTTAACAGAGCAGTTGAAGCTTGTGCTCCTTCATTTTTCTTTCTTTTATTATAGCACTATCGGCAGCGCTGAAGCATGAGCCATCTCTTGCCAGGGACTGTAGAAACGCGAACAACATAACCAAAATAATGCTGAGCCCCTTGTGATCACATGTTTGCCAGCAGCAGTCAGTCACCGTCGCGTTGTCGTCTAACTCGTCATCGAATCGTCATCGAGCAGACTGCAGGCCGAAGTCATCGTCATCGAGCAGACTGCAGGCTGCAGGCTCAAGCCCCGCGCGGCTTGGGCCTGCAACCGGCCACATTGGTTAACATTTTGTGCGCTTGCCTTTCACGGATGTGCGAGGGTGATACAACCTGGTCTATGCATCACGTGGCTTCGATGTTACTAACAATAACTTCTGTGGTGTTACCAAACAAAAGTAATTGGCATTGTACGGCAGGAGGTGCCTACGTCACGCAATTCACCGTAGACGAGTTTCCAAGCACGACAATTCAGATGAAATGTGGGGTATCGCATGTTTGCAAATAAATCTGTGCGTAGTAATGGCTCCGATCCACTGGGGAAGTTGTTATATGATTTTATGCACGTGCCATTGTTGCTTCGAAAGCTGCAGCCGATGCCTGACGTCATTTTGTGCTTGCTGAGAACGAAGCTTGGTGGTGTTCTTATCAGAGTTGATGAAGAGCATGTGCGAAACTCGCTTTGCTGCGATTGCGCATACATTACAAGCTTACTTTTCGCTTCTAGGAAACAAAAAATAGCAATAAAAGTATTGCGAACTCATGCATTGATAGCTTCCGCATGTGCCCCAAAAGCGGCCATTAGAAGATTCCCGCAAGGGATAACAAATGAAAGTTTCTTTCAGAACAGTGAATGCCTGTCTCTTTGACTGATATTAAGACAAATTCGAACGAAAAGCGTTACTCGACCAGCTTGTGGCGTTTCTTTTCCTTACAGCCCAACTGAGAATATCGAAAACGCAAGTACATCCTCACGACTAAGCCTCGCGCTCAAGCGCACATTTTCAAACCCATCGGCAAGTGTAAAGTCATCCACAGAATGTGTGACCAAGGGCGTTGATCAAAAGCCGTGCCGAGAGGTTAAGCTATGAACGCTTTCGAGAACCAACCTCAAACAACACGTCCCAGCAGCGACAACTACAGAAAATTTAAAGATATCACATTAAAAGTTATATGATACTTGCCTTACGAGCTTGGAGACAAGTATTGCAAGACGTTGGCTACTACTTGGGGTCAGACGTAGGCGAGAAGATCCAGAGCAGCGCTTACGTCCTTCAATGGTGGATACTTGCTTTCCATATCGAAGAGACGACGCGCCGCAGCAAGCGAAGCGTCGAGTGTAGGGTATGTAGAAACCAGGCATTGTTGGGGATTGTTTCGCAGCACCGACGCGAGTGCAGAATTGAGCCGTTCCAGATTTACCGTTCTTCCAGCCCATACGGCGACGTAGGGCAGCCCGTTGAACACGGACAAACAGAGGACGCTATGTTCTTGAAGCCCGCTCTTCGGTTCTGTGGTTACGATGCACGCCGAGCGGCCGTTCGGGTAGACCTTAGGCACGAACGTCATTTCGGAACCGGGATAATGCATCGCGGCCGCGAAGCGCCTGTGTAGGGTGAAGAACTTGAACTGCACTGCGAAAACGTTGAGGCGATACAAGCGCCACGGACCGAAACAGTTGCATGGCATTAACAGACAGTAAAGCCGGGCCACATACGAAAGGCGTTTTCTGTGCGGTTTTGCAGCTTTCAGGTTATTAAGGATCTCTGCGAGAGCGGACGTCATGTGCGCAGAGCCATTGCGTGGCAGAAACTGAAACAGGTGGGCGTAGTCCAGCTGGTACAGTTCCTTCGTTGACAGGCATTCCAGGTAGCCGCTGAGCACCCGCAAGTCTCTCCCTGACATGACTTCAACGGAAATTTCCCTGGCAGGCGTCCCTAAACCTTGCGTTCAGGAGGCCACTCTGAGAGTACCCCAAGGCTTAGCCGCAGTTTTTACGCTGGTAACGGGATGTGCTGCTTGTGGTCAACCATTGCACAAACACTGGGTGCAAGGCTAATGCGTTCAGAAGGTGGTGGTTGATCAGCGATCGATGGGTCTTAGCGCCATCTATATGACAAGGGGACACTTCCGGCAAGGAAAAAACAAAGTGGAAGTGAGGCCACATCCGGTAAGAAAATTGAGTGATGTACTTTTTCTTATCCGCGCGATATTTTCGTTCTTTATTTTGTGTAAGCTTGTGATAAGTGAGGTATTTCTTAGGCCCAAACAATGAAACATCCTTTCCTTCGAGCACTTCCCAAGCTTACGTGAGGCCTCCTCACAGCGAAGGACCGATGGACGATGCAAGCGTACTCTGAAAGCTCCCTTCGCCCGTCCTCACGTAAGGAGTGGTTGCGCATGTCTGGGTTCGAGATGAACTCTGAAAAACTTTACGTGAACACCACTATTCAATAAAAAAGTGTGTCGTTGCACAATTCTTAAATTGATGAGCTAAGATGTGGATGCGTGGGCGCTTTCTTCTAGTTTTGTTTACTAAGCGTAAAACATACCATATTACAGTGCAAAACTTGATCTGCTCTAGCAACGCGTGCACGCCGGCGTCTTGCAACGCCTAGCAACGCTTTCATGCCACACGTGTGACTGGAACAAACATGGATGTCAAGAAGTACCATGCTCGCGTTTCTCAGCAGGTGGTCGACAGCGTGCGTGAGCAAGCAAACGTCACGTGGCTACACAGGAAGGCGAAGCGCTCGTTCAGGGCCAGGAGCGGCGTAAGGACCCATGAAGGTAGCATCGGAGCTACCTTACGCTGAGGAAGCACTAAGGAAGCCCCCATCGAGGGCCCCTCAGTAAGGAAGCTCTCAGAGTGACCTAAGGTGGCCTCACCGCAATGAAGGCTTCCTTACTGAGGTCAGGAAGATTTCATTGTTTAGCCCTTAATTTCCTGCAACTCGACTAGACAGTGGAACTTTCAATCTGCAATCGTTGGGTGCTTTAGATCGATACCAGCTTTTAAAATCTAAAGCCTTTAGAAACATAAGCTTACACAAACCATTCGTCACCTTGCCGTGCCTCGCAGTGAGAGTCATTGCCCCTTGCTCTTTCTTGTAACCGAAGCGGCTGTCGGACTATGCCACCACCACAGCCTCTCGGGAAACCTGTTTTTATTGTTGAATAAAGCCAGTCGACTCTCCGTTGTCCAGCTGTCAAATCGTGAATTCCTTGCGTCCACCAAACCTAGCTCCGAACTAGGGGCGACCCACGACATTGACGCTCTTTTTCGAACACTAGCCATGGGTAAACCTGTTCTACTCCTGCTGAAAGAGACGACGCCACGATCGTTTCTCTTGTCATCGCCGCAGAGCTTCAGCTTCCCAGCTTTTGGCCCAAGAATCCTCGAGTTTGGATGATGCATGTAGAAGCCCATTTTCAACACTGGTGCATCAATTCACAGACAGCAAAGTATCAGCACGTCATCACCGCGCTACCCTCCGACATTGCCGATGCCAAAGACGACTTCTTACCGGGTACGCCTTGGGCCACAGCGTACGATGACCTGAAATGCATGGTCCTGCAGCGCCTCGAGCCATCGCAAAAAAGTAGGCTCCAACAGGTCCTCTTCGAGGAGTTTGGCTACCAACGACCATCCCAACTGCTGCACCGGCTGCGCCACTTACTGGATGAGCACTGCGCAAACGGCAGCCAGCTTCCAATTTTGCGCGAGCTGCTCTTGCAAACCCTCCTATAGTCCATACGCATGGTACTGGCGCGTTCCGACGAGACGAGTCTCGATCGGCTAGCTGCACTCACGGATCGCATATGCGACTGCTCGTCTGTGGCACAGCTACCTATTGCTACTGCGAGACTCTCAGAGCCAAGAGACCATCTCTTGTGCCTGGCAGAAAGAGTGAACCGCCTGACCAGAACACTAGAGAGGCTGACGATAGGGGCCAACACTGGCGAGCAACATCGGCGCAACCATTCGCCTTCATAGTCTCGCAGCGCACCTAGAGATTCACCGCGGCAGTTTTGCTGGTACCACCGTCGCTTTTGCGAACAAGCAAGTCGCTGCATCCAGCCCTGCTCATGGATGGGAAATGCATCAGCTAGTCACTAACGGCGGCATACGGCATCGGCCTTCGCTCAAGCCACCTATTTTTTGCAGTTTACAGCATCATCGGCACCTGCTTTCTCGACTACACCGGAGCCGCGCTCTCTATCCTACCAGCCGCGGCCGTAGATTGCCAACGCGGCGAGTTTACACCTACGCTCGGCGCAGTGAAAAATACTCCCATCGCATCGTATGGGCTCCAGTCAACAACGTTAGACATCGCACAGAGGCGCTTGCATCGATGAGTGCTTGTGATCGCCCACATCAACTTTGCCATACTGGGAGCGGATTTCTTCATCCATTTTAACCTATATGAACCTATATGCGAGTGTTCGCGATCGACGCCTAGAGGACAACGTCACAGTCATCGATGTACTTGGCCTGCAGCGCAACGTCACTTCACCTGGCATAAGTACGTTTCGGCCGTCCTCAACGCACAAGTTACTTGCCGAGTACCCGCAACTCACGCTGCCGCGAAACGATGCGCTGCCCGTGAAACACAAGGTGACGCGTCATATCGCCACCACCGGTCCACCTGTCGCCGCCCTGCCATGGAGGCTCGATGGGCGGAGGTTGCAAGTCGCCCCCCATGAGTTTGAATATATACTTCAGGTATGCGTTTAGAGGTTGCGCGTCCTGCACCGAGCTGCATGGTGCAGACTCCTGCGCAGCCAGTGTTACCACATTGCGCAATTTCATTGGGTCCCATGATGCTCCTTCGAAGGACTGCGTGCCGTCATAGCCACTATGGGAGTCACCTTAGGCTTATTGGGTTTGAGTTTCTTGGCAATTTTCTCTTCCTTCTTATGTTTCATTTTTCTCCATTTTCCTAAGCAATGTTTGGAAACGGCTGCCAATGCTGAAGTCAGTAGTCCTGTTAATAAGGCAGTCAAGTGAGCACAGCATTGGTGGACGGATTTTTCGTTTGTGTGTTCGCGATGAACCAAGAAACAATGCTTCCGCTCAGAAAGCCTTGATATGTGCGACTTGGAAGAAATCACGGCTTTATGGACCTCGGTCTGTAACGCTATCCCGCTTCTCTATTATGTTAAGATATTATGTCAAAGCCACTGAGAGCAAGATGTCCACCGCCTACCACCCACAAATGAGCGGTCTTACGGAACGTCTTAACTGAACACTCACGGAGATGCTGTCGATGTAAGTCTCCAACGATCACCGGGACTGGTACGCCACGCTAGACTACGTGACATTCCGGTATAACTCGTGCGGACATAACAACGCGGGATATTCACCCTTCTTTCTTTTTTATGATCGCGACCCCGTGTTGGATCTTAGTACGCTCGTAAAGACTTCGATCATGCTCACATGGCGCGTCAAGTCGCACGGTCTCATTTGTTAGCCTCGCAGCACATGCAAAAAGAGCGTTATCACCGGTGCCATCGCGATGCTCAGTTCCCCCGAGGTGCTTGGGTGCTTCTTTGGTCACCATGTCGTCGGGTCGGCCTCTCCTAGAAGGTTTTCTTTCGATACACAGGACCCTACGAAATCCTGCGTCATGTTAACGACGTTAATTACGAGATCTCACCGTTACAGTTACAAGTCCGACGCCTGTTGAGATATTTTGTTCGCAGTTATTCGCCTAACATGCGCTGAGACGGCGCTTCGGAACCAGGGGCTCCTGTTGCGTAAGGATGACAGCAGAGAGAACGAAGAAGATCGGAGACGCTGGCTGCTGCCTGTTGTCGGTGGACAACCACATTGACTCTGCTCCTATATGTATTGTACAGTCGGTCTATGTCGTCAACATGCCTGTAACAATATATATATATATATATATATATATATATATATATATATATATATATATATATATATATATAGCCAGCAACATGAAAAACCTATAAGAAACGGCATCTGACAAATCAAATACTGGGACAGAAAAAACCGGCAAAGACAAGAAAGCTGACAAATCTGTCTAACCTATACCGCCTGCGCCTGTGACTTTCAAGAATTGCAGCGTTTCCCTGCATATAAGCGTGAAAGAAGACACTGACACATGACCTGTCACACCGCGCCGATTCAGCGGCTGCTCTTATTTTCCTTTTGAGTCCGTTTCCATCCTTGCCAACCGTACAGCAGCGTTCAAACCTGGCTTCGACACCGTAACTCCAGCAATGCGCGGGCAAATAGCCCTATAGATATCGCCTTACGTGGTTATCGTGTTCCCGAAACCGGTCATTCACGCAGAGACCACTTCGGCCAACGTAGTATTTTCGGCATTCTAGAAGAAATTTTCAAACGGGACTCTCCGCGCATGGCACGCAGTGCCGACCAGGCTTCGTTTGGTAGCCTTCCCAGCCTGATTACGTTGATCGTTTCACAGTTCTAGCAACTGCTCAATAGGGACGAGCAGCATAAGGACGTTAGCGCATTCACCTGTTTTTTACGACCACGTGACGTACCCTGAGTACACGACACGATGGCTAGGTTTTTTTTCTTTTCTACAGCCTCTTCCGTGTTCGTCGTAGAAGCTTCAACGCACAGCTGCACCAGCTTCCCAAGAATGCCCTCAGAGAGCACGCTTAGCAAACGTTGCCAGAGCGCATATTTAGGGACTTAGATGAGTTGAATACCTGCTTCGGTGCACTTACTCCACTGCATGAAGTTGCATGTGATAACACAACTAGGTTCTTGGATTTAAAGCTGTGTCTGCAAAAGCATCACATATCTTTTTATTCGGTAATAGGAGCCCCTAGAGACTAAAGCAGTCCTGCCACACGTTCAGGCAAATTCAAATGTGGCAAAACGAGCACACAGCAATTTCACAGAAGATAGCCCCAAGAAGTCTCACCCGCATGCCGTCGTAGCTAGAACACATGCAGTGCCTCGGTTATTGTGGGTATCTGCCACATGTGCTAACCGCAGTCTCCGAATGCATTTTCATGAAACTAAAGCAACTGTGTTAAAGCCTCCACCAGAAACTAGGAGCAGGCCGAAGAAGTGATAAAGCTAGCCGTCTTGCCGTATATACACGGCATATAGCATGATCTAAATATTATAGGTTATCGCACTAACATGTTAGTGCAGTTTACCCTCCTCATAAATTGACCAAACCTTGCAAATATACGCATATGCATCGCGAGCTGGGCGACTGTTAAGCGGAATATTATCGGCCTTATGTGTGGTGCATACAAGTCCTTTATTGACATGCAAAAAATACTGTTTCTCGAAGGGGTCCCTGCTTGAACGGCTAGCTCTAAAAAATGATAATAGCCTAAGGTGGGCTTGAAAGGGACATTTGGCAGCGCATTTGCCAGATGTGTGGTGGCGAAGTCAAGTTAGAGTGCTGCTCTATTCCTGGTAAGCGCGGACACACTTTCACAAGGAAAATAACAAAAGCCGCCGAAAGAGCGCGGTGTAATACATTATGGGTCTTTGCTCCCACGCAAGGTCTACAATTCTTGAAAGTGGCATGTGCAGGCTATGCGTGTTAGGCAGATATTTGATGTCTTGGTCCTTTGCCGTTTTTTGTACCTTACTAAGCCGATTTTATCAGTTTCAGGTTGTTATCAGTATCAGTTTTTCAGGTTGCTCGTAACATACATAGCTTCTTCTGGAAGAAAAATAAGTAGTTAGTAGCCAGCAGCCACTCCGCCACCTTTCTTGTCTTTGTAACCGATTGCGCTGTTGACCTATTAACAAAACTGCAAACCTCTCACAAAGCAAACTCAAATGATCTGAAATTTATTATACAAAGCAAGTCGCACACAGAACCGTAACATAGCAGCTTACTTGTAATAAGAGGCATAAAAATAATAAAAGCACAGTGCGGGTGGTAGCCATAGCAGCGAAGATTACAAACGCTCTATTGAATTCTCGCAGATCAGAGATTGGTTCGCAAAGATACGTCCTGCAATGGCTATGTGGAGATCAATTCCGCATTGATATACCACAGCGGTGGCAAAATGGAAATATGTTTCACAGCGGATCATGACCGCCCACATCAATCTTTTTATGAAATCCATAGCTAAGGCGCCATCAGAAATGTTGCTATGGTAAGCCCGCCCACCTGTGTGGAAGATGCAAGAAATTGTTCCCAGCGTCCCCGATAACATATTCAGTTAAACGATGAAGGCCTATTTGTTACAGGGTCACTAGCGCTAACACGCTTGCCATCGACGACGTGAGCAGGAAGTAATGCTCTAGAGTTCTAAAAATTGAAACAAGTTAAAAAGTTCTTGCTCTTTCAATATTACAACCACGTCATGGATACAACACACATACTGAGAAGTCATGACAAACATTGCCGCGTTCGTGTTGACTGGCCGGACAGCACGTTTCTTGAGGTCCTTTTTCGGCCCAAAACATCAAAATGGGCATTCATATCGACTGCAGTGCCGTTTTCGCTGTGTTCGAATGCCTCCCCAACCTGCCCTACAGAGGTCTGCTGTAACGTCGGCTGCAGCATATAGGACGTACCAAGCAGATCTTGTTGGTGCAATTTTCGAATAGGATTGCGCATGTCCAGTTCTGGCCGAGCGCCTCGTCGGAGTCTTCGCACAGAAAATTACATTTCGTTCGTCGTCATGCGCTGCACGAGCCATCCTGCTGTAAGATAGAACATTGAAACTCGAATGAATAAAAAGTTCCGTAAGGGGAAACAAAGAAATGTTAATCATTTTTAATGTACCACACCGCGTTGTCCGACCCCGCCAAGAACAAATGTGGAAATTTACAGACAGGATGCGTCAAGAAATATGAAATAAATAAGTTTATAGATTGATGCATCTATAATCTGTAATCCATGTCGTTGCTTGTGGCACATTTTTTTCTCAGCGAAAGGGAGTGTGGAACATACCCGCATCTTTGTATTCTTTAAGGCTTCGGACAAGTTAGCTGACACACCAAACACAAATGCAACAGGAAAACGCCGGTTGCGTCAGGTTACTCTGACCCAAGTTTTGAAGAAATGAAAGAGCACACGTTTTTGCTGCTCAAGGTATCTTTATTGACATTAGATCAGTATTTATATATGTTTGAGTATCATGTCAAACGATAAATATTTCATGAAGTCGAAGCGCCCTATTCAGACCTATCAAATAAATTCTTTTCGTTAATGCGGCTGCTATCGTATTGGTTTTTCTGCGATTTAAGGAAAGCGGACCAGATTTCAAACAGTACCTCGCAGCAAGTATCTTGCGTGCAGTGGCACTACAGCTCTCAAGAATGCTACCAAACAATTACAATTCTACAGGCAGGCCAAACGCACGAAGAGACCTGAATAAACGGAGCAAAGATGAATACAATGATTTTGGCGAAATATTCGTTGAAACACTGAAGCAATTGTAGTCGCAACGTGGTATTTGCGAAGGTTTGCCAGCGTTTTTCACCGGTTAATAAATTAGAAGAAAGACGAAGTTTTCACGGATTATGGCGATGCATCGATTGCGAAGGGCTATTCATGCATTCAGTCAATGTTCCGAATCGACCATTAGTGTGTTGCGAAAAACATTTTCTGGACAATAGTGACGGAGCTTTTATGGCTTTCTTACGATGCCACGAAGATCCTTTCGTAACTGTGACACAGATTTGGGGCGCCCAAATTCTGTAGCAGGCGAAACAAAATCAAGCCTCCAGGTATCGCCGAGTCTGTGCCGGCATGCATTTATGCACAGCCACGCTGTCTTCCGTAAGGCTTCACGAAGCGGAGCCATGCGATCCCGTGTTAATCCTAACTCCGCTCATCGCTTAATGCGATTCACAAAGTCCGCTGCTGGCATGACGCGCCGATAGCCTGCCGCAGAAATATCTGTCCATCTTCCAAGCACCCCTAGCGGCGCTGGTTGCCTCACAACGCACTACTGTTCCTCAACACTACATCGGTGGCGCCCCACTTACACGGCTCCAGGGAATCTTATTAGTAGGTCACTGAGCTGAGCCATTCCGCCACTCTTAATGCTATAATACTTGGAAGCTTCTGAAATGTAGCAGAAAGAGGTTTGTTACGAGAGCACTCACCGGATTCGTTGGCAACTGTCAGCTCGCATCTGTCGGAGCACTTGGAGGTCATACACCACTTTCCGGGCGCTTTTCGGCGTCGGTTGGTACCGGTGCCGGCGCCTTATAAGACGCCCCGACGCTGGCAAATACATTACGCAGATGGATGCCATAACCGGCATAGATCTTGTCGACACTTATTTGCAATACAGACGCGAGAGCGCCATGGAAGCGCCTCTCGTCGTACGGCGGAACACTGGCGAAAAGGTACGGCAGCGAACGTGGCATGCACAAGCAGATGATCTCGTGCTCCCTTGTAGCACGTCTCGGATTCGTGGTCATAATGCAAGCGTAGATGGCTTCGTCGCGCTCAGTCTTCGCGTACAATGTGTGGCCTTCGGTGCATTGCAGGGCTGACGTCAGGCACTCCTCCAGTTTGATGTCATCGTTCAGCTGCGCTTCGCAAGGGCGCAGGGAATACGAATGCCAGCAGCGGATAAGCTGGCGCTCTGCGAGGCAGCAATAAACCCAGGCGACGCAGTAAACACGCTTGTCGAGGGAGCGGAAAGTTCGCAGTGAACCACGGATGGCGGTGATCACCTCCGTCTTCGAAGCAGTGGCAAGATCCGGTAGCCACCACATACTGCTTCCATGCAGGGAGCGCAGCTCATCGTCAGACATGCCGAGGAGCAAGTGGGTCAGCACGGCCACGTCTGTTTCACTCATCGCGGAAGATCAAAGGGACTCGGGGTAAGGTTTTCTCAACACAGCTTCTGCCGGTAACTCGTGCGATATCAGCCGGTTCTGCCACCGTTCCTCACTGTCACTTGGCTGGGGCTTCGGTGTCGTGTACTTCTCCCTTCCGCGCCTGTCAAACGTTTCTTGAACTTACGCAAGCCGAAGCAGCTTTTGTTAGGTCGACGGCCATCCCACGACCATCGGTTTTTATCGCACCAAAATTCAAGCGCATGCGCCAGTGAGCCACCAGTTTCTCTATCAATAAATGAGCTCGATTATCTCTGTTCGCATTGAATGGACACCATTTTAAATAATCAGTGTAGCAACAAAATTTCCTGGAAGTAGTTTTCCCTGTTTGGTTCATATTTGCCGAGCAACGTACACGTGTCGATAGATGCTTTGAGGAGCACCACACGCGGCACCGAACTCACCGCTAATTTCCTTCTTTCCTTCCCTCTTCTCTCTCAATGTACCCTTTGTTTTCCTCTTTCCTATTCCCATGGTGTAGGGTAGCCAACCAGACGTTATTCTGGTTAACCTCCCTGCCTTCTGTTTTTCTCTTTCCTTCCTTCATTGAGGAGTAGACGTACACCTACGAGAACTGAAAGTAAATCTTTTGTTGAAACTTAGTACATTGTGATTATACAATTTGCCTTTCCGTGTCCCTAACATTCTGTCTGTGCTACATGAAATTTAAGAGTGCTATAGACCCAAGCTCATGTAACTATTCTCCCATATTAAAGTGCTGACCAAAAAATTTATGAACGTGTCTAAGTGTCTTAATTTTCTTCATAGATTTGTCACGACAGCTTTAACGTGTCATTAACCACACAGAACCAGTGGCGATATCCAGGCGACCGAGAAGGGGACAAGTGAAGAGAGAACAAGTAATAGGAAGTACAAGCACATTTGAATGAGAATACCGAAGTAATTTATTGAAGCTCTCGTTAGCGAGCAAGCTTTCAGCTTCATCCACTTTAGCGTTTGCTAAAGTTGATGAAGTGGTTGACAGTCACTTTAGCGTATGCTGAAGTGACTGTCAGGCTTTTTGAGTAAGCAAAACTGCACAGCAGCGAATGGAATTAGGGGTTGTAGAACCCCAACGGCAGCGTCACAGGCTGTTGATAATTTCCAGCACTCGTGTCTCAGACGGCATCGTAGAAGAAAAAGCGCCACGTGAGGCATTTTTTTAGAGCACAGCTATCTGGCCTACGTTTAGCACGAAGGTTGCAATGTGGGCTGTTTGGTAATGCATCTTTAAGGGGCGTATGGTAGCGCGATTAAAAGAAGGGACAAAAGGAGAGACATAGGGACACACACAGCGCTAACTTCCAACAATGTTTATTATCGAAAACCAGGTCGTACATATACATTCAGCCAACATGAGTGACAGCCACGTGAACAGATAGACAATCAGAGCGAAGCATTTTATAAGTGATATGTTACGCCATGAGCAAAAATTTCAGCTCTTTTTCAGAGAGAGCCAATGACGGCTTGCTGACACATAATTCTTTTAGGGCACCAATCTGCTCGGCTTCTATTAAAAGTCTAGTGAATTCGCAATTATTTCTACCAGTAATATTTTCTACCTAGGGGATTCATGTATCAGCAAACCGTCATTGACTCCCTCTGAAAAAGAGCTGAATTTTTCGTGCATTGCTTTAGATATCACTTACAAAAATACTTCGCTCTGATTGTTTATCTGTTCACGTGGTAGTGACTCATGTTGGCTCGGTGCATAGTACGACCTGGTTTTCGATAATAAACATTGTTGGAAGTTAGCGCTGTGTGTGTCCCTATGCGTCTCCTTTTGCCCCGTCTTTTAATCGCGCTACCCTACACCCCTTCAAGCTGCTTTGAGCGTTTGACGCGCCGCAGCGTCGCAGCTCGGCGTAAACGAGCCAACGTCTACAGCAAAAGATGAAAGCGAATGCGCAGCGCAGCAGGAGATGAAAGAAGAGCACGCGAGGAGGAAAGTGGAGGAGGAGGCTACAGTGAAAGCATGAGGCGGGATGTGGAGGAGGAGCGGAAGGGAAACGGCCTGCACATGCGCTCAGTTGCCGTCGGCCAAGGCATCCGGAGCGGCATCTGTGAGTCACGGATAGAAGCACATGAGTTCCTGGATAGGCGCATTGCAGGAAAGGCGTCTGAAGAAAACCGTCAAAGATGCCTACTGGATGGCGTGGATGCGCAGATAAGATCTACGACCAGCACGGCCACGTCGCATAGTAAAGATTCTATGGGAACTGTCGCGTCGTATTTCAGGAAGAACAGACTTCGGCTTCTTCAAGCTGGCAAGGATGGCGGGTTAGTGGGGCTCATCGAGGAAGGGTTTCGAAAAGGAGCAGGCGAAGAAATTGCGAAGAACTTCATCCCTCTAAAAGCTAGTGCCACGCGAGTGAAAGGCAAGGCGGCCACGATGTGCAAAGATTCAGGACTGAGCAAGCGGGCCAATGACATTGGTAACAGCAATAGATATGCCCTTTCTGTGATTTTGCGGCCGATAGGCACAAACCGTCCGTGCCAATCAAAGCAGTGTTCAGCGAAAATGGAACGTTTCAGATTGTGGTAAGGAAGTATTTGGAAAAGTACCTTAAATCCCTTAAAGTTCAAGATCCGTGCGCCACAAAGAGTCCAAATGATGTTAATAGGTTTCTTTAGAAAGGCGTTTCCATTGGTTATGTGTTTTCAGTAGATGTTGAATACTTGTTTTTTTTTCTCTCTGTCCCACGATGCCTTATTTACTTCTCTGAGAAATACTGCACTGCACTCGTTGGGTGCTTTAGGTCGATACCAGCTTTTTAAATCTAAAGCCTTTAGAAACATAAGCTTATACAAACCATTCGTCACCTTGCCGTGCCTCGCAGTGAGAGTCATTGCCCCTTGCTCTTTCTTGAAACCAAAGCGGCTGTCGGACTATGCCACCACCACAGCGCCTCGGGAAACCTGTGTTTACTGTTGCATAAAGCTAGTCGACTCTCCGTTGTCCAGCTGTCAAATCGTGAATTCCTTGCGTCCACCAAACCTAGCTCCGAACTAGGGGCGACCCACGACATTTACGTTCTTTTTCGAACACTAGCCATGGGCAAACCTGTTCTACTCCTGCTGAAAGAGACGACGCCACGATCGTGTCTCTTGTCATCGCCGCAGAGCTTCAGCTTCCCAGCTTTTGGCCCAAGAATCCTCGAGTTTGGATGATGCATGTAGAAGCCCATTTTCAACACTGGTGCATCAATTCACAGACAGCAAAGTATCAGCACGTCATCACCGCACTACCCTCCGACATTGCCGATGCCATAGACGACTTCTTAGCGGGTACGTCTTTAGCGACAGCGTACGATGTCCTGAAACGCATGGTCCGGCAGCGCCTCGAGCCATCGCAAAAAAGTAGGCTCCAACAGGTCCTCTTCGAGGAACTCGGTAACCAACGACCATCACGACTGCTGCTGGTGAGCACTGAGCAAATGGCAGCCAGCTTCTAATTTTGCGCGAGCTGCTCTTGCAAACCCTTCTATCAACCACACGCATGGTACTGGCGGGTTCCGGCTGGAGTCTCGATCGGCTAGCTGCACTCGCGGATCGCATATGCGACTGCTCGTATGTGGCACAGCTACCTATTGCCGCTGCGAGACTCTCAGGGGCAGGAGGCTGTCTCTCGCGCCTGGCGGAAAGAGTGAACCACCTGACCAGTACACTAAAGAGGCTGACGACGGGGGGCAACACTGGCGACGAACATCGGCGCAACCATTCGCCTTCATAGTCTCGCAGCGCACCTAGAGACTCGCCGCGGCAGTTTTACTGGTACCACCGTCGCTTTTGCGAACAAGCAAGTCGCTGCATCCAGCCCTGCTCGTGGATGGGAAATGCATCAGCAAGTCGCTAACGGCGGCATGCGGCATCGGCCTTCGCGCAAGCCGCCTATTTTTTGCAGTCTACAGCATCACCGGCACCTGCTTTCTCGACTACACCGGAACCGCGCTGTCTATCCTACCAGCCGCGGCCGCAGATCGCCAACGCGGCAAGTCTACACCCATGCTCGACGCAGTGAAAAATACTCCCATCGCATCGTATGGGCTCCAGTCAACAACGTTAGGCATCGCACACAGGTGCTTGCATCGATGAGTGCTTGTGATCGCCCACGTCAACTTTGGCATACTGGGAGCGGATTTCTTCATCCATTTCAACCTATATCAACCTTTTTGTGAGTGTTCACGATGTGCGCCTAAAGGATAACGTCACATCCCTCGATGTACTTGGCCTGCAGCGCTACGTCACCTCATCTGGCATAAGTAGGTTTCGGCCGTCCTCAACGGACAAGTTACTTGCCGAGTACCCGCAACTCACGCTGCCGCGAGACGATGCGCTGCCCCTGAAACACAAGGTGACGCGTCATACCGCCACCACCGGTCCACCTGTCGCCGCCCTGCCATGGAGGCTCGATGGACGGAGGTTGGAAGTCGCCCCCCATGAGTTTGAATATATACTTCAGGTCTGCGTTTAGAGCTTGCGCGTCCTGCATCGAGCTCCATGGTGCAGACTCCTGCGCAGCCAGTGTTACCACATTGCGCAATTTCATTAGGTCCCATGATGCTCCTTCGAAGGACTGCGCGCCGTCATAGCCAATATGGGAGTCGCCTTAGGCTTATTGGGTTTGAGTTTCTTGGCAATTTTCTCTTCCTTCTTATGTTTCATTTTTCTCCATATTCCTAAGCAATCTTTGGAAACGGCTGCCAATGGTGCAGTCAGTAGTCCTGTGAATAAGGCAATCAAGTGAGCACAGCATTGGTGGACGGATTTTTCGTTTGTGTGTTCGCGATGAACCAAGAAACAATGCTTCCGCTCAAAAAGCCGTGATATGTGTGACTTGGAAGAAATCACGGCTTTATGGACCTCGGTCTGTAACGCGATCCCGCTTCTCTATTATGGTAAAATATAATGATAAAGCAATTAAGAGTAAGATGTTCACCGCCTACCACCCACAAATGAACGTTCTTACGGAACGTCTTAACCGAACACTCACGGAGATGCTGTCGGTGTTAGTCTCCAGCGATCACCGGGACTGGTACGCCACGCTGGACTACGTGACATTCCAGTATAACTCGTGCGGACATGACAATGCGGGATATTCACCCTTCTTTCTTTTTTATGGTCGCGACCCCCGTGTTGCATCTTAGTACGCTCGTAACGACTTCGATCATGCTCACATGGCGCGTCAAGTCGCACGATCTCATTTAGCAGCCTCGCAGCATATGCAAAAAGAAGGTTATCACCGGTCCCATCGCGATTCTCAGTTCCCCCGAGGTGCTTGGGGCTTCTTTGGTCGCCATGTCGTCGGGTCGGCCTCTCCTAGAAGCTTCTCGCTCGCTACACAGCACCTTAAGAAATCCTACGTCATGTTAACGACGTCAATTACGAGATCTCAACGTTACAGTTTGATCCATCCTCAAGTCCGACGCCTGTTTAGATATGTCACTCGCAGTTATACGCCTAACATGCGCTGAGACGGCGTTTAAGAACCCGGGGCTCCTGTTACGGAAGCATGACAGCAGAGAGAACGGAGAAGATTGGAGACGCTGGCTGCTTCATATATATATATATATATATATATATATATATATATATATATATATTGTCACGGCTCACTTGAACAAAAGAGCGGAGAGCGTTATTTTAACATTGACAATTAGAACAAGCGTTCAGTGTTCGCTTCTTCTTCTCTAGCACGCTCGCTTGCACACACGAGGTCGTCGTCCTCGTCGTCAGCGTGGTTGGGCACAGATGGCGTCGCGGCAATATATATATATATATATATATATATATATATATATATATATATATATATATATGTATTGGCTGCAACATGAAAAACCTGTAAGAAACGGCATCTGACCAATCAAATACTGGGACAGAAAAAGACGGTAAAGGCAAAAAAGCTGAGATCTCTGTCTAACCTACACCGACTGCACCTGTGACTTTCAAGAATTGTAGCGTTTCCCTGCGCAAAAACCATGAAAGAACACACTGACACATGACCTGTCACAGCGCGCCGATTCAGTGGGTGCTCTTTTTTTTCCTTTTGAGTCCGTTTACATCCTTGCCAACCGTACAGCAGCGCTCAAATCTGGCTTCAACACCGCAACTCCAGCAATGCGCGGGTAAATATCTTTTCTAGATCTCGCCTTACGCGGTTATCGTGTTCTCGAAACCGGTAATTCACGAAGTGACCACTTCGGCCAACGTAGTATTTTCGGCATTCTAGAAGGAATTTTCAAACGTGACTCTCCGCGCATGGCACACAGGGCCGACGAAGCCCGGCTTGTTAGCCTTTCCAGCATGATTACGTTGATGGTTTCACACTTTTAGCAGCTGCTCAATAGGGAGAACACCATGAGGACGTCAGCAAATTTACCTCTCTTTTTTTTACGACCACGTGACATACCGTTAGTACACGACAAGATGGCTAGGGTTTTTTTTTCTACAGCCTCTTCCGTGTTCGTCGTAGAAGCTTCAACGCACACTTGCACCGGCTTCCCAAAAATGCCCTCAGAGAGCGCGCTTAGCAAACGTTGCCAATGCGCATATTTAGGTACTTAGATGAGTTGAATACCTGCTTCGGTGCACTTACTCCACTGCATGAAATTGCATGTGATAACACAACTAGGTTCCGAGATTTAAAGCTGTGTCTACAAAAGCATCACATATTTTTTTTCGGTAATAGGAGCCCCTAGCGACGAAAGCAGTCCTGCCACACGGTCAGGCAAATTCAAATGTGGCAAAACGAGCACAGAGCAATTTCACAGAAGATAGCCCCAACAAGTCTCGCCCGCATGCCGTCGTAGCTAGAACACATACGGTGCTTCGTTTATTGCGGGTATCTGTAGCATGTGCTAACCGCAGTTTCCGAATGCATTTTCATGAAACTGAAGCAACTGTGTTAAAGCCTCCACGAGGAACTAGGAGCAGGCCGAAGAAGTGATAAAGCTAGCCGTCTTGCCGTATATTCATGGCATATAGCATGACTTAAATACTATGGGTTATCGCACTAACATGTTGGCGCAGTTTACCCTCCTCAGAGATTGACCAAAGTGTGCAAATATACGCATAGTCACGGCAAGCTGGGCGACTGCTATGCGGAATATTGCCGGCCTTATGTGTGGTGCATACAAGTCCTTTATTGACATGCAAAAAAATACTGTTTGTCGAAGGGATCCCTGCTTGAACGGCTAGCTCTAAAAAATAATACCGTGAGGCGGGGTTGAACGGCACCCTTGGCAGCGCAATTGCGAGATTTGTGGTGGCGATGTGAAGTTAGAGTGCTGCTCTATTTCTGGTAAGCGTGGAAACACTCTCACAAGGAAAATAACAAAAGCCGCCGAAATAGCGCGGTGTAATACATTATGCGTCTGTGCTCCCACGCATTATTTATCTAGCAAAATCTAGTTCTCGAAAATGACACGTGCAGGCTGTGCGGATTAGGCAGACATTGCACGTGTCTTGGCCTTCTGCCATTTTTGTTTACCTGACATACGTGATCTTATCAATTTCAGGTTGTTCCCAATATAGATGGCTTCTTCTGGAAGAAAAATAAAGTAGTTAGTAGTCAGCAGCCACTCTGCTACCTTTCTTTTCTTTGTAACCGATTGCGCTGTTGACCTATTAACAAAACTGCAAAGCTCTCACAAATAAAACTCAAAAGATCTGAAATTTATTATACAAGCAAGTCGTACACAGAACCGTAACATAGCAGCTTACTCGTAATAAGAGGCGTAAAAATAATAAAAGCACGGTGCGGGTGGTATCCATAGCAGCGGAGATTACAAATGCTTTATTGAATTCTCGCAGATCAGAGATTGGTTCGCAAAGATGCGTCCTGCAATGGCTATGTGGACATCAGTTCCGCATTGATGATATAGCACAGCGGTTCGAAAATTGAAATATGTTTCACAGCTGATCATGACCGCCCACATCAATTTTTTTATGAGACCTATAGCTAAGACTCGTCAGAAATGTTGCTATGGCAAGCCCGCGCACCTATGTGGAAGATGCAAGAAATTTGTCCCGGCTCCCCCGATGACATTCAGTTAAACGATGAAGGCCTATGTAAATAAGAGACCTGAAGTTTGTTCCAGGGTCACTAGCGCTAACACGCTTGAGATCGAAGACCTGAACAGCAAGTAATGCTCTAGAGTTCTAAAACTTTAAACAAGTTAAAAGTTCTTGGCCGTTAAATATTATAACCACGTCATAGATACAACACACATACTGAGAAGTCATGGCAAACATTGTAGCATTCCTGTTGACTGGAGGACAGTACGTTCCTGGAGGTCCTTTTTCGGCGCAAAACATCAGAATCGGGCATTCATTTCGACTGGAGCGCCGTTTTCACCGTGTTCGAATGCCTCCCCAACCTGCCCTGCAGAGGTCCGGTGTAACGTCGGCTTCAGCATATAGGACATACCAAGGAGATACTGTTGGTGCAATTTTCGAATAGGACGGCACATGTCGTGTTCTGGTCGAGGACCTCGTCGAAGTCTTCGAACAGAAAATTACATTTCGTTCGTCGTCATGCGCTGCACGAGCCATCCTGCTGTAAGATAGAACATTGAAACTCGAATGAATAAAGAGTTAAGTAAGAGGAAACAAAGAAATATTAAGCATTTTTAATGTAACACGCGCAGTTGTCCGACCGCGCCAAAAACAAATTTGAAAATTTACAGACAGGATGCGTCAAGAAAAATGAAATAAATCTATAGTCATACATGCATCTATAGTCCATGTCGATGCTTGCGGCACAAATTTTTCTCAGCGAAAGGGAGGGTGGAACACACCAGCATTTTTGTATTCTTTAAGGCTTCGGACAAGTTAGCTGACACACCAAACACGTATGCAACATGAAAACGCCGCTTGCGTCAGGTTACTCCGACCCAAGTTTTCAAGAAATGAAAGAATACACGTTTTTGCTGCTCAAGGCATTTTCATTGACATCAGATCAGTATTTATATATCTTTCAGTATCATGTCAAACAATAAATATTTCATGAAGTCGTAGCGCCCTATTCAGACCTATCAAATAAATTCTTTTCGTTAATGCGGCTGCTATCGTACTGGTTTTTCTGCGATATAAAGAAAGCGGACCAGATTTCAAACAGTACCTCGCAGCTAGTATCTTGCGTGCAGTGGCACTACAGCTCTCAAGAATGCTACCAAAAAATTATCAATTATACAGGCAGGCCAAACGCACGAAAAGACCTGAATAAACGGAGCAAAGATGAATACGATGATCTTGGCGAAATATTCGTTGAAACACTGAAGCAAGTGTAGCCGCAACGTGGTTTTTGAGAAGGTTTGCCAGCGTTTTGATCGCTTAATAAATTAGAAGAAAAACGAAGTTTTCACGGATTATGGCGATGCATCGATTGCGAAGGGCTATTCATGCATTCAGTCAATGTCCTGAATCGACCATTGGTGTGTTGCGAAAAACAATTACTGGACAATAGTGACGGAGTTTTTATGGCTTTCTTGCGATGCCACGAAGATCCTTGCGTAACTGTGACACAGATTTGGGGCGCCCAAATTCTGTAGCAGGCGAAACAAAATCACGCCTCCAGGTATCGCCGAGTCTGTGCCGGCATGCATTTATGCACAGCCACGCTGTCTTCCGTAAGGCTTCACGAAGCGGGGCCATGCGATCACGTGTTAACCCTAACTCCGCTCATCGCTTAATGCGATTCACAAAGTCCGCTGCTGGCATGACGCGCCGATAGCCTGCCGCAGAAATATCTGTCCATCTTCCAAGAACCCCTAGCGGCGCTGGTTGCTTCACAACGCACTACTGTTCCTCAACACTACATCGGTGGCGCCCCACTTACACGGCTCCAGGGAATCTTATTAGTAGGCCACTGAGCTGAGCCATTCCGCCACTCTTAATGCTACAATACTTGGAAGCTTCTGAAATGTACCAGAAAGAGGTTTGTTACGAGAGCACTCACCGGATTCGTTGGCAACAGTCAGCTCACATCTGTCGGAGCACTTGGAGGTCAGACACCACTTTCCGGGCGCTTTTCGGCGTCGGTTGGTACCGGTGCCGGCGGCTTACAAGACGCCCCGACGCTGGCAAATACATCCCGCAGCTGTATGCTATAACCGGCATAGATCTTGTCGACACTTATTTGCAATACAGACGCGAGAGCGCCATGGAAGCGCCTCTCGTCGAACGGCGGAACTCTGGCGAAAAGGTACGGCAGCGAACGCGGCATGCACAAGCAGATGATCTCGTGCTCCCTTGTAGCGCGTCTCGGATTCGTGGTCATAATGCAAGCGTAGGTAGCTTCGTCGCGCTCGGTCTTCGCGTACAATGTGTGGCCTTCGGCGCATTGCAGTGCTGACGTCAGGCACTCCTCAAGTTTGATGTCTTCGTTCAGCTGCGCTTCGCAAGGGCGCAGGGAATACGAATGCCAGCAGCGGATGAGTTGGCGCTCTGCGAGGCAGCAATAAACCCAGGCGACGCAGTAAACACGCTTGTCCAGGGAGCGGAAAGTTCGCAGTGAACCACGGATGGCGGTGATCACCTCCGTCTTGGAAGCAGTGGCAAGATCCGGTAGCCACCACATACTGCTTCCATGCAGGGAGCGCAGGTCTTCGTCAGACATGCCGAGGAGCAAGTGGGTCAGCACGGCCACGTCCGTTTCACTCATCGCGGAAGATCAAAGGCACTCGGGTTAAGGTTTTCTCAACACCGCTTCTGCCGGTTACTCGTGCGATATCAGCCGGTTCTGCCACCGTTCCTCTTTGTCACTTGGCTGGGGCTTCGGTGTCGTGTACTTCTCCCTTCCGCGCCTGTCAAACCTTTCTTGAACTTACGCAATCCGAAGCAGCTTTTATTAGGTCGACGGCCATCCCACGACCATCGGTTTTTATCGCACCAAAATTCAAGCGCATGCGCCAGTGAGCCACGAGTTTCTCTATCAATAAATGAGCTCGATTATCTCTGTTTGCTTTGAATGGACACCATTTTAAATAATCAGCGTAGCCACCAAATTTCCTGGAAATAGGGTTCCCTGTTTCGTTCATATTTGCCGAACAACGTACACGTGTCGATAGATGCTTTGAGGCGCACCACACGCGGCAGCGAACTCACCGCTAATTTCCTGCTTTCTTTCCCTCTTCTCTCTCCATGTGACCTTTGTTTTCCTCTTTCCCATTCCCACGGCGTAGGGTAGCCAACCAGACGTTCTTCTGGTTAAGCTCCCGGCCTTCTGCTTTTCTATTTCCTTCCTTCATTGAGGAATAAGTTAAAAATGGGGTTTTACGTGCCAGAACCACTTCCTGATTATGAGGCACGTCGTAGTGGAGGACTCCGAAAATTTCGACCACCTGCGGTTCTTTAACGTGCACCTAAATCTAAGTACACGGGTGTTTTCGCATTTCGCCCCCATCGAAATGCGGCCGCCGTGGCCGGGATTCGATTCCGCGACCTCGTGCTCAGCAGCCTAACACCACAGCCACTGAGTAACCACGGCGGGTCGTCATTGAGGAGTAGACGTACACCTACGAGAACTGAAAGAAAATCTGTTGTTGCAACTTAGTACATTGTTATTATATAATTTGCCTTTCCGTGTTTCTAACATTCTGCCTGTGCTACAAGAAATTTGAGAGTGCCATATACCAAAGCTCATGTAACTATTCTCCCATATTAAAGTGCTCACAAAAAAATAAATCTATGAACATGTCTAAGTGTCTTAATTTTCTTCATAGACTTGTCACGACAGTTTTAACGTCTCATTAACCACACATAACCAGTGGCGATGTCTAGGCGACCGAAAAGTGGACAAGTAAAGAGAGAACAAGTAATAGGAAGTAAGAGCACATTTGAATGAGAATACTGAAATAATTTAATGAAGCTCTCGTTAGCGAGCAAGCTTTCGGCTTCATCCACTTTAGCATTTGCTAAAGTTGATGAAGTGGCTGACAGTCACTTTAGCGTATGCTAAAGTGACTCAGTCTTTTTCAGTAAGCAATGCTGCACAGCAGCGAATGGAATGAGGGGTTAAAGAGCCCCAGCCGCAGCGTCACAGGCTGTTGATAATTTCCAGCACTCGCGTCTCAGAGGGCCTCGTATAGAAGAAAAAAGCGCCACGTGAGGAATTTTTTTTAGAGGAGAGCTATCTGGCCTACGTTGAGCACGAGGGTTGCTATGTGGGCTGGTTGGTAATGCATCTTCAAGGGGTGTACGGTAGCGCGATTAAAAGAAGGGACAAAAGGAGACACATAGGGACGCACACAGCGCTAACTTCCAACAATGTTTATTATCGAAAACCAGGTCGTACATATACACTCAGCCAACATGAGTGACAGCCACGTGAACAGATAAACAATCAGAGCGAAGCATTTTGTAAGTGATATGTTACGCGATGGGCAAAAATTTCAGCTCCTTTTCAGAGAGAGCCAATGACGGTTTGCTGATACATTAATCCTCTAGGGCACCAATCTGCTCAGCTTTTATTAAGTCTAGAGAATTCGCACTTATTTCTATCAGTTTTTTTCTACCTTGAGAATTCATGTATCAGCAAGCCGTCATTGACTCCCTCTGAGAAAGAGCTGAAATTTTTGTGCATCGGGTTAGATATTACTTGCAAAAATACTTCGCTCTGATTGTTTATCTGTTCACGTGGCTGTGACTCATGTTGGCTTGGTGTATAGTACGACCTTGTTTTCGATAATAAACAACATTGTTAGAAGTTAGCGCTGTGTGTGTCCCTATGTGTCTTCTTTTGCCCCGTCTTTTAATTGCGCTACCGTACACCCTTCAAGCTGCTTTGAGCGTTTGGCGCACCGCAGGGTCGCAGCTCGGCGTAAACGAGCCAACGTCAACAGCAAAAGATGAAAGCGAATGCGCAGCGCAGCAGGAGATGAAAGAAGAGCACGCGAGGAGGAAAGTGGAGGAGGAGGCTACAATGAAAGCATGAGGCGGGATGTGGAGGAGGGGCGGAAGGGAAACGGCCTGCACATGCGCTCAGTTGCCGTCGGCCAAGGCATCCAGAGCGGCCTCTATGAGCCACGGATAGAAGCACATGGCTTCCTGGCGCTGAATAGGCGCATTGCAGGAAAGGCGTCTGAAGAAAACCGTCAAAGATGACTACTGGATGGCGTGGATGCGCAGATAAGATCTACGACCAGCACGGCCGCGTTGCATAGTAAAGATTCTATGGGAACTGTCGCGTCGTATTTCAGGAAGAACAGGCTTCGGCTTCTTCAAGCTGGCAAGGATGGCGGGTTAGTGGGGCTCATCGAGGAAGGGTTTCGAAAAGGAGCAGGCGAAACAATTGCGAAGAACTTCATCCCTCTAAAAACCAGTGCGACGCGAGTGAAAGGCAAGGCGGCCACGATGTGCAAAGATTTAGGACTGAGCAAGCAGGCCAGCGACATTGGTAATAGCAATAGCTATGCCCTTTCAGTGATTTTGCGGCCGATACGCACAAACTGTCCGTGCCAATCAAAACAGTGGTCAGCGAAAATGGAACGCTTCCGATTGTGTTATGCAAGTATCTGCAAGAGTACCTTACATCAATTAAAGTTCAAAATCCCTGCGCCACAAAGAGACCAAATGATGTTGATAGCTTTCTTGAGGAAAGTGCTTCCATTGGTTATGTGTTTTCAGTGGATGTTGAATACTTGTTTTTCTCTCTGCCCCACGGTGCCTTATTTACTTCTCTGAGAGCTACTATAGCATATAGCGGTGCAGTGAAATTCCAAAAGTACGCAGGCGTTTTAATCGAGAATTTTGTAAGAATGGTAGAATTTTAGCTTTGTGTGACGTTTCTCTATCTTGAGAACACGTTTTATCGACAAAGACAAGGGATTTGTATTGAATTCTGTGTAGCCCCGGTGTTTACTAACATTTTCATAACCTCTATTGACAGCGCCTTGGAGCCACTTTTAACAGGAAAGGGTGTACTAAGCGTCTTCGGGTATGTTGACGATTCTTTAATTGTTTTAACAATCTGAACCTTTTGACTGACACAGATAGTGTAAGCACTGGCCTAGACAAACTTAAAGAGAAGGGGCGGGGGTTGGTATTCACGCATGAACTACCCTTGCAGGGGCACTTGCAGTTTTTGGACATTAACATTACTTCGAGTGAAGAGCATGTATGTTGGCACTATGCGCCTCGAGCACAAAAAGAGCTTCTTCCTTATGCGTCGGCTCATTCTAAAACTGTAAAAAGTTCCATTGCTAAAGTTTGTCTTGAGCCTGCTCTCGTGAAATCTGAATGTAGTAGTAGTAGTGAAAAATCACGTCAGAACTGATTAGGAATTGCGAAGCTGTGACACGACAGTAAGCGTCGGCCCTAGCGCGTGACTGTTGTCCCATTTGCTTCAAAGAAAGGCCCCTGTTTAGTGCAACGCCGACCGGCATGCGCCCCGACGCGCCATGCGGTTACGTTACGCCAACGAAAAGGGCAGCCTTCACCGCACAACGTCGCGTGACGCCAGCGCCAGCATGTGTGTCCACCACCTTGGTCGCAGCAGAAACACTTCGTATTTCACGCCGGCACTGCTCGACAGAATATACCGCGTGCTAGATTATCTGGCCGCCTGCAGCAGTAGAAAGAAGTACAGTGAAAGCTTGTTAATTCGAACTTCAATAATTCGAACTTATGGATTATTCGAACTGTACGATTTGGTCCTGCCAAGCTCCACAGAATTCTATGTATAAAAAAGTCCGTTAATTCGAACGCGAGAAGGTTCCCTCACGGATGATTCGAACTACGCTCGCCTGGCACACGGCCAGAGAAAGGCGCCTACTGCCTACACACAAGGCTGTATTGCCTCCGAAACGGAGAGAACGGCGAGAGAAGGCAAAATCGGAAAAAAATCTTAACCGACGCGGGGTCAGCCAGAAGGCAGCGGCGGCCGCCGCCTCTCTGTTCTACGTAACCTCCGAGACTTCTTGCCCGTTGCGAATCTCAGAGGCTTTGCAAATCTTGTACAGCTGCTAATGTTGTGCGGAGATGGCACGGCAAGCGCCAAAACACAGCGAATCAAGTACGTCGCAGCTGCGCTTGCAATCAAGAACCAACGAATCAGGACCTTCGCCACCTTCACATGTTCAGCGTCTTTGTCTCGGCAGTCTTCATCGGTTGTGCACCTCTGTTTTCAGCTTAGGAGGTATCGGCCGTCGCGATTCATTGTGATGGTGTCAAGCCTCGGCTAACGTTCGTTTCGGTGGACATCGGTGGTGTGGCACAGTCGGACCCAGAGCTTCGACTTGAAGATGGCGTGTGCCCGCGGCACACGCCATCACTTTCTGACTCGCCAAATTTCTGACATGCCCTACTGCTTCCAAATCGCAGTGTACTGTTGCTCTCCTTCACTTTCGTTAGTTCGAACTTTCGTTAATTCGAACTGAAGCGACTTCCCATTGCGGTTCGAATTAACGAGCTTTTACTGTATTGCGAATTCCCCTTAGGCAAAGAAAGAAAACAAGCACGTTCGCCGCACACGCATGCGCTCTCGTCGTGGCAACAGGCGTATTGTCACGGCGCAGCAAATCACTCTCGGAGCGCAGAACTCAAGCGGATGTAACATTCACGCAATTCTGTCATCGCCGACCTTATGTGTCTGACTTTACCAGCACCAGAAACGTAGCTCTATATATTATCTTGCAGGCAACGGTTACTCCAGTCAGCATTTGTGGAAATAGGTACACCTAACGACTAAAGAGAAAGGCTCGGAATCGGAGAAAAACACTTCGACTCGAAACGTCATAAGGGGCCAGAAGCGCTCCATCGCGGTGCGTTTATTCAATCAGCCATTTCGCCTGCGCCGAGGGGGAGGTTCTCGGAAAGTAAAATTGCGAAGAATAAGGACGGAGGTCGCAAGCAGTGGTTACCTGCGACAACTCTTGCGGAAACAAGTACGCAAATCAGCCATGGCGTCTAAAGACGAAGCCTCTAAAAAAGCAAAACGTGCGTCCATGCTATACTCGCCTGGAAAAAAGCGAAAGGCTAGCAAGAATCTTCAAATACTATAACGTTCAAACTGCGTATGTACCTTCAAAGCAATGGGAGGGCAGTCTTTTACGCGATATAGGTGATTTAGAACGGACACTTTCCCGGGGTAGTATTTACAAGATAGCGTGCCGATAGTTTCAGGCATCATACACCGGTGAATTCGAAACATTCAAAAAGCGTCTCAGGCAATATCACAAGGACGTCTGGAAAACACACACAGCTTCTAACGCATTGGCCGAACACGCTCACTCGGGACCCACCATAGAGTTAAAATTGGTGTAAATCGTCGGCCACGAAAAATCAGTCTTCTCGTCTCTTACGACAATCCCTTTAACGCAGTGTACTGATGCCCACTAAACCGGGCACATAGCGAAATGCCAGAAGTTTAGGCAAGAAGCATGCCAACCGTGTTACTGCTTAACCCTTTCAGGGTCAATGTCGTATATGTACGGCACCGCGAACAAGTCCAAAATGGTCGATGCTGTATATTTACGCCGCCATCTGCAGGTTTAAAAAGCGCGTTAATTTTCTAATTATTTCTTTCCTGGCATGTGCTGCCGCCATGAGGGAATACAGGGCATTTTTTTCTCGCGCCTCCCTCCCTCGGTTACCCGCCGTGGTTGCTCAGTGGCTATGGTGTTGGGCTGCTGAGCACGAGGTCGCGGGATCGAATCCCGGCCACGGCGGCCGCATTTCGATGGGGGCGAAATGCGAAAACACCCGTGTGCTTAGATTTAGGTCCACGGTAAAGAACCCCAGGTGGTCAAAACTTCCGGAGTCCTCCACTACGGCGTGCCTCATAATCAGAAAGTGGTTTTGGCACGTAAAACCCAGAATATTATTATTATTATCCCTCCCTCGGTTGTCGTTGCATGGTTTGTTTTTGAGGTAGTTTGCTCCGATGCGTCTATATACTACCGCTCGCGCGGAGCCACGCGCGCGGGTGGGCGGCGGTGGCGGCGGTTTGGGTTTTAACGCGATAGCGTTAAGGAGCTCGTGTCGCAGAAAAGCCGGTGTCGTCGGCGTCGGTGTCGGCGTCGGGTGTCGGCGTCGGTGTCGGCGTCAGCGTTTTGCGGCGTTGACCGTGAGCGATAAATCACGGCAGGCACTCCATAAATAAAAAGCAACTTCAAAGATGGGCTGGGTGGGAATCGAACCAGGGTCTCCGGAGTGTGAGGCGGAGACGCTACCACTCAGCCACGATTTCGATGCTTCCAAAAGGTACAAACGCGCCTCTAGTAAATGCGGTGTTGCCTTCGAAACGAGCCGTGGAAAGTTATACTGTGGTGTATATCGGTAATTATGAACATGTAACTTACAGAAGTCGCAATTACACGAGTAGCGAAGTGCGTTTCGCTGCATTTCTTCTGCGCTTTCCGCACACGGAGAGCCATCTTGCGGCAAACACAGAAGACCCCCTCCTCTCCATGTACGGCGCTGCCCCGACAGATGGCGCGCCACGCGCGCATTGGAGCTGTCGCGGCTCGGACTCTCTCCCCTGACAACGCTTCGCCTGGCTCCCTCTGTAGAATCAAGCGTCCTTCCTTTCTTTAGATCACTATCTCTCTATCTCTCTGCCCGTGCCGATCACGGCGTTTGGCTGGCGTGCATCATTTCCCCCTCCGGGATACCGAGTTCTTTGGTTCGCTCCGCTTGCTCAGGCGCACGTTTCGTTGCTGCGCCGAACGCCGCGTTGCTCGACCATATGGCTCGACGCTCACCGCGTCTGATGCGGGGCGCCTCGTAAGTGATGGCTGCCCTGTAGCCGAAAAAAGGCCGCTAGGGGGCCCGAGTGAGCGGACGCGTTTATTATCGGCTCCGCCAATTTCTGGTTCCTGTGCCCAGCTAAGTCCTTTCTAGGACCCACCAAGGCCCTCAACGGATCCTGGAAGGTTCACGGACCCCAAACGCTACCATCTTTTGGATGTGTCCAATGACCTCGGTGAGCTACCTGATGAAAATGTCTCTGGCAGCCACGCCGCTGCGCTAAGCCTCGCCTCGTCGAGGCGAGCCTCGCCGGTGCGCCGCGTTCCTCACTCCCCAACAGCCATGGAGGAGCCCGTGGATGGAGAGACCTGGAACCCGTCGGACTGCCACCCTGGTGAGTGGAAAACTGTGCTCCATGCATACCGTAATCGGACCACGGATTCGAATTCGCCCCCAAAACACCCGGTATCGGCCACCGTTCAACCTAAACCAAGCGCCAGCAACGCCGGCGCGCCACCGGACGCTGCATCTGGGAACAAACGAAGCGCGTTCAAGGAGACGCCACAGCTCCTACGCATGACGCGCGTCGTCGTCCATAGAAGCAAGCAACTCGCCGCACTGCCGGCGGGTACCATCAGAGTAGTCTTTCGCCCGCGAGGCGGCCTCTCCCTGGAGAAGATCCCGGCTCCCAGTATCCTGCAGGCACTTCACTCGACCCTCAGCTGCTCAGTGATAGGCGAGTTGCACATAAGGATCCATCCAACTAACAACACCTTTACAGTGGCGACGGTAGCGGAGGCAACAGCTCTCGCTTTGGTCAAAATCCAGCAAATTACCTTAGATGGACTACAATACCCGGTAGCCGCGTACATCGCGGCCCCTCCAGCGGCAGTCAAGGGCGTCATTTCCCGGGCCTACTGGAACGAGACACCAGAACAAATCCTAACTGACTTACAATACAGAAACCCGGACGCTAACATTATAGCGGCCCGACGCATGGGTAAAACAACGTCCATCTTAATAACTTTTGCCTCAGGTCCCGTGCCTCACACAATTAAATATATGTGTGTGGTACACCGCTGCACCAAATACCAGGGAAGCCCCGATGCCTGCACAAACTGCAGGAAGCCTGGACACAGGTACGACGTGTGCCCTCTCCCGAAGGCTGGACTGTGCCCGCGGTGTGGCGAGAAGCACACCCCTCAAGAGACCCCATGCACGCCAAGCTGCATTCTTTGTGGTGGTTCCCACCTTACCGGTACCGGCTCGTGCAAAGCCAGGACCCCTCCACCTCGTAGACAGACCGCGTCGAAACCCAAGCAACCAGTGCCCACGCCAAAGGACTTTCCACCGCTAGTGTCTCATCAAGATCGCCAGCGAGCCTGGACCAAGCCCACCAGTACACCCCAAACCTCACAGCGGGAGGAAGAGATAGCTCTCCTGCGGGAAGAGGTAAGGCATCTTAGGGCAGCCATTAATTCCATCCCTCCTACCGTTTCTCCACCCACTCCTTCACCAACACCCCAAACCTCTTCACCTACACCCCAACCCTCCACACCCCCTCCACAAAGAAACGCAGATCAGAAGACATTCCAGACATGGATTCTAAATTACAAAAATTTGCCCAACAGCTCGAAGCCAGTATTCTGGCTCAGACTCAAAATTACATTGAAGCCGCCATCACTAAGCTTACAGAAACTATTATCAGTCAGGTAACCTCTACTATTCTACAACAAATTCCACAAATAATTGCTGGAATGCCTTCACATATCCCAGCTAGCAACCCCACAGCTGCTCCCATCCTCCGCCCCCCCACCCTTCAGCATGGCCCAGTTGACGGGCAATAATCTCCAATTAAGCATCCTACAATGGAACTGCAGGGGGTTTCGTCGCAAACGAGACCCCCTGCAGCAGCTCCTCTCTGCTTCCTCCACACCCCCTGATATAGTAGCACTTCAGGATGCTGGCACAAATTTATCGCTGCCAGGATACGCTCTGGTACCCTCCGACACCACTCCAAACCCCAGGGTTACGACGTATCTCCAACATTTCGTACCATACACTTGTCATGTACTAACCTCGCCGGTAGCTCACACATTCATAGAATTAATCCCCTCCACTCACAGATCTCAACCCCTCTTCATCCTCAACTGTTACCTCCTCCCGAGGCAACCGTTCTCAGATTTAATCTCTCTAATTAAAGCCGCCTCCAACGCTGCAAAAAAGGACCCCCTCATTATATTAGGGGACTTCAACTGCGCACATGTAGACTGGGGGTACACACGCACTAACAAGAGAGGAGCGGAATTGCACAACACCCTTCAGATGCACGGCCTGTCCATATATAATGATCTGAGCACACCTACAAGAATCGGCAATAGTGTCACTGCCGACACAAGCCCAGATCTTACTTTTGGTCGCAACCTTCCCACACCAGTGTGGACAAACTCAAATGAGGCCCTGGGCAGTGATCATTATATCATAACTATACAGCTTGATTTCGCCATAAAAGCTAAAGCCTACCGTGTCAGGATTACCAGCTGGGATAATCTTCGGAAGCACAGAGAGGCCAAAACATTAGAATCCCCCTTTAACCTCCACACATGGATGACAGAGCTGAAACAGGATGTCCAGGCATTCACGCAAACATTAGATGCCACCCCCGAGACTCCCGTTGCAGACAGTCGCTTAGCGCACCTACTACAAGCTCAAAGCAGTATCCTCACACGCTGGAAAACCCAGAAGCAAAATCGGAAACTTAAGCTAAAATTAGCGCAACTACAGAAACAAATAGAAGAACACAGTGCCGCACTCAGTAAATCTAACTGGCACCAATTATGTGACGGATTACGAGGTAATCTCTCCTCCACCAGGGCCTGGCATCTTTTGCGACATATGATAGACCCCACTCAAACTAAAAAGCAAACTCGGCTCACACTAAAAAGACTTACCCATAAACATCGCCAAAATCATCAAGCACTGTTACGCCAACTCCAATCAACTTATACCACTGTGGGCCAAGCTGTATCATATCCCGACTATGTAGGCCCCGATCAACCCTCCCTCGACGCCCCCATTATGGAGGTTGAAGTCAGAGCAGCCCTTATCAAGCTCCGAAACTCAACCCCTGGGGAGGACCAAATCACAAATGTCATGCTCAGAAATTTAGATGACCGTTCAATTTCCCTTCTCACCGACTACTTCAATGAGTGCTGGGAAATGGGGGTGCTACCTGCTGAATGGAAGCACGGGAAAATAATATTCATTCCTAAACCAAACAAGCCCATTAACGCCCAAAACCTCCGTCCCATTTCGCTGACTTCGTGCTTGGGCAAACTGTTTGAGCATGTCATACTCACCCGTCTCACGCAACACATGGAATCCCATGGACTATATCCCCATACTATGGTAGGATTTCGATCCCACCTCTCGGCACAGGACGCCCTACTGCAGATCTCACACGCTATCCTCAATGACATGTTACATCACACCAGAGCAATCCTGGCAGTCGACCTCACCAAAGCATTCGACAAAGTTACACACAGCGCCATCCTGCAGGGCATCCAAGAGCTGCAGTTGGGGCCTAAGACCTACAACTATATCCGGGCCTTCTTAAACGGTCGCACAGCCTCACTGCATATAGATGATATACAGACCCCCCACTTCACGCTTGGTAACATTGGTACCCCGCAAGGGGCGGTGTTATCTCCCTTCCTCTTCAACCTCACCCTCATCCCCCTGGCCAAGGCTCTCAGCCGCATCCCGCACTTAGGACACACACTTTACGCGGATGATATAACGGTCTGGACCACATACGGCTCGGATGGCGACATAGAATCGACCCTTCAGGAAGCCGCTACAACTATCGCTACTCACGCGGCAAACATTGGGCTTGAATGCTCCCCCACAAAGTCAGCACTCCTCATAATCCGCCCGCGGCGCGTCCCTACCTCCCCCATCACTATCTACCTGCATGACACTCCCATACCGCAAACACCTACCCTCCGCATTCTTGGCCTGCATTTACAGGACACGGGGAAAAACAACCTTACCCTGAAAGCACTAAAACAGTCCACTTACTCAGTCATCCATCTTCTTAGAAGGGTTTCACATTCACGAGCCGGTCTAGACGAAGCAGATAATCTGAAGGTGCTGCATGCCTTTGTGCTTAGCCGCATTCTTTACGCCACTCCTTACCTGAACCTCTCCTGTTCGGATAAAGACAAGATCAATGCTCTTATCCGCATGGCTACCAAAGCAGCGCTAAACTTACCAAAGAGCACTAGCACGGACAGACTCTTAAAATTAGGAATGCACAACACTATACAAGAACTTATAGATGCACATCGCTACACACAGTACCTTCGTCTGGCTGGCACGGAAACTGGACGATATATACTGGATTCTCTGGGAATTCGCATACCGGCACACACGACAGACTTCATCTCTCTCCCTCGAGCCATACACTCCGCGCTTATCCTGAAACCCCTTCCTAAGAATGTCCACCCTGAATACCATCAATCCCGCCGAGTCGCGCGGGCCAAAGCTCTCCATAAAGAATATGGCACTTTAGAGGATGTGCGCTGGGTGGACGCCGCGTGTGGTACAGACCGTTCAGTAGCTGTGGCTTATCATCCAGAAGCCCCCCCATTTACCCATTTGATAGACCCACCTTGTACCCCGGAAGAAGCAGAAGAAGCAGCTATAGCAATAGCCATTGCCCAAACCAATGCGGCTTATATACTAAGCGATTCCAAAACAGCCATTCTTAACTTCGCCCGCGGACGCGTCCATCCCCCCGCGTGGCAGATATTGAGAATGTGCACCCTAAATCCCGATAGGTGTATTGAGCTCGTGTGGGTTCCGGCTCACTCTGGCAATCCCGGAAATGAGGCCGCCGATAACATAGCCCGAGGACTTATTTGCCGGGCAAATGGCGACCCCAGCCGGGATTTCTCGAGGGAGCGGGCACACACGTTCTCAGAACTAACTCAACAAGCACGCCTTGCCCGTCGACTCTATCCCCCTCCCCACCCCCGCCTATCCCACTCCCAACAAATCCTCTGGAGGCGACTCCAGACGCGAACTCTTCCTACCCCTCAGCTTCTATCCCACTTCCGCCATGTTTCCCCAGAGTGCACTCTCTGCGGAGAATCGCACGCCACCCTTGACCACATCCTCTTCGGCTGCCCTGCCGATCCTCCCCCGCAGGGACAGCCCGCCATCGGTACATGGGAGGAATGGGAGGCCCTCCTTGCGTCGCAGGACCCGGACGCGCAACTTCGCTGTGTGAACCGGGGTGCCAGTGCCATGGCCCTACGTGGCCTGGACACATGCGCGTAATGTGAGGGCTGTGCGGTGGCCCTGAGACCTTGTACGGTCCAAACTCACTTGCTTAATAAAGTTTTCCATCCATCCCTGTAGCCCATTGTCTTACACCCATTGGCGGGTCGACGGGAACGCTATCGCGTTCCACTCTTGAAGGCGAAGCTTAAGCGTCCTCCAATTTTTGTTACGCGGGCGGTTTCGGCTCCTTCCGCTCACAGAACTGATGGCCATCTCGTTACTAATCTCTCAAAGGGAGGCCACCTGTTTCTCGCTCGTTTAGTGATCACGCGGGTGAGCATAGGAAGAATGCCGCCGTGCACGCGATTTCATTTCTTCTTTCTTTTTGGGAGAATCGCGATATCTAATTGCCTCTGATTGGCGATAAGATGAAGATTAGCGGGTGTTCGTCGCACGTTTTGCTTTGATGACGGGCACACAACCACATAGTTTTCTTGGGTGCGCTCACCTGCGCAATTCGATTAGGCTATGGACGGAAATATTAGTGTAAGAGCAGGCACATTTGAGACTTGCGAAAAGCGTGTGCGCATATTCTAAGCCTTTAACTATAACAATGCATCAAATTTTTGTTTCTAAAAAGTTTATCTTTTTTTATTGTTGTTATTCATGAATAAGGAATGCACATATACCAACGCGAAATATTGTTTTCTAACTTTACAGTAACTCCAGAAAAGTTATGGTAAATTTTCTTCGAAATGGGTCCCTCAAAAGAATTGGAATCTGCAATAAAAAAATCGACCCTGGGCGGTCGAATATCACGAGAAAATCGACCCTGAAAGGATTAACAAGCAGTAATCTATATTTTCGCTGCATTGTGAACAAGAGAACCGTACGAGTTTCCGAAACATCAAGGTCTTTTAAAACTTCAAATGTTTTTTTTTTTCTGTTTACGCGAGTGCATATCTTGAAGGCGAATGCTTTAGGTGACTATTTTGGAGGCTTACCTTGGCGAAACTGCGACGTGGCGAAAGATGACCGACACCATGTACAGCAATGAAAAAACGTAAAAAAATGCTTGGGTTGACATGACATTTCTCAGGGAGTTTCTTGAAAACAAATAATTTAGTGAACTTAAAAAAGAAAATTTGGTCGATTTCGGCATTGGTGGGATTATGGCCCAGGCCTCCGAAGTGGGAGGGGAGCACGCTTCCCAGAATCGAAGGATGTTCCACGGCTCCGCCGTACTAAAAATTTGCCTAGTACGTGCCTGATTGCACAACTCACGTCGCTAACATCTCGCTGACTTGTGTGTGCGTCATTGGACGGCGCTCGTGATGATGTTGAAAAGGTGGCGCTACGTGATGCGTGTATGAAATGAACGCGTCGATGACGTTCCGAGGCCTACATACGGTATAACGCTTTCGCATCCCCACAAGTAAGCAGTCGCAAGTGTCTATACCGAAAGTTTTTGCTCACAGTGGTTGCTATTCGCCAGACATTGTTTTGCGGAACCCTTTACTATGCACGGCCTCGTGCTCGGCTGATTCCAACCCGACATGCAGTGTCAATGCTGCATGTGCCGGTGAAATTCCTGTGTTATCGACTCGCAGCCACGAATGAGTGAGAACGTCTGCAAACGTCGCGACACTTCGTACGTGATGAAAAAAAAAATCCGCTTCTCTCTACTATTGCGTTCATGGATAATACAAATAGTTTACCAACACTACAAAGAAGGCTGCCCTCGGAAGATAATATTGTTGTTTTCCCAAGAAACCATACGAGGCCCATCGCAGTCGTCTGACGCGCAAGTTAAACAAACGCGTCTTTTTCTCGCACGGTTCTTTCTGATGGCTCTCGATGATATCAATAAGACACAGTCGAGTTTCCTGAATAGCTTTCGGGTGGCTGGTGTACGTATTATGCATCGAAATTCGACTAACACTACGCAGGTGCACTGGGATAAATAAAAGCGATGAGCTCAGCTTGCTGAATCTGGCTTTTAATTTCGGCCGCGCCTTGCACCGTAAGCTCGATTTCAATGTTATCGTTGCCGCTTGCCCTGTAATTGTTCGGTGCCACGTAATTTGCCTTGGTGGAGCTTTATTACAGAAATGGAAGCGACAGGTAGTGGAGAAGCCATTTCGAAGGTAACAGCCAGGCGCCTACGAACGCCATGGTATAGCACGACAGCTTAAGTGAAATCACTGAAAGATTTCCAAAGGCATTAATGCTTCAATTGGGTGATTTAAGTTTCCCTAGTATTCAATGCTCAGATCCTTATCATTGTTCCGTAGCGGCATCATCTGCCGTACATCGCCTTCCTCATTTTGGACTATGACAGCTTGTACAGTTTCCAAGACGCGTTACTTCCACAGTGGCATCCCTCTGTAGCCTTCTACGGCCATCATTAGCTTCCCTTGGTATTTTCTCTAACATTCATTGCCGGCCTAAGTGATCATGCACCAATCCATGTTTCGTTAACAGGACCGCCGGCACGTAAAGAAAGCGTTTTAAAGTGATGAAAGACTACAAAAAAGGGAATTTATTTGTTATCAGCAAGAATATGCGTTCACTTTCAGAAGACTTTTAGAGGAAGAATTTTCCATCTATTCACTTTGAGTGCCTTTCACGAGAAGGGGTCCAAAGCATTTTGCTGTCAGCTACGTTTTGTCACAAAGCGAAAATATATATTCACGTAATGTCCACGAATCGTGAACGTCTGGCATTGAAGTTCAGCGTGCAAGGTGGCCGGTTATTGTGAATTATAAATGCATCTCCTCAATACACAGAAACTAGGTTAGCGCTCTCACCTGCTGCAATGATGAAGTAATCCTTACTGGTAATTTAAGAGGAAGTCTTAGCTCGGGTGCTCCCATCTAAATACATGTAAATGAAGAATTCGTTTTTCTCGGCAACTACAGTCCCAAGATTGAGGAAGTTTGTTGAATTTAAAACACAAATTTACAAGATCTAGTGACTGCAGGTTTCAACATTTTGATTTAGGTCGTTTTTTCATAAAAAGTGGCAGAAATAGACAATTTTTAGAACACGAAATTATCACGTTTACAACTTCTCCTCAGTACTCAAAAGGGCCATCACAATTCTGTGAATTGCATCAAATAGTACATCTAAAGCATATAAAACTCATATGTTAAATATTAATTTCAAAAAATTTAGTATCATGGAAATAAAGCTTTTGCAGAGCACTTGTACACGACGTAACAAATTCACGTAAAATATGAACTGACTCATCCAATTTGTGCGCGCGGTTTGATCTAATCGGGTCGGTTTACAGAACCGCGATATGTTTTCTTGATGCAGAGGTATTAATCTGCAAACTTCGCGCTTCTATTTTTTTTCAAACTTTCCAATTTTGAAAATATCTTTTACAAAACTCAAGATATAAATCAAAATTGGGCTTCCAGCATTCCCTAGAACTTAACTTTCTGTCTTAAACGCAACAAATGTAATTAAAATCGGTCAAAGGGTTATCTCAGAAAATATTTTTTGTGTTTTACATGTACCTGTACAGGCTGCGTCTGAGTTGGGGCAGAAATAAAGCTTACCTTTAGTTATACACACACTCCGCCAACAAATCTACCAAGTAACGCACATGATACAGCGCATTACAAACCACCGATGAGGACTCCAAGAAAAAGATGTACTCGGAATCGTGCACGCCCTCATGATTAGAAGATTAACATACCACCTCCCTCTATCATACCTTGACTCAGACCAACATGTACCAGATGAACACCCTCCAACGTACAACACTAAAGGCAGTGCTGGGACTACCCCAACATGCGTCTCAACAGCTCCTACTAAAAATTGTGGCGCACAACGCATCCGCGAACTAGTCGAAGGTCATCTGAACTGCCATTTGGAACGTCTCCAATGAACAATGCACGGGTGCCTCATTCTATCCCAGCTAGGATACCAAACACCCAGAAAACCACAACGGGAAGACCACACAATTCTTTCGCAAGAAATATCACGTGGCCCCAGTTCCCCGATATATGCACTGTGACCGTCATAAAGGCCGAAGTCAGGCAAGAGTACAAGCCCTGGCTCGACACTTCGTCCTACACACCGACGTGGCCCGCAACCCACAGAGATGTGCCCTATGTCTAGCAGTACTAGATACTACCGACATTATGATGGCTTAGGCCACGCTCAACACTGTGGAAAGTGGCACGGCGGAAGAAGCTGCTATCGCCCTAGCCATCGTACACGTTTCCACCATATCGGCATTGGATGGACCTTTCACAGTGGTCACTGCTCCACAGACCGCCTACAGGACTTTGGCACAAGGGAGGGTGACGCCCTACACACACCGCATCCATACATCATTACACCACACAGCGTTTCACAGGGTGCGCACGGTCTGGACACACCTCTCTAAATGGTAATGAACATGCTAATGCGGTACCCCGAGAGCTCGCTAATCAGGCGCGATTAGAAGAACTGTCCAACCCAGACGACGCACCGACCGAACCACTGAACTACACTGAAACTTTACAACACTGAAGGTCTAGCACGAAACAATTTCCCCACCACGTAACTCCCTTAATTGAGAAGATGCCGTCGCGTGGCGACTGCTACAAACTAATTCTTTTCCCTTCATCTTTTATCTTGACCTCTTCGACACCACACAATATCCCTCATATTGTCTCTACGGTGGAGCAAAGCCCACTGTATATCATTGCACCAGGGAGTGCCCGCACCTTCAGGGTTACTCTCCTATTCTCTTACCTTCCTCCTGGGACACTGCGCTGACCAGCGTAGACCAGCAAGAGCAGCGACGGCTGTTCCGGTGGGCGCGCGGAGTGGCGCGAGGCAATTGAATTCCTGAACTAATGGACCCACTCTACGAGGAAGTCACCCCATCTCATCACAAATAAATGTATTTTCGCTCTCTCCCTTTCTCTCTTACTCAGATTACGCTGCATGGCATAAAGGTGCTTTATTAGGCATCTGTGAGACTGGACGATGGACAAAAATCTCTCCTGAGGAAATATAATACAACCTAGGTTATATGTGCGACTTCACCGGCTGCTGCAAGACACGCTGGAAACAAGTTCCAGCCCAATGTGACATTGTAAACCTACCTGGTAGCGAAACTTGCATTGAAGCGCATACGCTCCAAACATGGCGGTTCATCGGCGTTTCATGGGGCTTCACGCCTGCTGCCTTGACGAAGGTACACTTTCGGCAGAATAAAAAAATAACGTGACGCCATATCAGTTATAAAAGAAGTGACGTCATTTTGTTGTAAAAGGCGCGAACTTTGTTTTGGTGGCCTGCCACTAGAGCAGTACTTTCAGATGGCCCGCCATTCCATTCGAAGGACGTTTCGGACTTTGGATCAGAAAGTCAGCCGTACGCGACGAGGCTAAATTGCACCCCTGCCCAGAACAAACTTTCTTTGGAGGCCGTCTAAAGCTTTGGAAGTAGGGTACTGCTCCCACATTCAGACGAGAAGCTTATCGACCAGCACGGCCGTACAAAAACAACTGAAGTAAACAATTATCTGGTGGTCGTAACTCACTACTTTCGACTCAAAAGGTTAAAGAACGATGAAACTGACCACGCCACCATATTCACACAAACGTTGACAAGCAGCAGAACACAGCATGTGTGGGGGACTTATTGTAACAGGAAAAAAAATTTGGGAGCGTGCCTTTCTGCACCCTCCAAGAGCTGCACGGAAATGCAAGGGATACCGGCGTCATCTCCCCTCGGATGGTGGGCAGCTGAAAAAGGCATTTTATTGATAACGATAAAGTAAAATAGGTCTGTCCTTTGTTTTCTCGCCATGCGTAATTAAAACTCATTAGGCATTTTATTTTCGTTGAATGAATCAAACTGTGTCTCGTTTTTTATTTGTAAACGTGGTTTTTCCCTGTGTATGTTCCCTCCTCACATAGTGGCGTGTCAACCGTTGCTCCCATTGTCACCCTTGCTGATGTCGCTGACAATTTGTTCTGAACCGCTTTATGCAGTCTCCTTGCATCGACCTTGAATGGGACGCGAAACTTGGGGCGAAAAGCAGTCAGGAAGCAATTGTCACCAAGAGAGAGAGAGACAAAAGGGAAGGAAAGACAGGGAGGTTAGCCAGTGTAAATACCGGCTGGCTACCCTGTGCTGGGGAAAGCGGTAAAAGGAATAAAAGGAGAATGAAGATAGCAAAAAAAAAACAAGACAAATGCGTACAGTAACGCGATGTTACGCGCAAAAATAGTCAAAGGCGGTCGCGCAGTTTACAGGTCCTTAAGAACTTGACCGAAGCCCTTAAGGCCTTGAGTGCCGAAACCTTCTGGACCAGTGTCCTGGAACTTTCTCTTCTGTGAAGGGGCGATTGTCCAGTTTTTCGAGCGCGATCACGAGCACTTTTCTTTGCACATGGTAACGTGGACAGTCACATAGGGGGTGCGCGATCGTCTCTTCGCAGCCGCAGGTGTCGCAAGCAGGGCTGTCGGCCATTACAATGCGGAAGGAATAGGAGTTCGTGAAGGCCACGCCGAGCCATAGGTGGCACAGAAGTGTTGCTTCCGCTCGTGGCAACCCTAGTTGACGACGATCAGCAAGGGTGGCTACGGGAGCAGCAACAGAAGCGCGACTACGTGAGGAGGGAACAACATTTTGAAAGAGAAACGGTTTTAAACTAAAAACAGCCGCAGTTCCATTTTATTCAAGAGAAATAATATTCCGAATCAAAGTTATATACGTGTGGCGAGGATTAAAAAGAGAACTCCCTTTTACTTCATGGTTAACAACAAATGCCTTCATTTGAGCACCAGCTACTGAAGGGGCCTTCACACCGATACCGAATGCAGCGACATAGAGCTGTTGGAACGAGCGCACGGTCACAAAGTCCACCAGGAACTACACGCCCCCCTCACGCGTTGTGTTACCCTAACTGAAATTCAGGGGTTTCACGTGCCAAAGCGACGATTTCAATATGAGGCATGCCGTAGTGAGGGACTCCGGCATAATTTGGATCACGTGCTGTTCGTGAACCTGAACCCAATTTACGGTACACGGGCACTTCTGCATTTCACTTTCAAAGAAACGCGGCTCCGTGGCCGGGATTCGAACCCGCTCCCTTGGGCTAAGAAGTGCTACGCCACAGCCACAACACCGCAATGGCGGGAGTGTTGGTATTGTTTGTTCACATTTGCCTGAATTCTGGCTGCGAGGTTGTTTCCTAGGTGTGTTTCGTCTTTTCATCGTAATTAATTCAGTTATACCGGCTTACAACCGTCATGCGATTCTTTAGTTTAACTGCCTTCGTGAGGCTGTGCTGGCCCGCTGGCCTGCATCCTGTGACAATTCGACCAGTACTCAACACCCGAGGCTTTCTTCGGCCTGGAAATAAGCTTTCTGTGAATGGGTGTGATTTTTACGGCTGCACGTCCAGCGTTTTGTTGTATAGCGTTCAACATTCAGGTCTCGAAACGTGTATCGAATTGTTTCGCGGGTAGTTTGGAAACGTGGCTCCAGTGACAGGCTATCCATACAAATTTCGCGCATTCGACAACAGTAATGACGTCACTTCTGTTTCTATTCAAAATCAAGTCATTTTCATTCTTTTGTCGGATATGTTACCTCATCGAGCAGATGGCGCTATGCCCAATAAACCGCCGACGAGCCGCCAATGTGTTGAACGTATGGGCTTCTATGGAAGCTCGTCTACAAAATGTACTTACCTTGACGGAAACTCCTGACTATATGCCTGCCCTTATGAAGTAACTCGCTTGCTACAGAAAATCTTTCCACAAGTTTCTCAGGAGAATCTCCAGCTTGCCTATCAGTCCGATCAGGCGTCCTACTCGGCGTGTTGGCACCAAGAGTTCGGGCAGTTCACAATTAATTTCCTCTCTATCATATCTTCAGTAACTCATCCGAACTTTTCAACTTAGTCATTATAGTTATACGGCCTAAAACCTATGAAAAGTGCAGTAGGAGGGTAAATCTCGTATTTGTGAATATCAGGGCCAACTAACGTCATAATTATAGAGGGCTCTAGTTAGGTGGCATTATAGAGAGACATGGACAGTGAAGCATTTCATGCGCAGGAAACAGACGTACGAATCGATGTTTTATTCACTGAAATCACCGTGGATGACCGCGTCCACTCCTATTGGCCACCAGGATCACAGTGGCATGCAATGCCCTAACCGGTATTTTCGGTCGGAGCTCTCTGGAAATGCATTTCAGACGAAAATGTCTCAGTAAAAAAAAAAACTTTAAACTAAGTATTTTAAACATTCGTAGGCATGATATTTTACCTCTAGTGGGAACGACTCTTCAAGCGCTGCATATTAAAAAAAAAATGTTTTTACCAACGAAATATTTATTTAAGTAAGAACATGCATTGTGATTGCGAACAAACTGCTGACTGGTCCTACATCAAACCAGTCGTATCAGACATTTATCATGGGCACAGCCAAATCTACCGAATCACCTCAAAAGAACTGCACGGTTTGCACCACTGATAAAAGTGTCGCTGACAATGAAAGTACTGCACGCCGACGAAAAATGTACGTTTAGGCCGCTCCCAGAATTTGTTAAAGTTCTTCTGGAGACTAGCAAACCAAGACAGTTCACAACCATTTGCCGCATGCCTTCTATGCCAGCCTAACATACGGAAATGGCTCAAGGGCAAAGGAAACTACCCTAGGCCTTTGCGGGGCAGTCCTGATCTTCGGTGGCTTAACGTGCTTCTCGTGTACTTTTACGTGAAACGTGTGAAATGTTCTTAGGCCACCAAAGTCTTCATGGCCTGTGAATGCGCCGAGTCGAAGTCACCGTAATAGCCGAGCACATACTTTTCGGGATCCACGAGAACCGCGGCGAGGGCGGCCCTAAAGTATTCTTTATGGAATATCGCTCCCGGAGCGTGGACGGCCAGAACGGGCAGTTGGCGCCACATGCAAACGCACACTATCCTGTGTTCGACTGTCGTGAAGCCATCTTCTGTAACGGGAATGCTGAAATACATAGAGTTACGGTCCTCAGCAAAACCGCATGTGTCCGCGTGATCCTCAGGCTGCAAGTGTCTCTGAAGCTCGCCAAAAACATCGAAGGGATCGAGCACTTTTGCGGGGTTATTAATGCGATAGAGCGTCCACGGGCGCAATATGTTCAAAGGCACGAGCCAACAGTACAGAACGGCCACGCGTTTCAGGCGCTCCCGTCGGTAGGGGAGGGATAGCAGACAGCATCGGATGGCGTCGAGGACTTCGCGCACATGGATTGTTGTTACTCGCGGAAACCACTCCAGCCCCACGGTGTACAAATACGCTAGTTGCTCCCATTGGAGTTGGTTCAAAACACTGCATAGCGTTTCTACATCTTTATCTGTCATCGCAGAAGCCAGGAAATGCTTCTGAGAGCTGCCTTAGATGTGGGCGTCCGTCAGTGGCTACCGCCGTCTCAGTAGAGGACACATGGACGGTTCCTTGCTTGCCAAACGTGTAGGGCACACTACGCTTGGTCCTGCGTGAACACAGCAGAGGAAAACGGTTTTTGAGGCCGGTGAATACCTGTTCGATGTTGAGAAGTGAAGTTGACACTTACCGGAATGCTCTCCCAGGATAGCGCCTCAAGACGATGGCGCAGCACCTTGCTGGCGTACGCTTTTACATGCCTCGGAACTAGGCTTTCAACCTCGTGAAAGGTCCTTAAGTAGCGGTTAAGTCTACACGGTCCTGGGATTCAAACCGAGTGCGGTGGGTAGAAATGGTGCCCCGAATGAAGCTGAAGACTATACGCGAAAACGCGATTCAGCACCATCAAATAGCGCACGTTCGAACAGCTCCGAAAATAAAAGAATAATAGCGCTTCCCATCGCATTTCACTGTAATTGTAGTGAAAAATAATGTGAGAACTGATTAGGAATGGCCAAGCTGTGACGCGGACGTAAACGTGAGCCGTAGCTCATGACTGTCGATACGTGCCATCTGCTTCACACAAAGGCCCCTGTTTAGTGCAGCGCCAACCGGCATGCGCCTCTGCGCGCCATGCGGTTACGTTACGCCAACTAAAAGTGCACCCTTTATCGTTGAACGTCACGTGACGCCATCGCCAGCACGTGTGTCCACCATCTTGGTCGCAGCAGAAACAATTCGTATCTCACGCCGGCATTGCTCGACAGGATATACCGCGTGCAAGATATCGACCCGACCGCCTGCCGCATCAGCGATAATCATTGGAAATTCCGCCTCAGCGAAACCAAAAAGATAAAGAACGCTCGTACGAAGCACAATTATGTGCATTCGCCGCGGTGACAGGCGATTGCCACCGTGCGGTAAATCACTCTCGGAGCGCAAAACTCTAGGGATAAAACATTTACGCAAATCGCCGACCTGATGTGTCTTACCTTTACAAGCCACTGCCTGGCCCGCCAGAAACGCAGCTCTTCATATCACCTTGCAGGCAACGGTTACTCCCGAGGTCGATTCAAATTGGTCGCTTAGCTTCGGTAAAAACGCAGTAGAGTAAAATTGTCACCGAGAACAGCAAGGGTGGTTATGGGGGCGGCGATTGAAGCGCGACTATGTTTAGAGCGGACAAATACTGGGAAAGAAAAAAAGCGCTGTTGAATTCAAGAGAAACACAGTTCAATTGATTAAACGAATATAAAATTCCTGGTCAACTTTATATATTTTTGACGAGTTAAGAAAATACAAATTTAGTTAATTTTATTATCTTTAAGAAATATATTTCTTTTCAGCGCCTATCGTTACAGGGGGGCGTTGACGCCGCTATCACTCGCAATGCGATGTACCGCTTGAAATGTGCAGAATGGTGCGCTCTAAAGTTCACCTGCTCAAATATACCACCCTCACACGCTGTGCTGTTTTGCTTGTCGAAAGCTGTCTGAATTTGGTGACGCGGGTAGCTTGAACGCTTCTTAACCTGTTCAGTCAAAAGTAGCGAGTTACGACCGTCAGATAATGGTTTAGTTGTTTTTGTGCGACTGCGCTGGGCGACGGACTTGGGATCCGACGGTAGGATCAGCGCTGTACACGTAAAGCTTTCGTCGGCCTCCAAAGAAAATATGTTGTGTGCAGCGGTGCGACTTCGACAACCGTACGGCTGGCATTTTCCAGCATCACTTTCCGCGGTGAAAGCTCGAAACGCCTATCAAGTCGAATGGCGGGGCATTTGACTACATCTCTACAGGCAGGCCAGCAACACATATTTCACGCCTTGGAAAACAAAATGACGCCACCACTGTTTTTAACGGATATGGCGTCACAATATTTTTCCTTCCTCCGGAAGTGTGCCCTCAACATACAGATGGCGCTAAGCTGCATGAACAACAAATGAACCGCCATGTTTTGAACGTACGGGCTCCTATGGAAGCTACGCTACAAGGTATACTTACTTTGCTACTCCAGTCAGCCTTTGGGGAAATAGATACACCTATCAGTACTAAGGTCTGAAGAGAAAGGCTCGGAATAAGAGAAAAAGACTTCGACTAGCAACATCATAAGGGGCCAGAGCGCTCTGTCGCGGTGCGTTTATTCAATCAGTCATTTCGCTGTGCTAAGGGGGAGGTTCCCGGAAAGTAAATGTGGGACGAATAAGAACGGATGTCTGAGACATCGGTTACCTGCGTCAACCTTTGCGGAAACAAGTACACAAATCAACCCTGGGGTCTAATGACGAAGCCTCTAAAAGAGTAAAACGCGCCTCCATTGAATAGTCCCCTGGAACAACCAAAACGCTAGGAAGAATCTTTAAATATTATAAAGTTCCAACTTCGCATGTGATTTGAACTGACACCTTCCCCAGGAGGTGCTTGCAGGTTAGCCTGCGCAGAGTTTCAGGCATCATTCCTCGGGGAATTCATAGCTTTCAAAGCGCGTCTCGGCAATATCACAAGGAAGTCTGGAAAACACACATACCGTCTAACGCATTGGCCGAACACGCTGCTTACACGGGGCCCACCACAGAATTAAAATGGGCGCAAATCGCCATCCACGAAAAATCAGTCTTAACGCCTCCTACGACGATTCCTCTAATGCAATGTACTAATGCCCACTAAACCGGGCACAAAGCAAAATACGAGAAGTTTATGCTAGAAGCATGATCAACCTTGTTACTGCTTACTAATCTGTACTTTCACTCCATTGTGAACGCGAGAACCGTACGAGTTCCGACATTTTAGCGAGGATATGTTCTTAAGGCAAAAACCTTAGGTCTCTATGCTGGCGGTTGAGCTTGGCGAAACTGCGACGTGGCGAAAAATGGCCGATGCCCTGGAGAGTAATAGAAAAACGTCAAAAGATGCTCGGGTTGACGTCACATTTCTCAGGGAGTTTTCCGAAAACTAAGTAGTTTAGGAACATTAAAAAAGAAAATTATTTCGGCCTTGGTGGGAATATGACCCAGGCGTCGGAAGTGAAAAACAAGCGCGCTTCTCTGAATCCCCGCATGTTCCATGGTTCTGCCGTACTAGAAGTTTGTTTAGTGCGTGCCTGATTGCACACCTCACGTCGCTAACATCTCGCTGACTTGTGTGTGCGTCATTGCGAGGCACACGTGATGGTGTTGAAATGGTGGCGCCACGTCATGCGTGTATAAAATGAGCGCGTCGATGACGTTCCGATGTCTACATACGGCATAACGCTTTCGCGTCTCCACAAATAAGCAGTCGCAAGTGTCTACCGAATTTTTTTTTTACAGTGGTTGTTATTCTCCAGACATTGTTTTGTAGAACCCTTTACTGTGCACAGCCTCGTGCTCGGCTGATTCGAACCTGACATGCAGTGCCATCGCGGCCCCTGCAGGTGAAAATCCTGAGTTCTCAGCTAGCAGCCTTGAAGGAGTGAGAACGTCTTGAAACGTCGCGCCTCTTTGTACGTGGTGTAAAAAGATCCGCTTCTATCGACTTTTGCGTTCATGGATACTAGAAATAGTTTAAGAACGCTGCAAGAAAGGGTGCCCTTGGAAGATAAATACACTCGATTTACCCAGGAAATCACATGCGACGCTCATCGCAGTCGGCCAACGGGCAAGGTAAACAAACGAGTCTTTTTCTCGCGCGCTCCTTTCTGCTTGCTCTCGATGATATCAATCAGACAAAGTCGAGTCTCATGAATTTCTTTGGGGTGGTTGGTATACATGTAAGGCATCGAAAGTCGACTCACACCACGCAGGTGCACTAGGATAAATAAAAGCGATCAGCTCAGCTTGCTGAATCTAGCTTTTAATTTCGGCCGCCCCTGATGCCGTAAGCTGGATTTCAAGCTTATCGTTGCCGCTTGCCCTGCAATAGTTCTGTGCCACGTAATTTGCCTTGGTGGAGCTTCAATACAGAAATGGAAACGACAGCTGGTTGAGAAGCCATGTCGAAGGTACCAGGCAGGCGTTGACGAACGGCATTGTCTAGCACGACAGCTTAAGCGAAATAACTGAAAGATTTCCAAAGGCATTGATGACCTTCATCGGGTGATTTCAGTTTTCCTAGTATTCAATGGTCAAATCCTATCATTCTTCCTACTGCCATCATCTGCAGTACACCCTCTTCCTCAGTTTGGACTATGACAGCTTCTACAGTTTCCAGCACGCATTACTTCCACAGCGGCATCCCTCCATAGCCTTCTACGGGCATCACTAGCTTCCCTTGCTGTTTTCTCTAACAGTCATTACCGGCGTCAGTGATCATTTAACAATTCTTGTTTCGTTAGCAGGATCAGCGGCACGTAAAGAAAGCGTTTTAAAGTGATGAAAGACTACAAAAAAAGGAATTTATTTGTTATCAGCAAGAATCTGCGTTCACTTTCACAAGACTTTTAGACGCAGGATTTTCCATCTATTCACTTTGAGTGCCTTTCACGAGAACGGGTCCAAAGCATTTTGCTTTCAGCTACGGTTTGTCACAAAGAGAAAATAGATATTCACGTTATGCTAATGAATTGTGAACGGCTGGCATTGAATTTTAGCGTGCAAGGTGGCCGGTTATTGTGAGTTATAAGTGTATCTCCACAATACACACCAACTAGGCAAGCGCTCTCACCCACTGCAAGGATGAAGTAATCCTTACTGGGGATTTAGGAGGAAGTTTTAGCTCGGGTGCTCCTGTCTGAATGAATGTAAAAGGAGAATTCGTTTTTCTCGGCAGCCACTTCACCAAATTTGAGGAAATTTGTTCAGTTTAAAACACAAACTTAGAAATCTAGTGACTGCGGGTTTGTAAGTTTTCATTTAGGTCGTTAATTTTCATTGAAAAGGGGGAAAAATCGAAAATATATAGAGGTTGGAACTATCATGTTTACAACTCTAAGTAAGCACTGAAAAATAATGTCACAATTCTGTGAATTGCATCAAATAGTACATCTAAAGCGTATAAAACTGATATGTTACATATGAATCGCACAAATTAGTAATATGAAAATAAACATTTGCAGAGCCCTTGTACACAGCGTAACAAATTCACGGAAGATATGAAATTACATATCAAATTTGTTCGCGCGGAATGATCTAATCGGGTCCGTTTACGGAAACGCGATATCTCTCTTTGATGCAGCATTATTATTTTGTAAACTTCGTGCGTCTATTTTTTCTTCAAGCTTTCGAACTTTGAAAATATGTTTTATAAATTTCAAGCCCAAAAACGAAATTCCGCTTCCAGCAATCACTAGAACTTAACTTTCTCTCTTAAATGCAACAAATTTAACTAATATCGGTCAAGGGTTTAGTTCCGAAAAACGTTTTTGAGTTTTACATGTATCTGAATAGGCGGCGTCGGAGTTGATCCCGAGCTAAAGCTTCCTCTTAGACTACACATACTCCATCAACAAATCACCCAAGTAACGCACATGATTAAGCGCATTACAAACCGTCGACATGAACGCCAAAAAAATATTTACTTTGAATCGTGCGCGCCCTCATAATTAGCAGATTAAACTACCACCTCCCCCTTTCATACACTGACTCAGATGGAATTTAAAAAAATTATGGGGTTTTACGTGCCAAAACCACTTTCTGATTATGAGGCACGCCGTAGTGGAGGACTCCGGAAATTTTGACCACCTGGGGTTCTTTAACGTGCACCTAAATCTAAGTACACCTGACTCAGATGGACATGCATCAGATGGACACCCTCCTCCGTACAACACTAAAGGCAGCGCTGGGACTACCCCAACATGCGTCCCCGCAGCTCTTACTAAGACTTGTGGTGCACAACACATCCGCGATCTAGGCGATGGTCATCTTAGGAGCCAACTACATGGCAACGGTGCCTCATTCCATCACGGGTAGGATACCAAACACACAGAAAACCACAAAAGGAAGACCGCACACTTCTTGCGCTTAGCATTCGGAACAAAATTCACGCGGCCCCAATTCCCCGGAATGTGCACCCAGACTGTCATAAAGGCCGAAGAAAGGCAAGAGCACAAGCCCTGGCTCTACACTTCGTCCTACACACCGACGTGGCCCGCAACCCATAAAGAGGAGCCCTATGTCTAGTGGTACTACATACTACAGGCATTATGAAGGCTTATCTACGCTCAACACTGTGGACAATGGCACGGGCGGAAGAAGCTGCTATCGCCCTAGCCATTGTACACGCTTGAACAATACCGGCACTGGATGGACCCATCACAGTGGTCACAAATCCTAAGACCGACTACAGGACTTTGGCACAAGGGAGGGTGACACCCTACACGCACCGTATCCTTACATCATTACACCACACAGCGTTACACAGGGTGCGTACCGCATGGACGCCTGGACACATCTCTCTAAATTGTAATGGACAGGCTAATGCAGTACCCCGAGTGATCGCTAATCAGGCGCCATTGGAAGAGCTGTCGATCCCAGACGACACACCGACAGAACCACTGAACTACACTGAAACTCTACAACATTGAAGATCGAGCAGGAGACACTTCCCCCGTCACATAATTCACTTAACCGCAGAAGATGCCGTCACGTGGCGAAGCCTTCAAACTAATTAATTTCCCTGCCTCTTTTACCTTGACGTCTTCAACCCCACACAATATTCCTTATACTATCCCTACCGCGGAGCAAAGCCCACAGTATATCGTTGCACCTGTGAGTGGCCACACCCTCCGGGTTACTCCCCTATTCCTTCACCTTCCTCCTAGACACTACGCTGACCAACGTCGCTGCAAGAGCAGCGACGGTTGATCCGGCATGCACGCGGTGTGGCACGAGCCAATGGGGCCCTGTGCTCCACTCTACGAGGAAGTCACCCCATCTCATTACAAATAAATGTATTTTCTCTCTCTCTCTCTCTCTCTTAGCTAGATTACGCTGCACTGTGTGTAGATGCTTTTTTAGGCGTCTGTGAGACTGGACCATAGATAAAATCCTCTCCTGAGGAAATATAATACAAGCTAGGTGATATGTGCGAATTCGCCGGCTGCTGCGTGACACACTGGAAACAATGTCGATCCAAATGTGACACTGTAAACCCACCTGGTAGCGAAACTTACATTGAAGCCAAACATGGCGGTTCATTGGCGTTACACGGGGCTTCACGCCAGCTGTCTGACGAGGGTAAAATTTCGGCTGAAGAAGAAATAATGTGACGCCATATCAGTTAAAAAATGAAGCGACGTCATTTTGTTCTAAGAGGCGCGAACTTTGTTTTGGTGGCCAGCCATTAGAGCTGTATTTTCATATGGCCAGCCATTCAATTCGAAGGGCGTTTCAGACATTGGAGCAGCAGGTCAGCCGTACGGGTGGCGAAATTGCACCCCTGCACAGAACATACTTTCTTTGGAGGCCGTCTAAAGCTTTGGAAGCAGGGTGCTGGTCCCTCATTCGGACGACAAGCCAGTCTACCAGCAGGGCCGTACAAAAACAGCTGAATAATAATCTGGTGGTCGTAAATCACTACTTTCGACTCAGAAGGTTAAAGAACAATGAAACTAACCGCGTCAGCATGTTCACAAAGACGTCCACAAGCAGCAAAACACAGCATGTTTGGGGGACTTATTATAACAGGTGAAACTTACAAACGCGCCTTTCTGCGCACTCCAAGAGCTGCACTGCAATGAAAGTGATAGTGACGTCATCGCCCCCTCGCTGGTGAGCAGCCGAAAAGGGGTATTTATTGATAGTGATAACGTAAAATAGATTTGTCCTTTCTTCTCTCGCCAGGCGTAAGTAAAATTCATTAGGCATTTTATTTTCGTTGAATGAACCAAGCTGTGTCTCGTTTTATTTACAAACGTGTATTTCCCCTGCGTTTGTTCCCTCCTCACTAATTCGAGTCTGAACCACTGCTCCGATTGGCACCCATGCTGATGTCGCCGACAATTTGTTCTCAGCCGCTTTTCACCGGAAGTCTCTGCATAGATCTTGAATGGGACTGGAAGCTTCGGACGAAAGGCGGCCTGGCAGCAATTGTCACCAACATCAGCAAGGGTGGTTATGGGAGCAGCGATTGAAGCACGACTACGTGAGGAGGGAACAACAATCAGGAAGAAAAACTGTTTTAAACTAAACACAGCCGCAGTTTCATTTTACTCCGAATCAAAGATATATACGTGTGGCGAGGACTGAAAAGAGAACTCGATTTTACTTTAGCTTTGACCAACAAATGCCTTCATTTGAGCACCCGCTTCTGAAGGGGACCTTCCCGCCGCTATCAAAAGCAATGCCATGCAGCTGTTGGGGCTAGCACGCGGTCACGTAATGTTGACCAGCAACTGCACGGCCCCCTTGCACTATGTGTTGCCTTAAGTGAAATTCTCGGGTTTTACCTGCCAAAGCCAAGATATCGTTATAAGGAACCCCGTAGTGAGGGACTCCGGAATAATTTTGATCACCTGGTGTTCTGTAGCCTGCACCTAATGTACGGTACACGGGCACTTCTGCATTTCACCTACAGCGAAATGGGGCTGCGTGGCCGGGATTCGAACCCACTCCCCTTTGTACTTTGAAGCGCAACGCCACAGCTGCCACACCAAGATGGCGGGTTTGTCATACTGCTTATTCACATTTGCCTGAATTCTTTGTGGCCCGGTGTTTGCGACGTGTTTCTTCCGTTCAACGTGGTAGGTCAAATACACCGAGTTACGGCCGTCATGTGACTCATTGGTTTAACTGCCTTCGTGTGGCTGTGCTGGCCCACGGGCCTGCATCCTCTGACGATGCGACCAGTACTCAACACCCCAGGCTTTCTCCGGCGTGCAAATAAATGCTCTGCGAAGGGGCGTGATTTTGACGCGTTTACGGGTGGCGTTTTTTTGTATCGCTTTCCACATTCAGAGCTCGAAACGCCCATCGAGTTGTATCGCGGGTAGTTGGTAAACAAGGCTCCAATGACAGGCTACCCAAACAAATCTCGTGCGGTCGATAACACTAACGACGTCACTTCTGTTTCTAACCAATATCAAGTCATTTTCTTTCTTTCACCTAAAGTGTTACCTCATCGAGCATATCGCGCTATGCCCAATGAACCGCCAATGTTTTGAACATATGGGCTTCTATGGAAGCCCTTCTCCGAAGTGTACTTAACTTGAAGGAAACTCCTGACCATATCTCTGCCCTTAGGAATGAAGTAACTCCTTTGCTACAAAAACAATCTTTCCACAGGTTTCTCAGGAGCATTTCCAGCGTGTCTATCAGTCCGATCAGGCGTCCTACTCGATGTGTTGGTACCAAAAGCTTCTCATAAACTTATCTGTATCATTTCTTCATTAACTCATATGATCTGTTCAACTTACTCATAATAGTTATACCGCTTAGAGAATAATAAACGTGCAGTAGGAAGGTAGGGTCCGTATTTGTAAAGATCAGGGCCAATTAGCGTCCTAGTTACTGAGGGCTATAGTTGGGTGGCACTCCAAAAAGACAGAGAGTGAAGAATTCCATGCACAGGAAACAATTAAACATACGAGTCGACATCTTATTCACTAAAGTCACCGTTGATGTCCACGTCCGCTCCTATTGGTCACCAGGATTACAGTGCCATGCAATGCCCCAACGGGTATTATTGATCGAAAGTGTCTGGAATGTAATTTAGATAAAAGAGGTGTTGGGGAAAAATACATTATAAATAATATTTTACTTCCGGCGGGAGCGATTCTGCAAGCGCTGCACAATAAAAGAAAGTTTTTACCGACGAAATATTTATTTACGTAAAAACATTCATTGTGCTTGCGAACACACGATTTCTTCGCCCAATATCAAACCAGTCCTATGAGACATTCATCATGCGCACAGCCACATCTGCCGAATCTCCCGAAAAGAAGTGCACTCTTTCCACCACTGATAAAAGTGTCGCAGATTATGAAAGTATTGCATGCAGATGATAAATGTACCTTTAGGCTAGTCGCAGTATTTCTTAAAGTTGGAACTGGCGAGTAGTCAACCATGATATTGCAGAGCCATTTACCGCATGCCTTGCATGCAAGCGCCGCATACGTAAGTGGCTCAGGAAGCAAACGAAACTATGCTCGGCCTTTGCGCTGCAGTCCTGATCCGCGGTCACCTAAAGTGCTTCTCGTATAGCTTATATGTAAACGTGTGACATATACTTAAGCCACCAAAGTCTTCATGGCCTCTGAATGCGCCGAATCCAAGTCACCGTAATAGCCGAGCACATACTTTTCGGGATCGACGAGAACCGCGGTGAAGGCGGCCCTAAAGAATTCTTTATGCACTATCGCTCCCGGAGCGTGAACGGCCATAACAGGCAGCCTACGCCACATGGAGAAGCACACTATCCTGTGTTCGACTGTCATGAACCCATCTTCTGTCGTTGGAATGGTGAAATACGTAGAGGTACTGGTGTCAGCATAACCGCATGTGTCCGTGTTACCCTCAAGCTGCAAATGTTTCGACAGCTCGGTAAAAACAATGAAGGGGTTGATCAATTGTGCCGGGACATTAATGCGATAGAGCGTCCACGGGCGAAAAATTCCCAAAGGCACGAGCCAAGAGTACAGAACGGCCACGCGCTTCAGACGCTGCCGTGGGTAGGGGAGGGATCTCAGGCTGCTTCGGATGGCGTCGACGGCTTCGACCCGACTGAACGTTGCCACTTGCGGAAACCACTCCAGCGCCACAGTGTCCAGATACGCTAGTTGGTGCCTTCGGAGTTGGCGCAACAGGCAGCATAGCGTTTCTACATCTTTATCTGTCATCGCAGAAGCCCCGAAATGCTTCGAGAACTGCCTTAGATATCAGCGTCCGTCGGTGGCTGCCGCCATGTCAGTAGGAGACACATGGGCGGTTTCTTGCTTGCCATACGTTTAGGGTAGACTCCGCTTTGTCCTGCGTGAACGAAGCAGAGAAAACGGTGTTGTGGCCGGTGAATGCCTATACGATGTTAAGATGTGAAGTTCGTACTTACCGGAATGCTCCCAAATTATAGCGCCTCAAGCCGATGTGACAGCTCCTTGCTGGTTGCCGCTTTTACATGCCTCGGAACTAGGCCTTTAAACCTCGTGAAAGGCCCTTTAAATAAGCGGTTAACTCTACACCGTCCCGGGATTCATACCAAGTCTGGCTGGTAGAAATGGTGCCCCGAACGAAACTGAATATTACGTAAAAACGCAATTCAGCACCATCATGTAGCGCGAGTGGGAACAGCTCCGAAAAAAAAAACGCGTCTCCCATCGCATCTCGATGTAGGCGTAGTGAAAAATCATGTGAGATATGATTAGGAATTGCCAAGCTGTGACGCAAGAGTAAGCCTCAGCCGAAGCACGTGACTGTCAATATAGGCCACATTGCTTCAGTTAAAGGGTTCTGTTTATGCAAGGCAAATCGGCATGTGCCCTTACGGGCCATGCGGTTACTTTACGCCAACGAAAAGTGCACCCTTTATTGTTTAACGTCACGTGACGTCATTGCCAGCACGAGCGACCCGTTTGGTCTTAGCAGAAACACTTCGTACCTCACGCCGGCTGCTCGACAGGACGTACCACGTGCGAGATTAACCGGCCGCGTTCTGCAGCCGCAAGGAGCATTGCAAATTCCTCCTTAGCGAAACCGAAAAAAAAAATTGGAGGCTTAACCTTAGCGTATCCTTAGCGTTTGGAGGCATCTTGACCGCATACACGCCCGGCGCAAAGACGCTGGCGCGGTTGCGGGCACAGAGACTGACGCGACGGCGGGCGCGCGCCGCTTCATCCCTGGCGTGACGTCACATATCACGTGATGCAGCGATGAAGGCGCCGCCACCACGTCGCGCGCGACGGCGCGAACCGAAGCGTGGAGGCCTCCGCCGGGCGACGTCCGACGGCGCGATATGAGGCCCCATCGGCAGCCTGTGTGACGTCATCACGTGACGTCACATCATGTGATCTCACTTCAGGGTCAATGGTGGCCACCGCCGGGAGGCGACCGATGGCGCGATATGAGGCCCCATCTGCAGCCTGTGTGACGTCATCACGTGAAGTCATGTCACGTGACCCCACTTCAGGGTCAATGGTGGCCACCGCCGGGCGTCGCGCGAAGGCCCGAAACCTACGTTAATATGCTTCGCATAAAAAAACGCTAGCACGTAGTACAGTTATGCGCATTTGCAGCAGTAAAAGGTGATCGCGACAATAAATCTCTCTCGCTATACCGGGTAAAACGTTTACGCAATTCTGTCTTCGCCGACCTGATGTGTCTGACTTAACCTGCCACTGCCTGGAGCTCCAGAAACGTGGCTTTATATATTATCTTGCAGGCAACGGTTACTCCAGTTAGTATTTGTGGAAGTGAGTACACATATCAGTACTAGCGTCTTAAGAGGAAGGCTCGGAATAATCGAAAAAGGCTTCTGCTAAGCTGCCAGAAGCGCTCAGTCGAGGTGCGTTTATTCAACCAGCCATTTTGCCTCTGCCTGCCATATGTAAGTGTACTTGCCAAGTGTAAGGAAAGATCTCGCAGGCAATCGCTACCCGCGTTAACGTTTACGTAAAAAAGTATGCCAATGAGCCAGGAGGTCCAAAGATGAAACCTCGGAAAGAGTAAAACATGTGTCCATTATAAGGCGCCTGGATCAAGCGAAATGCTAGCAAGAATCTTCAAATAATATCGACACGTGCGCTTATCTTTATCGGGCAACCACGTTTCGCCGCTTAACAACTGTAATCGCAGAGCGAGGCACGCGCCTGCATGTATCCGACGTTTCTGGAAAGTTATCGACGCTTCTATCCGCGTGTCTGTTGTCGCCGAACCTTGTGTTATCAGATTTCATCGTGTGACACGAATGGTGTAGAACTTTGTGGAAGACACGCGGGTCCCATCAGTTAATCTGGAACATTCGACGACTGATCTATAAAAGCCGACGCGCTTGACCCGCTGATCAGTTTTTCGACGATCGCCGAGCGTGTTCGCCGCTATCGTTGTGCTATAAGTGTAGCCTGTTTTGTGGGCACGGGTTCGCCCAATAAAGGTTAGATTTGTCGTTCACAGTATTGCTACTGTGTTATTCAACGTCACCACCACGTGACAACATAGCGTTCCAACTTCGCATGTGCTTTCAAAGAAATTGAAGGGCAGTCTTGTTCGCGCGAAAGGTGATTTCGGAAGGACACATCTTCCCCGGGAGATGTGTACAATATGCCGTGCTGAAAGTTTCAGGCATCATACATTGGTGCACTCGAAACTTTCACAGATCGTCTCAGGCAAAACCAGAATGACGACTGGAAGAAACACATAGCTTCTAACACATTCCCTGAACACGTTGCTCACACGGGACCCACCACAGAGTCAAAATCAGTGCAAATCGCCGCCCGAGAAAAATCGCTGTCTTCTCGTCTCTTACGAGAACCCCTCTACTGGAGTCTACTGATTCCCGCTAAACCGGACGCATGGCAATATCATCATCATCATCATCATCATCAGCCTGGTGACGCCCACTACAGGGCAAAGGCCTCGCCCATACTTCTCCAACTACTCCGGTCATGTACTAATTGTGGCCATGCTGTCCCTGCAAACTTTTTAATCTCATCCGCCCACCTAACTTTCTGCCGTCCCCTGCTACACTTTCCTTCCCTTGGAATTCAGTCCGTAACACTTAATTACCGTCGGTTATCTTCCCTCCTTATTACATGTCCTGCCCCTGCCCATTTCTTTTTCTTGATTTCAACTAAGAAGTCATTAACTCGCGCTTGCTCCTTCACCCAATCTGCTCTTTTGTTATCCCTTAACATTTACATTATCATTCTTCGTTCCATAGCTACTTGCGTCGTCCTCTATTTAAGTAGAACCCTTTTCGTAAGCTTCCAGGTTTCCGCCCCGTAAGACACGTTAAGACGCAACTCTTATACACTTTTCGCTTGAGGCATAATGGCAACCTGCTGTTCCTGACCTCAGAATGCCTGCCAAACGCACCCCAGACCATTCTTATTCTTTCGATTATTTCAGTCTCATGATCTGATTATTTCACTCTCATGTCCATATGCCAAACGTTTATGGTAGAAGCATGCGCAACCTTGTTACTGCTTAGCAATAGGCAATGAATATTTTCGCTCCATTGACAACGCGAGAACCATACGTGTTCCTGAACATCAAGGTCTTTGATAACTGCTTAAATGTTTTCCTCTGTTTCAGGGAGTGCATGTTCTTAAGGCGAAAGCTTTAGGTGTCTATTTTCGTGGTCGGCCCTGGCGAAACTTTGCGGTGGGGAAAAGTGGCCGACGCCGTGAAGGGTAACAGAAAAACGTCAAGATATGCTCGGACTGACGTCATATATCTCATAGAGTTTGCTGAAAACAAAGTATGTTAGTGACATTAGAAAGAAAATTCGGTAGATTTCCGCCTCGCTGGGAACGGAACCAGGGCCTCCGCGGTGGGAGACGAGCACACTACCCTGATTTCACGCATATTTAACGGCTCTGCGATTAGAAAAGCGTTCCTAGTGAGCGTCTGATTGCACACGTCACGCCGCAGTAATCTCGCTGATACGTGCATGCGTCGTTGTGTGACGCGCGTGACGATGTGGTAGCGGTGGCGCCACGTCATGCGTGTTTAAATGAGAGCATCGATGATGTTCCGAGGTCTACAAGCGGAATAATGCTTTCGCATTCGCACACATACGCATTGTTAAGTGTCTAACGAGGCATCAAAGGCACCGTGGGGTGCTGCTGCAGCGCTGTTCTTTTCCTGAAACGGGGAGGAGCCTTCTAGCAGCCATCGTCATCTTCCTCGGCCGCCTTCACCGACCCTTCTTTTGGCCACAAAGTCCTACAGCTTGGTTTACTCAGGTGGAGGCAATTTTCGAGCTACGGCGCATTACTACGGAGCGGGCGAGGTTCCTCCACGCTGTGTTGACACTCCCTACAGAGTTGGCTGAGGAGTTACAGCAGCGTCCCATAAATATGTAGACGCTGCGACGGGCAATTCCGCCCGCGACTGAGCGCACAGTAGGAAAACGCGACTGTCACTGCGCTACCGCAACGGAGAGTGCGATTTGATTTTGAATGACTAACATCTGTAACAGTAGCTGAAGCCGTCGCCCATACCGGCATCGCTGTTGAACACGTAAAGAACCCCCCCCCCCCCCCCCCCGTCCTACTCTCATGACACATTGAAAACCCCAAATGCGGCTTTGGGAACTTATCAGCTCCACTTGGCTTCCCCAGCGGTTTGTCCCTGTTCGGCGACTACTACATTGGCTTGGTATCGTTAGATCAGATTTCATGAACGATCCTTCGACGTGTTGCAAAATACTGTTTCTTCTAGATCGGGTGTACGATTCACCTCGCAGTTGTGCTTGTGGAGTGCGAAATCTCGCCAGGCGAAAGGTTTTCTATAGAAAGTTGTGCGCATAATGCCCCAGTTTCACCGCAAGTGCGAAGCAATCAATGCGATAGCAACACATTGGAATGTTATACGAAGCAAGGCTACCAGCTTTAGGAGCAATATAAATTGTAGCAAAGATGAGCCTGCCAAGTAAGCACCTGTGCCATGACGTAAGCAGACCGATACGAAGAGAAAGACGGTACGAGCACGACGAGGCGCGTGTACAATGCTGGCGTTCGACAAGTGACTCCCATGGACATCGCATGCAGTTTCGAAGGACTATTTACGGACTGCGTTGCCGATCAGTGCAGCATTGCATGTGTGAAATGAGATGGCCGTGACTACATGGCGCGGGGTACAAAAGCACGAACAAAGCTAGGACTGGAGCAGCGCTGTGGACTCGCTGTCTCCCTGGTGGGGCGGCCATCACGCGCACAGCAGATGAGATTGGGCGCGGCGAGCAAATATGTGCTCGGACGCTCGCTCGAGTAATGCTTAGAATAGTGCATTAAATGGGATGATGAACAGTGAGTGGGGTATTTATCGAGGGGGGGCGCAGAAATGAATTGCACGAAATACAGTGTTATGATGGTACACATGGTAGGAAGACAGTTCACTCGACGACCACGATCACCACCTTGTGGTCTCCAAAGTAGGCTGACAATGGCAGGCAGTGAGTGCACTGGGGATGTGACACCCTTTCCGAACGCAAGATCCAAAGAAGTGTTGTACCGTGTAGTAGCCAGTGTGACTTCTGACAGGACGACAAGTCCAAGTACGACACCAACAAACAGGACAAGCCACTCGTTTTCATGTCGAACCACATTCGCTCTAAAGTTTCCAGTAATAGTAACCGGCGCATACTCGAGGCACCCTGCACGGCAGATATGCGACAAGAAGTTACTGACGTCGATCCGCGAGCTTCCAGGTGAGAGAGAGACAACTGCGACGATGAAGCCCCGTGATGTCTGAACGGCACACGCATCGCCACAACTCATGAGTGGCAGCGAATTGAGTTGGTAAGCAACGCTTGGTGGTAAAAGCCTGGCAAACGTGGCACGGTGAATGCAAGAAAGATACCAAGTTTCGAGAAGACGTCGTTAGTAGTATTTCCTACTGCAGTGCTTCGCGCATTGTCATTTGTGGAGATGCAGTGAAGAGGGGACAGCTGAGCACAGGTTACCGAGCGAATTGGACGAAGTAGAGCACTGCTGATGCCGTAAAAATGAGCATGAGCACAAGCGTGTTCGTTGAAGTATGAAAGCGTGAGACGCGTACGAACCTGTTTGCCGTCATCTGCGGGCGAAGTAAAATGCGGCGATTCGTTAAACCACGCAGGCGCCAGTGTAAAAGTGATTGCGGAATTGGTTTGGCGATGGCCTTAAATGCACGGCATCGTCATAAGACGGTAAACCGAATGACGTATCGCGCATGGAGATTTAAGGTGTAGCACAGGCTTTGAGGTATTCCCATGCGCATGAGAATTACACAACCAGTAACTAAAGGCACACAAGCTGGACGTCGTGCGGGGCGGGTCTTTTGTGGGCGTTGTGTTGTAATGCTTTTTTCGGTGGCTGCAGGTGCGCACGGCAACAGCTGCACTCATGCGATTGTGGCAGGGATGACCGTGTATGTAGCCGTGTACAAGGCCCGAAACTGTGTTTGTCGTGTAACTACAGCCACGTGGACATAAAAAGCGTCGCAGAAGGCACGCTGGTGTTTGCCTTGTAGCGTCGAAGCACTGGTTGATGCGCTACCAGGAAGATTCAAGTCCGCGCTCATGCAGTTGAACCCGCACGTCGTCACATCACAGTGTGTGATGCAGTTACATTGATAAGACATCTAGGCAAAGGAGTGCCGCAAGGTAATCGCTTCACTAGAGGCGCCCTGCAGTGCGGTTTGCGCGCGACCTCTGTGCCATCTACAAGTGAAACTCTGGGACGGCCAACGTCAAAGCCAGCAAATCGGGAGACGCGCTGTGTGCATTCGCCCAGACTCTTTCGATCGCTTATCACGAGGCAAGAATCTTGAAGTCGTGAAAATGTCGAAGTGTGCATGCTCTGCATATGGCTGCACAACCATTGGTCGATACCCGAAGCGCGAACAACAGTGAGCTTGAAAAGGTTAAAACACAGTGCATAACACTCAGACGAGTGACGAAAAGTGAGCCGCTGTCGTTCGGAATAGTGCATCACTTTCATCGCCTCGCTAGCGGCCGGTGTCGGCGATATAGGGTCGAAAAATGAAAACGTCGTAGCGCCGTCTGAAGAGTGGACGCCGCCTAATGTGCAGTTACGTAAGCAGTGTGTCATAATAAGTCGCAGTTTCGGCTGAAAGGCGAAGCGCCGACTACGATAGCAAATTAGTGGACAGCTACACGAAGTAAGGATAGCTGTTGTATCGGCCGTATGAACTTGAAAACAGTGACAAACTGACTAAATTAACAAGCATGGTGTCAGCGTGCTCAGCCAACACGAACACACCATGCTCGACGACCGCGGACGCTCTATGCGAAAACGCTGGCGTGAGGAAACGAGGCAGCAGCAGCGAGCGAAGTGACCTTACGCTGTCTATCGCTTCAAGGCAAACTGAGTGCCAAGAACAGGCAGCACGCACAATGCTACGAGGTGCCGCCGCACCTAGACTGCGTCCCCAACGCAGATCGTTCACCAGATAAGGCCGCGCGACCACGCGCAGTCGCCACATGCGCAGTTGCAGCCGGAGAAGAACGTGGCCCCTGTCTTTCCCTTCCACCAGGTACTTCGCAACGTTGCGTGCCTCGCGCCCGAAGCAAAACGGCTTCACTTCCCTTCCCTTCCTTACGCGAGGGCGTGATTCAGCCGCGATCGTCGGCTTTCACTCGCACATGCAGCTTAGGACGCGCGGCGACAGTGTTATCGTCCTTGAAAACTTTATGGAGAACATCACGGCGACGGCGGCGACAGCAGAATTGCACCTGGAGTGTCCATATCGTTGCTATCGCAATAAAGAATGAAATTGTATGAATCGAGCAACTTACTTGCCCAGGATTTATGGCGCTTATAGCGGCCGGTGGCTTGCATATACGACCAAAAAACGAACGATAACACTTCAATATGCACTGATAAGCAGCTGAAAGGTTGTACAATGGCAAACAAGAAGGAAGGCAGAAAACTAATCTAATCTGCCTTTGTTCAACGGAGGACAGCCGCTAATGTGTCAGTCATGTTGCGTCCCCGCATCTACGTGAGGTAACTGTTTAGGCAAGACTATCATTTTCTTTGCCTGCTGATTTTCGAGCACTAGTGAAACCGGAACGATTCAAGCTAAGCCTAAACCATGTTTCATCAGTGAACGAGTGTTTATGCTGAAATAATACATTATTGGTACAACGCACTTACTCTACTACATAAAAGAGTCCTGACACTTGCAACAACTTTAAAAACTACGCTCCTTCGACCTACTACGAAGTTCTTGCCATGATTTAAATATCCCATGAAAGGTCTTTTTTTGTGGAACAAGTGGACTTTTCACTCTACTAGGGCAGCACACGCAATTCCTAATTTCCAGCCGCAAAGGCAACGTTCACTCTGTACTTAACTTCCCCCTTCGATAACTCTATGTGACAATGACATTCAGATTGCGACGTTCGTTCTCACTTTTGCGCACGCTCAAATACTTTTTCTTGCGAATAGTCTTTATTAACCCCTTTACCAAGTAATTAAGTGTAGGGTACATAGCCTCCGCCTAAATGTTATGGTTATATTTTCAACCTTCTCTCTTTCCTCTCTATTGATGTCCCTGTCCTGCAAGATATGGTCACATGTCTTTGGCCAAATGCGCTAATACCGCGCTTTTGTTTTGACGTGATCGATAAGCAAAAATAATGACTGGTGACAGCTTTCTACGAACGGTTAACGGCACTCTATTTTTGTATGACGGTTCTCTCGCAACAATGATTGTCCCTACTCATTACTCGGCTGAATATACGTATAATTTTATCATTTTGATGATAAAATATTGAGAAAACTTTATGTGACGTTGGTCCATTAATTTTACTTATTCATGAAATGACAACCACAGTAAAAAAAGGCCAGCTCGTGAGGGACCCCTCGTTCACAGTATCTGATGGGCGTGCAGAGCGCGCGTGTGTGAAACTCTTTCTTTTTTTATTTTTGCTGAGTAACAATTTTTAAGCTAGATACGTTAACAAACACATGACAAGCTGCAATGTTAAGGCGCGCATTTATGTTCCCGTAGCCAAGGTACGCCCGTTAGTATAACCGTGTCCTTTCACGTAGGGCAGACTTTCACAGCGACGCCGCAACAAGTATATCCGACCGCACCGGCTACCGAGGCGCTTCCCGAACCTAGCTGTGCCGCCTGACCAGTTGAACTTAAAAGCCGCTACGCCTGCTCACTGTACAAGGACACCCGAGCGCCAGTGTGAAAGCGAACAAGACGCTCCCGGCTTTGGACTCCGTGGTTCTGTCCCACAGCCTCGGCACCGACCGACGCCCTATCTGAAGTCAAGCGTCCCCAAGCCGCTTTCAGTATTCGCGATGACAGCTGCAGACTTGGACGTGTTGTGCTCCCACCTTTCGAGCATGTCGGCAGATACACTGCATCGTTTGGATGAGGGAGGCGATGATCTTCCGAGAGTCGCGGGGATGTCCGTCGCAGAGGGCGTCAACGCTATCCGCGCATACGTGGAAGCCCTACCCGTCTTGCAGCAACGTCTGGCGTGCATGGCCTGGATATACTGCTGCCTGATGGTGCTACGCGTGATACAGCCGTGGGTACTTTATCGTATGGACCATATAACAGGGAACCGCGGCACTCTTTTTCGCAATCTGATTAACAACATGCGGCGCCGACGAGAAGTAGGAATGTTCACCAGGACAGTAGACCCATTCGCATACACCTGCCTGCTGGCCCCGGACGAAGAGAGAGGGACCGAGCACAGGATTTACGGCTTCTGCATGTGGCCTGCGATGCCATGCTTCGCTGTCTATCAGCCTCCAGAGGGGCGTTCAGCTCTCCTTACGAGTGCACTCCGAAGGTTGTTGCGCGGAGACCCGGATTCATTCATTTGCGGTACCTATCCCGACGTGGCTTCAGCGGTTCATGCAGGTAGCCGATTTTTTCCCTGAAGCCGCTGAAGACTGCTGCAAGTGACTTCTACGACCGATACAGCCAGCTTTAGCGCCACCTAACAGGATATATTGTCCAGTAAGTAATTTGTTACTTTAGTAAGGTATAACTCGTGGCCTCAGCATAGATAAACTAGAGCCATGTAATGTTTTAGATGTGTGCGAAAGGTGGTTGGCTTTCGTGCGTGTCTCGCATGTAATTACGAGTACAGGGGAGTCTGGAAACATTCTCGTATGCAGACCAATCACGGCACGTAAATTCGTAAAAGTATAACTTTACTGCAGCCACGTTTAATACTTGTGGTAATATGTGGCTCAGTATTTATGTATGCCTAAGAAACAACCTCTTTTGCCATGTAACCCAAAGCAACACCTGAAAGCTTTGGCAAGCATTTATTTAAAAAAAAAAGAGGATTCTGGTTACACGGTACTTCATGGCTTATGGCTCTGGCACAATAATCTCTGTATGCGCAAGCGTAGTAGCAGGTGCGAAGTGATTTCTGTTGGTGTCCGATGGTACCAACTGAAATTCACCGTACCCTGAACAGTAACGTTGTGTTTAGAATCGCATTTAACAGAGACGCTAAGTCCCTTTGTTGCGTAATTCATAACTGAATGACAGTGAGACTATAACAAAATATTTCGCCGTTTACTACTTTTCCAGCATCTAGACTAACTCGTGACGGCCCAAGGAAAGCAAGCAGGCAAACACGCTCTCATTGGACAAGGAATTCCACACAGGCTTTAACCAGACATGGAATTTGGAACCACTTCAAGTCCGGCGCCTGCCGCAGTGTCCATATGAGCACATGCAGCCAGAGCAACGGGTCTCGGAACCTTCATGCGCACTTTCTGGAAAGCAGCAAAATAGATGTTCCAAGGCACTCGCGTTGAACGACCGCAAGACCTGACTTGACAATCTCGAATTTCCTGCGATGGCCGCCAAGACGTGCTTGAGTGCTTTATTCACACTTGGATACAGGACGTGGCCGCAATCACGCAGCCGAAATTTTACAAACCGCCTGGCATCAGCGATACATTTCAGCATCGAGAAGAGGACACAAATGCACTTTTTAATCAGAAATGCGTTCCATTGTTTAGCATCTTAACCTGCTTCATGAGTGGTGCAAAATAAAGAAACTTTTACGCATTGTGTTAAGCCTCGGCCACGTTAGCGGGATAGACTGGCGGCGCGGCTCGGGCCCTCCCTCCCGGTCCTTGCGCGAGAGTAGTGTCACTCTTGCCGAGGCGGCAAGCAGAGCGCTAACGAAAGTCGCCAATGAGAGCAGCCCCTGCAGTGACGTATGCGCGGGAAACTGTTGTCATGTGGACCCACCCGTTTCACACAACGACCAGTTTCTTCAACATAACACATCCCGATAGATGGCCGAACGTGATATGCAACACCGCTAGCACACTCGGCCAATCTTATTTGATTCGTATCCAAAAAAAAAGTCTCCATTCGCACAACTCTAAAAAATAAACGCGTCATGATACCTCAAGGTGTGGGCGAATGCCAAGGATTGTGCAGGAAAAAAAAAGTTCACCGCTGATTACTATGTTGCCCAATGCGAAATTTCGGCGCAGCTATGTAGCTATTTTCATTTCGCGATATATTGGCTGGCGCGAACAACCTGTCTCGTGCGGCGCGGTGTAAGCGGAGCGAAATGTGACGTTAGTGCCTCACTAATCTGGAGATAGCGAGAGGCGGTGTGTGGGTGACGCATGGGCGCGATGCGCAAAAGCAGGAACAGCCGCAGGCAGGCCTCCCAGACGACTTGCTCTACTCTGGCGCCATCTTGTAGCGATCGTCGCCACCGTACTTTCGTCATGCCCTGGTCCGCCGCTTCCTGCTTCATGGTTGCGCTGCAGCTTTCGGCACGCTTTCCTCATCGCGTCTTTCACCACCCATGCGCTCGTTCACTCGGTTACGCTGACGGCTATGCTAGCCGCAGGAACGGGCGCCGAAGAGGTGAAACATTGAAACGGTCCGGAGCTTTTCGTACTACCTTCACGCGAGTAATACTGTGATAGAGTGCCGTTTCCAGTGACTCCGCCCTATCTTAAGCTCAAATTTCCTCAGGAAAACATTGTCTTTGGCCAATTTGAACCAAACGTTGAATCGGCTTACATCACGTGTGCCTGCGTTGGGACCATAGAACATATTCATTTCTACTGCCTTTAAGGTTGACTTTGCGAGAAAGCCTTGGAAAACTATTAGGTCCATGGACTAGGCAGACATAAGCGCTTAATGACATTTGCACTCTTCTACAGTTTAAGGAGAGTGGGCTCCGCGACTTCATTTCAAGAGCGGTATAAGTTTTTGACTTAGTACGCTGCCCTCCTTCTGCCTTTAATTTCTCCGGTGCTGTTTCTTCTCCATTCACAACTCCCAAGTGAAACATTGCCAGGCTGGTGCTACGAGATTATCCTACCTCCTGGTTACCTCGAGAAACTGTTGCCAATAATTAACTCATGCGTGACTTTTTTATGATAAACATGTCAAAACTAATAAACAATCACTCATGCTTGGCATCCATAAAATCATCATTGTAATCTTTCAATTGTCTTCGAAATACTTCCACATCCGGCCCAAGAAACTCCAGAACGGGCTTGGAAAATTACTGTCGGGAAGAACCGAGAAAACCTGATGAACGAGGTAAAGAATACTCCGAGATCAGCTCCAACAAACCACAGAATGGGCTTAAAAAATTACTCTCAGGTAGAGCTAAGAAACCTTGATAACGAGGTAAGAAAATACCTCCACATCAGTACCAACAAACTCAAGAATAGGCCTGAAAATAACTCCCAGGAACAGCCTAGAAAACTGGATAAATGATGTAAAAAAATAATCCCACATCACCTCCAACAAACTCCAGAATGTGCTTGAAAAATTACTATCAGATAAAGCTGAGAAAAGTTAATGAAAGAGGTAAAAAAATACTCTCACATCAGACCCAAGAAACTCGCGAATGGGCTTGAAAAATAACTCTCAGGAATAGCCGCTAGAACTTCGTGATGAGAGTAAAAATATAGTCCCAATATCGTCCCTAAAAACCTTAACACAGATTAAAAAATTACTCTCGTTTCTACATACAAAAAACTTGGTCAGCATGGTAGTAAATTTTTACCTCGACTGGTACGTAGTAAAAAAAAAACCCAGAAACGGGAATTCGATACAGGACGAGCGATTTATTCCCGTTTCGTGTTATTTTTGTTTAGTGTGTGGCACCTTCTGAACAGTGGACGGTGCCTATTGTACATTTAAGTAAGCAGTGAGTGTCACATTTCGTCGCAGTTTCAGCCGAAAGGCGAAGCACCGATTACGATAGCAAATTAGTGGACAGCTACAAGAGGTAAGGACATTAGTTTTATCAGCGGTATAAACTGATAAACATACGCATACTTACCAAATTAGCAACCATGATGTCAGCAAGCACAGCAAACATGAACACACCATACTCGGCAACCGCGGACACTCTCTGCCGAAGCGCCGGCGTGAGGGAACGCGGCAGCAGCGGCGAGCGTAATGGCCTTGTGCTGAATATCGCTTCGACGCAAAGTCATTTCCGAGAACACTCAGCGCGCACAAAACTACGAGACGCCATCGCACCTATGCTGTGCCCCCAACCAGGATTGTTCTCAGGGTACGACCGCGCGCAACCGCCACATGTGCAGCTGTAGCCGGAGTAGCGCTCTCTCTCCCCTCCCCCATGCCCCACGAAACGTTTGGTGCCTCGCGCGCTACAAAAAAATGGCTGTGGCTTAGCTAAGGTTAAGCCCAGGATGCGAAGCATACTAGCCTTTATTTTAACGCGACAGCGTTAAGGAGCTCGTGTCGCAGAAAAGCCGGTGTCGTCGGCGTCGGCTCAGGCGTGCGGCGCTTGCTCAGGCGCACATTTCGTTGTCGCGCCGAACGCTGCGTTGCTCGACGCTCACCGCGTCCGATGCGAGGGGCGACGCCGCGAGCGACGGCGCTAGTTGGAGCCCCGTTTCTTTTCTGTCATGACGTCACAGTGCCACGTGGTTTCAAGGCGACACCGCCGCGCCTGAGGAGCTGGGTTGAGCTCTCGTAATATGCTTCGCATAAAAATGGCTGTGGCTTAGCTAAGGTTAAGCCCAGGATGCGAAGCATACTAGCCTTTATTTTAACGCGACAGCGTTATGGAGCTCGTGTCGCAGAAAAGCCGGTGTCGTCGGCGTCGGCTCAGGCGTGCGGCGCTTGCTCAGGCGCACATTTCCTTGTCGCGCCGAACGCTGCGTTGCTCGACGCTCACCGCGCCCGATGCGGGAGGCGACGCCGCGAGCGACGGCGCGAGTTGGAGCCCCGTTTCTCCTCTGTCGTGACGTCACGGTGTCACGTGGTATTGAAGGCGACACCGCCACGCCTGAGGAGCTGTGTTGAGCTCTCGAGCGACGCCGCGAGTTGGAGCCCCGTTTCTCCTCTGTCGTGACGTCACGGTGTCACGTGGTGTTGAAGGCGACACCGCCGCGCCTGAGGAGCTGGGTTGAGCTCTAGTAATATGCTTCGCATAAAAACGAAACCGCTTCCCTCCCTTTTGCGCGGGCGAGATTGAGCCGCGATCATCGACTCCCCTCACACGCTTTCACTCGCACATACAGCGTACGGCCCACGGCGACGGTGTCATCGTCCTTGGACTTCATACGGAACATCATGGCGACGGCGACGGCAGAAATGCGGCTGGAGTGTCCATATAAATGCTATGTTGGCATTAAAATAATGATTTAACTTGTATAAATCGAGCACCTTACTTGCCAGGGATTCATGCACATAGAGGGGTAGGCTGGCAGACATGCCGAAAACACGAACAATAAAACATCAATACGCAACGACAAGACGAAGCGCTCTACAATGGCTAACAAGAAGGAAGACAAAACATTATCTGCGCATTTTCAATGGATGACAGCCGCTAATGCTTCAGTCACGGTGCGTCAGCGCGCCCACATGGGGTAACTATTGAGGCAAGACTATCATTTTTGGCACCTGCAAATTTTAGAGAACAAGCGAAGCCGAAATAGTTCAAGGAAAGCTTACACAATGTGCAGTGAACGAGCGTTTATGCTCAAACACTGTCGAATTGGTACAAGCCTTCTTTACAAATGAACTTTAGGAACTACGCCCCTTCGACATACTGCGTAGCTGTTTCTATGGTTTACATATAACTTGATAAGATTTTTCTTGCGGAACGACTGGTTTTTTTCTCTGTACCAGGGTAGCATATGATTCCTATCTAATTGCCGGCCGCATTGATAAGGTTCACGCCGTATTGAGCTTCCCGACAGTGATGTTATAGTGCGACGTTCGCTCTCATTTTTATTCGCTGACATGCTCTTTCTAGATAGTCTTTATTTTCCCCTTCAACAATTAAATGTAGGGTATAGCGTACATGTAAAGGCTGTGGTTATCTTCTTAACATTTCCTCTTCCTCTCTCTTGATATCCGTATCCAGCAACATGTCGTCACAAGATGTATATTGGCAAAATGCACCAATTACACGCTTTCTTATTTCTTATGTGATCGATAAGCAGGCATAACGACTGGGAATAACCTTCGACGAACGGTTAACGGCATTCTGTTTGTATATGACGGTTGTCAAGCCACACTGATTGTTCCCAGTAAGTGCTCCGCAGAATATACATATCATTTCATCACTTCTAACGTGAACTAGTAAAAAGCTTTATGTGGGGTGTGCCCATTAGTTTTACTTAGTCATGAAATGACAAACGTAACAGACCAGGCCATGCGGGGCCACTCTTTCACAGTATCTGATAGGCGCTAGGAATGCGCGTCTGTAGAACTTCTTTTGCTTGCTGATCGAGTGACAACACATCAAGCTAACTACGTAATCAAGCACGTGATCATCTGCAATGTTAAGGTGCGCATTATTGTTCCCGTGGCGAAAGAACGCCCGTTAGTGTAACCGCGTCGTTTCATGTAGTGCGGACAATCACCGCGACGGCTACCGAGACGCTTCTGGAGCCCCGTCTGCCCACCTGACCAGTTCAACTTAAAAGCAGCTACGCCTGCCATTGCTACAAAGGCACATCAGCGCCAGTGTGAAAGCGAACAAGACGCTCACGGTTTTGGCCTCCGTGGCTCTGTACAACAGCATCGCTTCTACCCAAGCCATCGGCCAACGCCTTACCTGAAGTCGAGCATCCCCAAGCCGCTTTTGGTATTCGCGATGACAGCTGCAGACTTGGACCTGTTGTGCTCCCACCTTTCGAGCATGTCGGCAGATACACTGCATCGTTTGGATGAGGAAGGCGGTGATATTCCGAAAGTCTCGGGAATGTCCGTCGCAGAGGGCGTCAACGCTATCCGCATCCACCTGGAAGCCATACCCGTGGTGAAGACACGTCTGTCGCGTATGGCCCGGATATACTGCTGCCTGATGGTGCTACGCGTGATACAACCGTGGGTGCTCTATCGTATGGACCACCTAGTTGGGAACCGCGGCACCCTTTTTCGCCATCTGTTGGACAATATGCGGCGCAGACGCGTAGTAGGCTTTTGCGCCAGGATAGCCGGACCATTCGTCTACACCTGCTTGTTGGCCCCGGACGAAGAGGGAGCGACTGAGCACAGGCCTTATTGCTTCTGCACGTGGTCTTCACTGCCATGCGTGGCTGTCTACGAGCCGCCAGAGGGGCGTTCAGCTCTTCTCACGCGTTCTCTCCGAAGGTTGTTGGGGGGAGATCCCGACTCGTTAATTTGCGGTTCGTATCCCGACGTGGAATCGGCGGTTGATGTGGGCAGCCGACTATTTCTCGATGGCTGCTAATAACTGCTGCACATGCCCTCTACGACCGACAGCCAGATTTAGCGCCACCTAACCGGAGATATTGTCCAGTAAGGAATTTTTTCTTGTAGTAAGTTATAGGTCGTGGCCTCTACTTAGACATATTATAGCCGTGTAGTGTTTTAGATGTGTGTACTGGCGGGTTGGCTTTCGTGCGTGTCTTGCATGTAATTGAGTACGAAGCCATCTGCAAATATTCTCGTATGCATACCAATTATGGGACCTAAAATCGTAAAATGTATAGCTTTACTGCAGCCATGTTTGATACTTGTGGTGATACGTGATTCAGTATTTATGTATGACCAAGAATCTACATGTTCTGCGAAGTAATTGAAAGCAACACCTGAAAGCTTCGGCAATCATTTCTTTAAAAAAAAGGATTCCGGTTAGATGGTATTGCATGGCTTGTCGCTTTGACACAATATCTGTACGCGCAAGCGTAGTAGCAGGTGCAATGTGATTTTTGCTAGTGTCCGTTGGTACCAACTGAAATTCACCGTACCCTGAAAGGCAGTGTTGTGTTTGGAACCGTACTTAACAAAGGCCCCAAGTCCTTTTGTTGCGTATTTTATAATCAAATGACAGTAAGATTGACAGACTTTTCGCCGTTTACTGTTTTTCCAGCATCTACACTAACTCGTGGAGGACCATGGAAAGCAAGCAGACACGCTTTCATCGGACAAGGACTACGACAAAGGCTTTAACGAGACAGGAAATTTGGAACCTCTCAAAGTACGGCACCTACTGCAGTTCCATCATGTGCATATGCAGCCAGAGCAACTCGTCTCGGACCCTTCATCCTCATTTCCTCGAAAGCAGCAAAACATGTTCTAAGGCACTCGCGTTGACCGTCCGTAAGATCTGTTTGAAGTCTTTAATTTCCTGCAATGGCCGCAAACACATACTTCAGTGCTTTATTCAGAATTGCATACATGACGTGGCCACAATTGCGTAGCCGAAATTTTTCAACCTGCGTGCCATCAGCGATGTATTTCAGCAATGAGAAGCGAACACAAATTCACTTTTTAATCAATCATCTGTTCCCTTCTTTAGCATCTTAACCTGCTTCATGAGTGGTCCAAATAAATAAAATTTTATGCATTGTGTTAAGCCCCGACTACATCCGCGGAATATACGGGCGGCGCCCGTCGGGAGGGATCGGTCCTTGCGTGGGAGTATCGTTACTCTTGCCGAGGCGGCAAGCGTGACGCTAACGGAAGACTCCAATGAAAGCGGCCCCTGCACTGACGTATGCGCTGGAAACTGGCGTCATGTGAAAGCGCTAAGTTCATACAAAGACCAGTTTTTTCGACATAACACATCCCGCAATATAGCCGAACGTGATATGCAACGCCTGTACCGCACTCGGCCAATCTTATTTGATTCACATTCAGAATGTCGCCATTCGCCCACCTCTAAAGGTCAACGCGTCATGATATCTCAAAATGTTGGCGAATCCCTGATATTGTGCAGAAAAGAAATTTACCGGTGATTACAATACTCCCTAACGCGAAATTTCGGCGCTGCTGTGTATGTGTTTTCATTTCGCCATACATTGGCTGGCGTGGACGACCTCTCTCGTGCGCCACGTTGTAAGCGGAGCGAAATGTGACGCGACTGCATCGCTACTCTGGAGAGTGCGAGAGCAGTGTGTAGGTGACGCGTGGACGCGATACGAAGCCGCAGCAGCAGCCGCAGACAGACCTCGCAGACGACGTGCTCTACTCTGGCGCCATCTCGTAGCGATCGTCGCAGCGCTACGCTATTCTTCTTGGGCTTTCGCCATGCCCTCTTCCTCAGCTTCCAGCCTCGTAGTTCCGCTGCACCTTCCTGCTCCGCTTTCCTCCTCGCGTCTTTCACCGCCGCGACGCACCACGCTCACTGTGACGTGCTCGTTCGCTCGGTTAAGGCCAGAATACATAGAGCGAATATGCGACGAATAGTCGGCGTTCGACGCCCGGCGGCGTACGCGCGACGCGCGGCGGCGGAGAAATCGTCGTTCGCCGCCGATCCAGCTGGCGCAGAAAAGTTCGTCGGGCGTCGGCGATACCGGAAGCGGCAAACGAGCGGCGCCCCAAAGTGAGCCAATCAGGTCTCACTATCCGCCCCGACTTCCGACCTGGCTTCCCCGCTTGTCCGTGTATCCCGATCCCGCTCTATCGTTCACGCTGGTCTCCCGCTTTTCGTATTCATGGTATCCAAAGAGACGCGGCTGGAATTTAACGACAAGTTAATTTCGGCTGTTCAGAAGCGTGCCTTCCTGTGGGACATTTCTAAACAAAATGTTACGCGTTTTTAGACTGCTCCGCAATTCAAAAGCAATAATAGTTGTCGTTAAAGTTTTTTTTGTTTGTCATGTGTTTCACTACAGCGCTTTTGCCTCGTCTAGCCACACTGATAACAACGCAGCGGCTCGCCGGCGGCGGCCGCCGTGTCTTCGCTCCATGTAGCGCAGCCCGACGAACATACGGTGTCGCGCCGCGGCTGATTTTCCGCCGCCCGAACTTCGTCGTGAAAGTTCGCTCCATGTATTCTGGCCTTTACGCTGACGCCTACGGTCGCCGCAGGAACGGGCGCCAAAGAGCTGAAACATTTAAACAGCCCGGCACTCTTCCTACTCCCTTCACGTGAGTGGTGACGTGATAGTGCCGTTTACAGTGACTCCGCCCGACTATCATCCGAAATTTGCTCAGGAAGACATTGTCTTTGATCGATTTGAACTAAAACTTGAATCACCTTGCAAGTTGTGTTACTGCGGCGGTACTATAGAACATATTCATTTCTAATGCTCTTAAAGCTCGCTTTGCGGGAAACCCTCGTAAAATATTTGGTCTATGGCCTAGACAGTCATAAGCTATTAATTACATATGCGCTCTGCTGCAGTTTAAGAAGATTGGACTCGGCGACTTCATTTCAAGAGCGGTCTGCTTTTGAGTTCTCCGCATTTCTTAACGAACCATTTTATTTTATTTTCTAACTTCGTCATTGTCTCGAACGTGCCTCGCAGCTCGGACGCTGCCGCATCGCTGTTATCGACGCAAATGGGTAGCAGCTGGTCATGGCTGCAAGGCCGCCGTAACTCGTTCATGCGGCTAACAGTGGCATAACGAAATGTGAAGAGAATGAGTCGTTAACAACGAGCAAAAGAACTTGCTGTGGCCTTACCATGAAACGGTGACGAAGCAGACGCTGGCAGAAGAACCCAACAATGATGCTCAGGTGCATTTTACAGAAAGAGCCCGGCGGAACGCTCTGACAAGGCTTCGCGCATGTTAGGTCGTGCCCAGTGGCCATGCCGCCTGTCAAGCTGCTAGCCGCAGCCACAGCCGCATTTCTCTCGATAGGCTCTTCCACCTAACGGAATCGGCGAAGCTCCATAGCTAGGCCGCGAAACGGCTCGAGTGTCCGCTCTTGTCGTTTACTATGTTACTCTGTGAACGAGTACAGGCCAGAATACATGGAGCGAATATGCGACGAATAGTCGGCGTTCGATGCCCGGCGGCGTACGCGCGACGCGCGGCGGCGAAGAAAACGTCGTTCGCCGCCGATCCAGCTGGCGCAGAAAAGTTCGTCGGGCGGCGACAATACCGGAAGCGGCAAACGAGCGGCGCCCCAAAGCGAGCCAATCAGGTCTCACTATCCGCCCCGACTTCCGGCTAGGCTTCCCCGCTTGTCCGTGTATCCCGAACCCGCTCTATCGTTCACGCCGGTCTCCCGCTTTTCGTATTCATGGCATCCAAAGTGGTTAATAAGTTCATAACAGCCATGGTTAAACAAGCTCACGTGCGCTGCTTTCCGGTCTGCTTGCTTCGGCCACGCGCGCGTTGAGCCACAGAACAAAGCCGCGAAGTTAGAAAGGCGAAATTTGTTTACCCGCCCAGTGTTGCCACAACGCATAGCATCGCCGCTTTCTTTAAACTACATCGGCACATGAATGTCTCGAACACATAAAAAACATTAGAAATCATTCCTCAACAAAATTTTACGCGTTTTTAGAGTGTTCCGCAATTCAAAAGCGATAATAGTTGTCGGTGAAGTTCTTCTTTTTTGGTTTCATGTGTTTCACTACAGCGCATTTGCCTCGTCTATATGTGAAGTAGTCGCTTAGCGCGAATTAAACTGCCTAGCCACACCGATAACAACGCAGCGTCTCACCGGCGGCGGCCGCCGTGTCTTCGCTCCATGTAGCGCAGCCCGACGAACACATGGCGTCGCGGCGCGGCAGATTTTCTGCCGCCGAACTTCGTCGTGAAAGTTCGCTCCATGTATTCTGGCCTTAATAAGGCGCTCAAGAGCGGTAGCGGCTTAAAATAATGGGAACGTCGTGAGCGCACCTGGCGTCGCCACAGCGCTGTCTAGTTTGCTAGTCAGATCAAGTTTCATAACAGTTATAATGACACCAGGCTGCGTGGAGATGAGCAAGCTGTGGCACAATGCTTGCGCATAATCGGGCAACTCCCAGAGGAGTTTCTGCGTGATTTTTTTTTTTTCGAGTATAGTCCAGGGTGGATGTACTATCGTGAGCAACGTGAGTGGGAACACGCGAACGTGTGGCAAATGGCCTCCATCCCGACGTGGTGCGATTCGAGTCTGCCGCTGTCGGACAACAGTGGAAAGGGCGCCGCGGTTCCGCTAACTGTTCGCACTCACACCTCACTAGCGTTGCTACGAAATGGCAGCTAATTGCCTGTCACCGGCCGTTGGCGATGATATGAGTTTATATCAGCGCGCTATGCCACATCCAATGACCCATCAGGCTACGTAATTACTGAGGGATCAACACCGAAGTAGCCTGCACTGATACACGGGGTAGGCTTATATCTAGCTGGCGTTGGCTGAGTATTGATACGCCTGTTTTAATTGTTTTTCGTGGAATATGCTTATAAAGCAGACCACGGCTGTCCGTGCCTTGTAGTCATCGCGAGTGCCTTTGCATAAGCGGGAACAAGTCGTGAAATTGTCAAAGAAAGGCAACATGCAGCGCAACATTGCTGCCTTGACAGGCTACCAGTTGAAGGCTATCAGCAGGATAGTCCAATTAAGCAAAATTACATCCTTTGGGTCGTATTTTGCCGCACAAACATAATCGACTCCTGTCTTGTCAGCGTTTCCTTCCTCTAACGCTGCGAGCCCGGAACTTCCAAGTCACGAACGGCATGCGCGTTATCGGCATGACCGAGCATTCTCGACAGGAATGTAGCAAGCACCGCGTTTTTATGAAAGGAAACGCAGACAAGGCAGATGACGATTATTATTGTTTGGCAAGATACGACCCAAAGGGTTTACATTTGTTTAAGAGCGAAGGACGCATTAAGGATGCGCCACACAAGAGGCAACCCCACGGCGCGTCGATGGAGCAAGACCTACAAGTTCTAGCTGCAGTCAATGAAAATCAATTTTAAAGTGCGGAGGACGTGCGCAGTACGCTCGACCTGGTCACTGTAAGTGACAGCACGGTATCCCGAAAATTAACAGAAGCCGCACTCTGAAGTCGCATCACCACTCAGAAGCCCCTTCTCAGAGCGGCCAACAAAACTGCTCGCCTGAAGTTCCCTGTCGATCACCGCAGCTGGACGGCGGCGGATTGGAAATATGTCGTCTCCTTCAACGAACCTACTTTCTCGAGCGGCTGGGACCGGCAAAAAGAGTGCAGCGATTGGAGAACATACGCTTCTGTCCCCACAACATCAAGAAGATAGCCGTGGTGGTTGCTCAGCGGCTATGGTGTTGGGCTGCTGAGCACGAGGTCGTGGGATCGAATTCCCGTCACGGCGGCCACATTTGGATGAGGGCGACATGCGAAAACACCCGTGTACGTAGATTTAGGTGCACGTTAAAGAATCGCAGGTGGTCGAAATTTCCGGAGTCATACTACGGCGTGCCTCATAATCGCAAAGTAGTTTGGGCACGTAAAACCCCATAATTTAACATCAAGTAGGTGGCCGCAAGCAGACGCACGTCATTAAACATTTCTCGTGAGGGCCTAAGGTCCCATGTAAGACGCATTGGGAGATTTACGAGTGGTGATCGTTGCACGTTGCTGGAGCACGAGATGATTCCATGGGCGTTGAATGGTCCACACCCCGATGTGTACTATGTATTCTAGCAGGACTTGTCTTGTTTGCATACAGCAAAGGCCGTCACACGTTTTTTATGTAAATGAGGGTTAAAGCTTATTGAGTGGTCTGCGAAGGATGTGGACATGAAGATAATAGAGCATGTTTGGGCACGTTTGTAGTTAACCTTCCCAAGGTCCCCTTGGACTTGGCGACCGCTGACGAACTGTGGGAAGCTGTACAAGAATCGTGGAAACGTCTTCAAGATGACACAGCCTTCATAGAGGCTCTCTAACTAGTCTATGGGTCATAGATGCTCTCTATGGGCCGTCATTGAAGCCGGTGGGGCCATGGCCAGTTATTAGCCCACCAGACGCGTAAGAAAAGCGACAAACTAATGCTTATATAATGGGGTACTTTTTTATGAGCATTAAAGGTTTGTGATCATTTCGCAAGCGCCCAGTAAAAACTTTTCAACCGACTACTGTGTGCAACTTTCCTCCGTTCACGAGATCTAGCATACAGCAGAAAGGTATATATAACAATAATGCTTCTTCCTGTGCGCAATCGCCATTGCACTCACTATAGGATCAAGTCGGTATTACTGCCAGACGTTCCGTACGTGTCATAGAGAGATAGAGAAAGAGAGAAAGAGAGGTAGTTTGCGCAGTACTATAACCAACACATTACCACGCTCTGCGTGCTATAACCACCCTATCATCGTTAGCGGCCGCTGAAACACAATCAGCCGGCGTTTCGTAGCAATGCTAGCGAGGCGGGGGTGCAAACAGTTAGCGGAAGAGCGCGCCCCTCGCCCCTCTGTTTTCGACTGCGCATTCCCCCTATCGCGATAACTAGGTTTCGGGGCTATTAGTGCTATTAGGCATGCGTTCGTGTGTTCCCGCTGATACTGCTCACCATAGTACGTGTGTGGTAGTACTATTATTGACTTTCCATGCGTGCCCCATAATGCGCAGTGTTTGGTTTTTATGTGTGAAAACTACTGTACGCTCCGTTTTTTTAGTGCGAGCCGCAATAATTCATGTAAAGGGTAAACAATGTTTCATCTCTCAACGAACGTTTACGATTAAATAATTTGTTCTTGGTACAACGCGCTGGCCCGCCTACATAAAAGAGCATAAAAGAGACCCGACGCCTAAATTATGTCTAAAAGCTACACCCCCTCGCCAACTGCGAACTTGTTGGTACGATTCACTTATCACATGATAAGTCTTTTCATGCGGCAAAGGTGGTATTTCTGCCAAATTCCAGGGCAGCACGCACAACTCCTAATCACCAGCCGCAGAGACACCATTTACGAAGCTCGTACCCTGTATCGAGCTTCCCTCTTAGATATTTCTATGTCGCAGTGACGTTGCGAATGCGACGTTCTTTGGCAGTTTACCGCACGCTGACAAACTTTTTCTTCCCTGTTACTAATTAAGTGTAAGGTACAGACTACATGTAACGGTTATAGTTATCTTTCCAACATTTCCTCTTTCGTCTCTCTTGATGTCCCTGTTCCTGCGAGGTACCGTCACACTGGTTATATAGGTGAAATGTACTAATTAGGCGCGTTTTGTTTTGATGTTAGGGATAAGCAGACATCACGACTGGGAAGGGCCTTTTGTGGACGGTTAGCGGCATTTTGATTTTGTAGGACGGTGGTCTCGGAACAATCATTGTTTCCCGCTCAGTACTCGGCACAATATACGTATCGTTCTGACCCTTCTACCATTAAACATCGAAAAAAAACGCATTATGTGGATTGGGCCAAGTAAGTTCACTTATTTATCAAATATCAAATACACTGTAAGAGGCCACGTCGTGAGGGACCACTCGTTCGCAGTATCTGATAGGCATTCAGAACGCGCGCCTGTGCAACTATCTTTTTTTTCTTGAGTGACAATACTTCAAACTAGCTACGTTATCAAGCACGTGACCATCTGCAAAGTTAAGGCGCGCATTAATGTTCCTGTGGCCAAGGAACACCCGTCAGTGTAGCCGTGTCCTTTCAGTAGCGCAGACTTTCACCGCGACGCACCACAAGGTATATCCGTCTGTATCGGCAACCGAGACCCTTGTCGAGCCTAGCCTGCCCATCCGACCAGTTCAACTTAAAAACCCGTACGCCTGCACATTCTACGAGGACACTTCAGCGCCAGCGTTACGGGGAACAAGACGCCCACTGCTTTGACCTCCTTGGCTTTGTCCAGCGGCCTCGGTTTTGCCCAAGCCACCGAGCAACGCCCCATCTGAAGTCGAGTATCCCTAAGCCGCTTTTAGTGTTCGCGATGTCATCTCCAGACTTGGACGTGTTGTGCTCCCACCTTTCGAGCATGTCAGCACAGACGCTGCATTCTTTGGATGATAAAGGGCTTAACCTTCCGAAAGTCAAGGGAATGTCCGTCGAAGAGGGCGTCAACGCTATCCGCGTCCACCTGGAAGCTATGCGCGTCATGAAGAACCGTCTGTCCTGCATGGCCCGGATATACTGCTGCCTGATAGAGCTGGGCGTCCTGCAGCCCTGGGTAGTCTATCGTATGGACCACGTATGCAGGAACTACGGTACTCATGTCGGCAAAATGATGATCCACCTGCAGCGCGGACGCGAGGTGGGATTTCACACTGTCACGACTGTGCCACACTCCTACTCCTGCTTGTTGACCGAGGACGAAGAGAGGGCGACTGAGCACAGGCTCTACTGCTTCTGCATGTGGTCTACGCTGCCGTGCTTGGCCGTCTATCAGCCGCCAGAGGGGCATTCAGCTCTCCTGACGCGTACGCTCCGAAGGTTCTTGCGGGGAGATCCCGACTCGTTCACTTGCGGCACATATCGCGACCTGGAGTCGGCGGCTGACGGAGCCCGACCATTTTTTCCCGGCCACTCCTAAAGACTGCGTTACATCCCTTCAACCACCGGCACGGCCAGCTCAATCGCCATCCAACCAGATACCTTATTCTGTAAGAAACTTTTTGTTCTAGTAATCTACAGCTCGAGGGCTTGACATTGATAATTTATCGCCTGTGATGTAAATTGTAGCCTTTAATGTAACTTACCCCGGCTTTCAGCGATGCAACTTAAGTGGAAGCCCATGCATCACTTGATCTAAATGACGCCTATCGTGAACGCATCGAAGGAAGCGCAGTGAGCGTCTGTGGGCACGTTAATGCCAGGCGTCATTTATATTAAGTCAAGCGTGGGCTTCAACTTGAGTTGCCTCTGTGAATATAGGGGTCAGAGCCTGTAATGTAGCTTAGAATCGCGTCATGCGCGAGTTGTGTGTAATGGGACGTTGGCTGTCGTGCGTGTCTTGCACGTGACTACGAGTGCAGCGGTATCGGCAAGTATTGTCGCATTGAGACCAAATACGGAACGAAAATTTGCAGAAGCCTAAAGTATATCTTTGATACTTTTGGCAATATCTGGTTCAGTATTCATGGATGATGAAGGATCAAGCTGTTCTGCCTGTAGTTGAAAGCAACACCCGAAAGCTCTGGATAACTTTTTTTAACAATAGAGGATTCCAGTTACACGATATTGCATGGATTATCCCTCTGACGCCATAATACCGGTATGCGTAAGCGTACTAGATGCGAGATGATTATTTTTACATGTCCGGCAGTATCAATTGAAATTCACCATAACGCGATAGGCACTATTATGCTTGGAATGTTATTTATCAAATACCCTAAGTCCCTTTGTTACGTACTTCATGACTGAGTAGGACTGCAATTGTGTTAAAGATTATTCGTCTTTTACTGCTTTTCCAGCATAAAGACGAAGTCATTTGACGGACCAAGGAAAGACGGCAAACAAGTTTTAATTGGGCAAGGACTACCAGAGGCTTTATCCAAGCATGGAATTTGAAGTCTGATGCGAACCACAGCTCTTACATGCGCGCATGCTACGAAAGAAACTGGTATAGGAGGCTTCACCAACGCCTTCTGGAAAGCGGGAAGACTGATTTTCCAATGCGCTCACGTTGAGCATCCGCAACATGTTTCGACAGTGTAGGATGTCCTGCAACGACCACAAACTAGTGCTTGGGTTCTTTTTTTTTTAGACTTGTATATATGACGTGGCCACATATGCGCCGCCACAGTTTTACAACCTGCTTGCCATCAACATTCTGTTTAGGCACACAGAAGAGGCACACATTAAATTTCAAATAAAAGATATGTTGCCTCGTTTACCACGTGAACATGTTCCATCAGTCGTCCGAATATGGAAAATTTGATGTATTGTCTAAGCACCGCCCACATTGGTGGAAGAACGCGCGCCGTGGGGGGATCGGTCCTTAAGCATTAAGGATCGCCATGCTTGCAGCGGCGCCAAGCATGGCGCTAGCGGGGCAGTCCTGCAGTGATGTATGCGCGGTAAATTGGTGCCATGCGGACCCGCTCGATTCACACCCGCCTCTGGTGTCAGCCGGGCAATCGTTTAAGACACCGACCACTTTGTCCGCCGTAACATTTCCCCCCAAGATAGCGGAGCGTGGCATGCTACCCCCGTACTACACTCGACCAATGATGCCTGGGTCATATTCCAACAAAGCTGCCATTCGGCCACCTCTTAAAAATAAACATGTCATGATACGTGCAAATGTTGTGGAATGCCCAAGGTTGTGCGCTCGAAAACAAATAAGACAAAAGTTAATGGATGCTTAAGATGCTCCCTAATGCGAAATTTGAACGCAGCCTTATACGCGTTATACTTTCGCGATATATTGGCTGGCGTGAACGATCTGTCACGTGTGGCACGTTCCAAACGAAGTGTGGTGCCTCGCGAGATCTCGCGAGGCAGCACTTGGGTGCGATTCACAGCAACCGGCGCCGACAGACCTCTGCTCATGCAGCGCTTTGTTTCTATACACACGATGCGCGCAACTCTGGCGCTATATCGTAGCTATCGTTGCGGCACTGCCTGTATTGTGCGGCAATACCCTTTTCTCCGGCTTACATTCCACCAACGAGTATAACGGCCCCTTCGTCGCAGTGAAGTCTTGCCACCAGTGTCAGCGCTGACAACACTCGAGGGAGCCTCGCACCGAGCCACTCGGCATCTCCCCTCGTAAGAGCAGTGATCCACGTCACAGACGCTGGTAGCGCGGCAAATCGACCTCAGTAGCTGACGCCACGGACAAGCGTAGTCCTCCCCATCTCACCGCATGCCGACCCTCCCTCGCAAGGGCAGGCGAGACTGTCCACGCGGCCACGGATGCCGTGGCAATGGAGGAAGGAAAAAATTAACTAGCAGGGAGAGTCACGCGACTACCTTGAAGCCTAGTCAAGGAAACTTAAAAGAACGGGATGACGGGAAGGATGGGTGGGAACAAGCGGAGCACTCCCCTTTGTGCTCCCCTGGTTCCCTCCCGTCCTTCCTTGCTTGCGCCAAGGCGATCATATTTATGGCCTACTCAACAATATGATTCCACAAACCTCGGCAAGTCAACCCCCTCTGAAACCACCCCTCCCGTTCGCCAGGGCCTTCTGCACGGAGCCTTTTCGCTAATGAATAGGCCTACACTGTTGTCGAGTCGTTCGTGATTGTTCGGCAGGTGATAACTATTAGTGACACCTGTCGTCAAAGGCATGGAGACGCGTAGGGAGCATAATGCGTGGGTTAGTGCTACCGCAGGCGTCGTTCCACAGGAACGGTACATTAGAAGTGGGGGCTCTATGGAAGCATTGAAAGTCTGGCGCTCTTCCTACTGCCCTCACGCGAGGGGTGGCATGGTAGTGTACCGCTTGCAATGACTGCGCACCGCTTCCTCCCGGTACTCGCTCAGGAAAATATTTTCTTTCATCCACTTGAACTGAAGGTTGAATCATCTTGCAACTCGCATGACTGCGGTGAGACCGTACAGCAAATTCATTTCTACTGCCCTTCCATTTGACATGGAGACAAAGCCTTCGCGGAATGAAAAATATTGGGTCCATGATCTAGACAGTCATAAACAGTGTATCACACAAGAGTTCTGCTACATTTTAAGACGATTGGGCTCGGCGAGTGCATTTAAGGAACGGCAAACGCTTTTATGAGTGCGCACGCATCACTTTTTAACCCTTTCCTTTCTCCTTTGCTCTTTCCGCTTCACTCCTCCCAAGTGAAGCGTTGCCAGTCCACTGCCACGCGGTTATCCAGCCTCCTTTCCTCGCTTTCCTTCTCTGCATTTCTTTTTTTACATTAACATCCGTTTTATCTGTCGCCGGTGGCGTCATTCGTCTTCCAGGCACCCAAGGACGCTGCTCGTTGCATCACCCTGCCCTTTCCCTCTTCTCTTTCTTAACGTGAATTTTGTATATTGAACACGAAGGAATTCAGAAGGGCAACACTCCCACTACTCTTGCCTGTTTTATGGCATTCATTTCTGCAAAAGCAGTAAAAACAGTATATTTGCAGCTTGGCACCAACGTGTTATATAAATTGTGAGCAAAACAAGAAGAAGGTGAAAGAGGGAGCGAAAGTTTCGACCAGTGGACTTGTCCTTTTCAAGGCTACATATGGTTTCCTCGACACAGTTTATATGGATACGTTTCTTCTAAAGGAGAGAGGGGATAAGGCGGGTGGGCAAGGCAACGAACGAGGGTGTGTTAGGGGCGAGGGTGAATTGAACAAAAAAAGAGGGGTGTACTATTCAACGTTGGTGGACGAATGTTAGGTAGCGTCGTGTGTCAGTCGGCCGTGTGCTTTTTTGTGCAGAAGGGCTTGGGGGATGCAGGAGAGGTGGAGGCGATTATCGGCCTCGGTGGAGGTCACTTAGGAATCGCCTCTGAAAGAGATACTAAAAGAAGTAGCAGAAAGTGGTTCACGTGGGAAAAATACTGAAATGGACTGAATATATAACTAAAAGAACAAAGAAAGGGAGGAAAGAAACGGAAAACAAAACATTAGGCAGTCCAATAAAAATATCTAAGTGTTGTTGCCTGTAGCTTCAATTGTAGCGTAGCGAAAAAAATTCTAAATCTCCGTTTGAAAGGTTTACGCCTATTGTTTGCAATGTAGATGTATTTGTATTTGTAGATGTAATGTAGATGTAATGTATTTGTAGATTATATTCCATAATCAACAAATATTCAAATTTGTTGGTTTTTTAACATGAATGCTCAATTTAGCGTATGGTGCAGCTTCAGGCAATAAATGCAGCGCTGATTGGCACTGTTGGATGTACACCTTTCATTGAATGTAGCGGTAAGAGTTAAGTAATTCGAAGCTGATGCTTTAACGCCTGTCCCATGATTTCTAGGATTTTTTGCGCGTATTTTACGACACGAGTGAAAAGTTATGTTAAGTGTTCTCTGACGTATAACTCGCTAGTTACATTGAAACATTTCCTCTATACGTTAGCATACAATCAGTGGCCTATTGTTCATATGTTTGGGAAGTGAATTTTAGCCGCGTTCTAGATATTTTGTAAGGAACACAACCTTCGAGCTTTCTGGCCTTCAAGTCATCTCTGCGCAGGGAACCACAACGTTATGCATGTGTGTTCTTTCTTTATTTAAGCTATATAGTCAGCATCACTTCTTTACGACATTTGGAGACGAGAAAGTGGTGAATTCTTAACCATTACTCTCCGCGCTTGTTTCGCTCCTTCTAGGCAGCGTAGCGCAGTATTTTCTAAAAAAGTCACATAAAGAACAGCAACTCTAAAGCTCACGCCAGCGCGTCGCTTCTCATACGACGGTGCGGCCATTATGTCTCTCGCCACTGCCTGTCGCTACGATGAAAATAACAGGGCAAGGTACGTAAGCTACACGGCCCAAACAGCCATGGGAGGGTTCCTTGCAAGCTTCACGCCAAGGCCATTGCTGAACCGGACGAGTTCGCTGATGATGACGCCGAGTCCTATACGCATAGTCGCGCTCAGTGTGAGCTGTAATACAGGTGCCTGTGGCCCGAGGCCCGAGGCTTCTCGAGGTCTGACGGCGGCTGTCAATTACAAAAAATTTGGTGAAGTAAATGCCAGTAATGACGGCGCCGTTTAATCATCCAAGTTATTGTGCGTTCGCGATAGCATGCAGCCTAGAAGGCTCTTGGCCGTGAGCCCAAGCGTTCCAGCTCATATTGAGCGCGACAATATTTTGCCGCTTTTTGGCCATCGCTCCTAGGTACTCCGTGCCCTCACATCGTTACAAATAAAGTGTGAGTACAGAAGTTTTCTAATTTATCATATGCATTTTATTTATTCCTGCATTTCCTTCATTGCCGTACGGCGTTGAGCCTCCGCTTGCTTCTTCAAACCCTTATGCCGTATATAGAATGCACTAGAAGGAAGTGCATGATGAAGAACGCTTCAGGTTCAAAGTTGTGATACAGCTATAGAATAATCCGATGAAAGTTCACGTACAAAAACATATTCAATAAAAAGGAATTCAAGTTTTGGAGGTAGAATTATAAAAATAAGATACCGGGAACATTCCGAAAATAATAACCGAATGTGTTTAATGCGGCCTATGTAACATTCCACTCAACAATATGACGGTTGATTTCAAATCAGCTAACACATGTTCTTAGCGATGGCCTTTACCAGAAATCTTTAGACTACTCTTTTCTCCCGGGCTGTGTGTGGCGAGCCACGATGTAAAGCTATACGGGAAAATAAGGAGGGAGAGGTGCGGCTCAGCGTAGCCTGAGGTGATACAACCAAAATGACACGTCGGTTGGTGCACGAAGTGGAGCTGAGTTGTACCGGGACAGCGATGACGTCAGGAAACGCCGACTCCTGAACCAGTAAATAGATCGCAAATGTTTCTGCATCGGTGTAACCGAATATAGTCGTCTTTCTTGAGATAAAAAGCGACGCGTGCCAAGCGCGCACCCCGCCATTAACGCGACAGCACGGTATACCACATTGAAGAACAGCTTCTAGTACTGGGTAGACCATAAATAGGATCGCTTGGCGCAAGCAACTTCTAGTACACTGGAACAGTGTTTAGTGCACTCAAACAACTGCAACAACACGTGTCTTCGACGGAAGTTAGAAGGCGCACCCAATAGAAGCCCGTATAACAGACTTATTTTCATCGAGACATCCTAAAGAAGAAACCGGGTGTCGCGGTACGGCATTATTCGATTCAGCGAAGCACTGATCAATGGGCGCCAAAGGGTCGCAGGAATAGGAACCGCCGGAATAGGAAAAGGAATAGGAAAGAATGGGAAGAGGAACCAGCGAGGAAGACGGTTATTGCCGGCCACTCGGGTAAGCGGCCGAAAGAAGTCGAAGGCAATTTTAGAGATGATTGACTTATTTTCGTCAGCGCAACAGCGATGCCGCGACGGTTTTTCGTAGGAACCCCTGTGTATTTTCTGCCCCGCGCGGGCATTGAGACCTCGCTAAGAAGGCAGGGGTGCGAATAGTTCGAAATATGTGGTGTCTGTGTGCAAACCTGTGTCCACGAGTTGTTCACAGGTTACGTGTGCCGACAGCGCCCTACGGCCGGCTGCCATCGTTTCTCCTGTGTTGGTGAACGAACAAAAGAGGCCCGTCACGGATTCAAGGGTGTGAGTGTGTGATGCGATACAAGTGAACGACCTCTAACAGCAGGAGGGAATCACCCATCCCCTCGCCGCTAATTGAAAGGGGCGTGGCAAAGTCTGTGATACAATTGGCTGAACTTGATTGGATCATCACCAATATCTGCCGTTCCCGAACACAGGGAACTAGGGAAAGGAGAAGTTATTTATACGAAGTTTTTAGACCAAGCTGAGCAATATGGAAGATGAGCCTACAATCTGCCGAAAAGTGTGAAGGAGCTAGTGCCGTTCGGTATCGCCTGGGCCGCCTAGCCGCGTCTGAACTGCGAATTGCGATTTGACGTAAGAGACTTTAACCAACATATGCAACGAAGCTCATGGTAGTTCTCCTCAAGTTAGCTCAACCTGCTTGAGGGGAGACGTCAGACATTGACTCCCGGGAAAACCCAGCCCTGCGATCGCATCCACTGCAACGAGATCGGCTTGCCAGAGTTCTTCGGGTAAGCTCTGCTGTCGACTCCACGCTTTATGGACTTGCTGCTGCTGCCCTGCCATGCGCATGCCATCATTTGTTTTCTTTTGAACTCTGTTTAGTGGACCACCGTGAACTGTGTTTTGCGTAGTGTTAATTTCTATATCCACTGTTAAGTGTTCGTTGTATTTCCTTTGTCTTTATCATTGATCTAGATTAAGTGCATGTGTGTTAGTGTTCTTGTGTTTCTTGTGCTTCGTATAAATTCTGTGTCGTTGTCAGTCAATAAATTAATTTTTTTTCTTTCTCCGGACTCTGATTCCTTCACTGTGTTCGCTTGAGTACGAAACGACCAACCGTCTTGTACACCCCGTCGACGACTTCGCGCCGACTGCGAACGGGTGGCAAGCCGTGACACCGGGTGACGACTACATGCCTCCACTATGATTTTATTTTAATAACATTCAGCTGCATTTTTTTCTAGCCCTAAAGGTTTTCCTGCATTCAAGTACACTCACGTCTCAATAGCGTTATGCCACGAGCATGCTTGGAAGGGAGGCCCATCTATAGAGTTGCAGGTAAGATACATTATTTGAAATGCTGCCAGTCTCTGGTTGAGACCTGAGCAGGTGAGCAATTCACTCGTTAGGTTTTAATACATATAATTATATATGAAAATATTGATAGTGATATGATCGCCACCTTTCAGACCGGGCGAGGCTATATGCCTCCAATATGGTTCTTTGTAGCGTTCAGGTGCAGTAATTTCAGATAACCTTGTGCTATCATCGTAAGTGGAAGGCAGTGACATCTAACCGCGTTACAAGGAACCAAGATTTAGTTCAAGTGGTTGAGATATTTAGTGCTCTTGGCGAAAGCACGAGCGGCAGCGCGAAGTGCACGAATTTTTCCATCTACGAGAGAAACTGGTGGCGACGCGATATTCTTAGCGCACGCGCCGAAATATTCCATGCGGTAGTAGATGCTCTTGAAGAACCAGCTGATGTCAGCACTTCGCAGGAAATACTGTGACTCGAGCGCTGCCAAGTGCCTGCTTTTGGTTCTATCGCTCGCTTTTCCAAGTAAAGGCATGGTTGTTGTAAGGATAACGTTGTTGTAAGGATAACCCTACAACAAGGGTAACCCTTGTTGTAAGGATAACGAAACAACCCGGCATCTTTAAAGAAATCGAAGATAATTTATGAAAGCAGCTGCAGCGATATGGTGCGATACTCTAACTTACATATATTGGCATGTATTTGACTGCATCGATTTTGACATCGAATGTTATAAAATCGCAAGGTGCGGAACTAGCATCTGGCATCGTCCTTCTTTATCGCTGCAGCACTGCGCTGTTTCATATATGCAAATATTACTGCAAGGGTGCATTTGGTTGTTTTCGACCATGTCATCTTGTTGTCACCGCGCTCTAATCAGAGAGCCGCCAAGGACGATGGAAAACATCGAGTAAAACTAAAATGTTAGATAGCCCTACGCCTGAGCGCATTTGGAAGCCGCCAGGCTTCGTTTCTAGGCTAGGCAATCTAGACAAATTTAGGCTAGCAAACGAAGCATGGCGGCTTCCAAATGCGGTCAGGCGTCAGGCTATCTAACGTTTTATATTTACTCGATGTTTGCCATCGTCCTTGGCGGCTCTCAGATTAGAGCGTAGTGACAAGAAGCTTGCATGGTCGAAAACCACCAAATGCGCCATTGCTTGCAGTAATATTTGCACATACGAAACACCGCAGTGCTGCAGCGATAAAGAAGTTCCATGTCAGAGACTCTGTAGCCTGCACGGAACCGCTGCAAAGAAACATTGCGCGCGTGGACACCATTTCCGTTTGGCGGAAATCGCTTTACTTACACATTGAAAGTACGAAACTTACTTTTGCTTTTTTTAAGGCGTTAAGCTACACGAGCGTAAGATACCCTGAATTCGTACAAAAAGGTGTCATAAAGGCAATATGAATTCTTCGCTTCACACACAGCAACACGCTACATTTACCAATATATAATATACCCCAGTGAGGTGCTCAAGCCATGGAAATTCTTGCCAACGCGGTGAATATACGTTACTCCGTTCACGCAGAAACTAAAAGAGAATTCAAAATAATAACCTGCAATTTCGCTCCTATGAAATTCAGTTGGGAAGGATCATCTAATCAATGGTGCAATCAATTGCATAGCGCTAGATATGCTATTGCGCTATGCAATTTTCTTTTGTTACGCCTTTTCTACTTCCTTCCCAGCTGTCAACCATGGTTGAAATATTTCACAAATATTTCATAACATGTTTTAACATTTAGAAACATTGCATCGGATAGGCTATGCTATCATGAGTGAGCTGGAAATAGAGTGTTTTCGCATTTCGGACTATGTATCTGTCATTCTTGTGCCATGTGTTTTTATTTTAATACAGGTCAATGCTCAGGCACTTGTAGTGACTTTAGCTATGAATGTGGGCTCTAAAAGTAATCTACATAAAGTGTCATAAGTATGCACGACCACAGCAATACAAGCATTCCACAAAATAGTCGTCACTGCGTGAAGTGAAAGGCTTTCCACGCCGCATTTGCACTGCATAAGGATTATGTACATTATTCATATACAATGACCGTCAGTTCCGAGTGCTTTCGCTGTCAAATGTAGTGCGTTCTTTTCGTACTCTGCGACACCAAATGGCAATTACAGTGAATTATTGATGCTCTTGTAACCAGTTCTCAATCAATGTTTGAAACAGCCTCAGTCAAAAAGGAAAAAAAAGAACGAAAAAGAATTTATAGTCCCGGCTGAGCGTCGAGGCCTCGTCATTTCCCCTCAGCGGTCATAACAAAATAACGGCAAAAAGAAAAACGCATGCACTTGCCAATCATGCAGAAACGTCAGCGCAGTCAAGCAAAACCAGACATTTGATGCATGATAAGCCTCAGGTGAAAGGCTCCGCCACCGCAAGAAAGTTGCGAATATTCCATATCACGAGCAGAGCACCGCACCCAGCACCTCCCATCTGATTAGCATCGCAGAATGGGTGTTTTACGATATTAGGCGGTTTTGGTCGTACGCATTCTGCCCGCGCGAAATATTGCCCTTCTGCGACTAAACGACGCAATGTCTGTACTGCTTTACTGCATCACCAATAAAGTGCTCTGAACTAGTATAGGCGGCGCGCGCTGTCGTTTTGCTAAGTGATAAAAATTTTTGGTTTTCGTTCGCATCTATTAGTCTGCGATACCCTTTCACTACACCAATCGCTCCATGACTCCTTCTGAATTACACATTGCTTTCAGCTAGATAACTGCCACGCACGTGACCAACCGCTGCGTATAACTTCACTTTCAAGTGCCTGTGGTCAAAGAAAAGCGTATTATAGCACACTCGTGTCCTTTGAGCATTAAGAAGGAACAGCATCGTTGTGGTGCAAGGAGTACCGTGGGCGGGATTGCTAGCGCACACGCATCTCGGCCTCAGCCTGAACACGGGACTTACCCTAACCTGAGACACGTATACTGCACTTCTTGGAGACGTCCGCTGCGCCAGTGAAAGAACGAACGACGCGGCGTCATTTTTTTTAGCCGATCTCTGCGGTGGGAACCAGTGGCAGGCGATAATGCTGTCAACCGAGCCATACAAGGACGCTTCTCTGAAGGTGAAGTCCCCCTGAGCCATTTTCAGTACTCGGGATGACATCTAAAGACGTAGACACGTTGTGCTTCCACCTCTCCCGCATTCCGACGGGTCGACTGTCTCACCTGGACGACGAAAGGTCGCTCAACTTTCCGAAGGTCAGAGGAATGTCAAGGGAAGATGCCATCAGCACGCTCCGCGTCGATATGGAATCTATCGAGGACCCCATTGAGCGCCTGGTGCGCATAGCCGACGTTTACTCCGGTCTGATGGATCAACGCCTGGTACAGCCTTGGACGCTTTATCATGTCGACCACCCGGGGGGCGTCCACCACAGCGGCCTTGTCGACATCTTCTTGAGCGGGATGCTGAACAGAGGCGAAGTCGCGTATTCGTCCAAGGTCACCCGCCGCTTTGTCCGCACCTGCGTACTGGTTCGGGACACCGAAGCCCCAAAGGCGGGACACAAGGTTTACTGCCTCTTCGTCTGGTCTTCATTGCCGTGCTTGGCGGTTTACCATCCGCCAGGGGGATATTCGGATCGATTGGCTCAAACTCTCCAAAAGATTCTCCGTGGCACACCCGACACGTTCAAGCGTGGCGTTTACGCGGACCTGGAGTCGCTGCACTCAGTGGCCGCCCGATATTATGGCGGCTAGCAACTCCGCGAAGCAGTCCGGGGGAGATCGCTAACGACTGCTGCGCGTGCATTTTGACCAACGCGGACAGCTTGAGCGCCAGTCAGCATGACATATATATGGTAAGAATAACATTCTTATGACAGTAGATCAAGGGCATATATAACCGCCTCATTCAGTGATGCATGTGAGTAGACCTGAAGACTGCATCATGGTTTTGTGTGGAGTGCGTTAGTTTTGATGCGCGTACAGTAGACGATGCACTCGATCAGTACTCGAGGTGCCAGTACAGAGACACCAATAACAGTCCTCTTACTTAGATGGGGACCATTGTGTTGTAAGGTTAGCGAAAGGATGGTCGAAGAGAATTAAAAACGCAAGGACGACTAAAGCGACACGGCTGAAACAGCGCTGTTCTGGGGTCTGCCCTTACCTGCTGTCTTTGGTTTTGTGTTGATCCCCTTGGACATGCACCAACACCAACCAGCTGAGCTCAGCAAACTTCTGCGCGGGGAATGCCAAACGATCAGTGGTTGTGCCCACTAATCCAGCAGTAAATGTGTACTTTTTCGGGACACATTTACTTTGCTCGCTTTCCGCGTACTCGCGTGTTTCACATCTTTATTGCCTAACCCCTTCCGTAACCTGTTATCTTCACCCTTACTCCTGCGATCGCACTACAATCGCCAAACTTATTCATAGTATTTTACAACTTTTCCAGCATCTAGGCGAAGTCACAGGGTGGACGAAATGACACCGAAGACCTCTCGTCACCGGTCAGAACAACACCCAGAACTTCAAGGTGACAACAAATATGGCATCGTCTCGAGGCCCAGCGCCATCCAGATTTACTAGACTTCGCACTACTGTGCGAGAAGCAGGTCACGGCGCCTTCATTACTGCTTATCTTAGCCTAGCAAGAAAACATTCGAATCACCTAGCTCTTCGCACATGTAAGATAAGTTTTGACGGGCTGCGACACTCTACAAGTGCCAGCAGACAAGGGGCTGCGCACTCTAGTGTATGTAGAGTGCCGTACGTATGACGTGGCTGCTAATATATAGCGCCAAAATTTTATAATGTACGTTCCATCCACCTATGGAAAATTATGACTACTAAAAGAGGGCTCGCTTATACGGCATTAAGCACATACATATTTTACCCTTCCAGTACGGAAAGTGTGTCTATTAGTGAGCCGAATAAAATAAAATTTTATCCACTCTTACGCAACGTTGTACGATTTCTTATCATCACGACTGTAATGACTGTCACTCGTGGTGAATTCCGAGTTCTTAAAACTGCATGGCCTAATTGACAGGCTACCTACCAAACGGGTATTTCAACGAAAGTAATCATCGTAGCCACGCCGAAAGCACTGGGCTCTTCTGGCCACTGCATCCACGGTGCTGATCACGCAACGAGAATCCGTGCTTGATCCAGTGTGCTCCGTCAAAGTTCAAGTCAATATCGATTCACATCAATTGCGAAGATAATTCTTGAAGATCTGTCTAACGTTAAGCAACTGTAGAGCTAACACCTGCCAACACGGTTTCATTCGCTTAAGTTCGTTGGTGTTGTTGTTTTTCAGTTTCTGATTTGTCTGTCTGTGAACTGCGTATAAACAGCCACTGTCATACTTAACCCGAACACGCATTGCGCGCCCTTATGCTTCTACTGCGGGGAGTGCTAGTGATTCCTGGATGGGTTGCTTCAAATTTTCTAGCTTAATTGCGTATTTTTCCCGAAATCCGTAACGGTTCCTCCTTGCAAACAGCTTTTGTCTAAAATGAAACACTAGAAATTTGCTTTTCGTGTTCCTACTAGATGTGACACGGTGGCTGTACGTGGCCGCGGCAAGAGCTGAGGGCAGTGCCAATTCTACATTTCTATATCTCGTACATCCCGAGTAGCGCGCCTTTTTGCAAAAGCTGGCCTGTCATACCTAATTAGTAAAGAATAGTTGCAAGCAAAATTCAGAGGCATATTTCTAAACGCTGGAGAGACTACATAGCACTGTACATAGGGATTAGAAGAGCGCGAGCGCATGACGGCAGCGAAACCGTCGTCACCCGTATCGTGACATAAAGCGCCCGCCCCGTTGCCCACGATTGCAAAAGCGCCACGTAGTAGCGTCCTATGAAAATTAGAGCCGCACATTAGTACCCAGTCCAGTGCAATCTCAATTTGCGCTGATAAGGGTAAAAGAAAGCAAGTAGCGCAAATTCTACGAAACAATAATAATATTTGGGGTTTTACGTGCCAAAACCACTTCCTGATTTTGAGGCACGCCGTAGTGGAGGACTCCGGAAATTTTGACCACCCGGGGTTCTTTAACGTGCACCTAAATCTAAGCACACGGGTGTTTTCGCATTTCGCCTCCATCGAAATGCGGCCGCCGTGGCCGGGATTCGATCCCGCGACCTCGTGCTCAGCAGCCCAACACCATAGCCACTGAGCAACCACGGCGGGTATTCTGCGAAACAAATCGTATATATACAGGATGTCCCAACGCTCATGCACCGAGAGTTACAAATATAAATATGCCACGCAGCTGAACAGAACCAAGGTAATATTATTTGCCGTCGCTTGGAGCTATTCACATAACATTTATTGTTCAGATTAATTATGTAATCAGTCATAATTATTTGTTAACTTCTCAAATATTACTATTACACGAAATGTGTCAATGAGAAAATTGTTGATCACCATGAAAAAAAAACTCCTGATACAGCTTTCTATTGCCCAATACGTGCTACTTAATGGCGTTCTTCCGAGCGTGAAAGAAGCCCGCGAATACACGCAAAGAGCCTCGGGTGGCCAGTCGTGCGGCAATTTTGCGTGTATTCGCGGGCTCCTTTCACGCTTGGAAAAATGCTTCCATATAGCACGTATTGAGCAACAGAAATCTGCATCGGGAGCTTTTTTTTATGTTGCTCTACAATTTTCTCAATGACACATTTCATGTCATCATAATGTTTGAGAAGTTGATTAATTACTTACAACTAATTAGGAAATCAGACGCAATGTAAAAAAAATGTATTTCCAAGCTACGGCAGACACTACCTTGGTGCAGTCCCGCTACGAGGCATTTGCATATATTTTTTTTTAATTTCGCCTCATGATAGTTGGGATACACTGTATACTGCAACTGCAAGGTAAAGAAATTCTCAGCAATTCCCTTTTGGTATTCAGAGCGCACGGGTGCCGGCGCATTTCGTCCCACTGCTAGGCGAAAGGGAAACTGAAAGAACACACTCAGGTATACTACGAAAGCCAGAGCCTTTTTGGAGCATTGTTACTATAGTAAACTAGAATATATTCTAGTGGCACGAGCGGCTTCGCGCAGGCGGCCCGTTTCTGCGTGGACGTCACGAGATGGCGCCACCGCAACTTTTCCTACTGCTATGGCGCGGCGGCCTACGGTTTCTCGGGCTTTTCCACACGCAATAATTGCAGAATTCTAAACGGTCGGTGCTGATATCTAAATACACTCGTCCTACACGTGCGATTACTCGCGATTGGGCAATGAATGACCGATTTTACGAAACTTCCACCTACGCACGCCCAGCCGTCCGCGCCGCAGTATGTAAGGGAGCGGCAGCGCCTCTGGCGGCTTTCCTGGGCGTAACGGGACGCCGGAAAGCCAGGCGTGCCCTTCCGGTGGTGTCGCTATATGTTATAGATCACTATAATTGCGACTAAATGTGGCACCCCAATGATAAGCCAGAGCTGACAGGTGGCGCAAAGTGTGTGCCAGTCGACATGCGCACCTCCTAATGCATGTGCATTGGTGAGCAGGGTGCATGTGCTACAAGTAGCGATATTTTCATAGGGACCTATACGTGCATAACATCGAGGCTCATATGTCATCCACAGGGCTTAGCGCGTCTTCGTCAATGTGACTTTTATGTAACTGCTAGCGAAGTTTCCAAGAAGCCCACATGACAAAGAAAAAGCGATGGTAAACAACCGTCGTCATCTGTGTGTCGAGAGAGAGAAAGAGAGAGACAGAGAGAAAGAAACTAAAAGGAAAATGTAGGGACGTTTACCAAAGACGTGCGCCGTTGACCACCCTACACTTGGGGAGGGAGAAAAGGGAAGAAAGTATAAGCTGCGTGTTGAGCCTACACATTTTCCCAAGGGGAAAAGAAGTATGACATTTTTTTTTTTGCGTAAGTGCAAGCGACGTCGCTGCCTTATGTGTCCCGGAAGGCCGGAGTGTTTTACGTTTGTTTTAGGTTCTGCATGTAAACCGCAACGCGAAGTCTTATTTTCTTCCGCGAGTTTGCTCCATGCCACCGTTTACGCGCAAGCATGTTTTTGAAATTGCTTGTTTAGACTGGTTAAAAATATTAAGTTAGAACATTTTTACAAACTTCATTTAGGGTATGCCCTCGTGTTTTATTTGCCAAAATCGCGACGTGATTATCAAACACGCAGTAGCCAGGACACCGGAATAATTCTGGCAAGCTGGGGTTGATAAACATCTGCCCAATATGCAGCACACATGTTGTTGTTTACACGTCTTTATTCACATTCTTACCCTTAAAGGGCTGCGGTGAATTGGCTCGGGAAGTGGCGGGAGTGAGAAGGTAAGGGAAACAGTGGGGGACCTAATTATCCACATCATGTGATCTGATGCTTTCGCTGGTACGCTCGAGATGAAGAAGCTTGGTCCCCGTGGCTGGAGCCTCAGAATCAACCAGTAATTCGTGCAGTGACCGCCAGAGCTCATTAGCGGTCACAGCACTGCAGTGTCTCGGTAGCAGGTCTGTAGGGAGGTTGGTTGCCATTCCGTTGGGGGCGAAGCAAGGGCCCTTTGCCTGGGGCCAGAGTACTGTGGGCACTACCAGATTAAGTGTGCGAGGTCCACCCTGGTTTTGCAGGGGCTGCAGGTACCCGGACGCGAACATTCCAGGCCACGAGGGTCTTCATGCGTTATTGTGTTTTGTCCCGATTAAAATGCGGTCACCGCAGAGGGGAATTGAACCCACAACCTCGTGCTTGGCAGCGTCTTGTTTTAGTCGCTAAGCTATAGCGGTAGGTGAAAATATTGTTAAAGGACGGCCAGAGGTGTTTTAAATTCCGTTCACGTTCGTTTAAGTAAGTTATATAGCTATATACATGCTTCAAGAAATGAAAATACCACGACCAGCACGAGAGAGGGGAGGGGCGGAGTTAACACTGCATTCAATGCGAAACGCATTTGCAGAATTCGTGGAGCACTCGCAATTGAATTTACTGTTGTGCATTCATATTGAGAGTAATCAGCCAAGCAAACATTGGACAATGTTATCATTTAAACAGCATTTGGCCGACCAGCAATGCTGGCACTAGCATGCCGAAGCCCTGTCCTGGGGATAGCAACAAGCACAGCAGGTCGTTTTGTGACGTAGTAATTCGTTTTCATCTCCAATGTAGATGCAGCAGGGTCAAGATACCTGGCAGCAAAGAGTTTGCGATGCGCTAAATGGGTACGAGAAACGCTGATCGACAACCAGAATGCAGGAGTTCACCGCATGAGCTCTGTTTTCCCCATTCCAACTCAAGGAGGAAGTGCTTGAGACGATTCCGAAAACGGGCGAAAACGTCGTCATGGCCCTCGACATAAAGGGGGCCTTCGACAACGTGAGCCACGCGGCCATCATGGAGGGCATCAACAACACCAACTGCGGGAAGAGAGTGCACGATTACGTCAGGGACTTCCTGAGCAACAGAACGGCGACGGTGGGGCTGGGCGAGCTGAGAAGCAACGTCTTCCCCACGCCGTGCAAGGGCACACCCCAAGGATCTGTCATATCGCCCGTCCTCTTCAACGTGGCAATGATTGGCCTGGCAAGAAAACTTAAGGAGATCCGAGGCATCCAGCACGCGATATACGCCGACGACGTCACAATCTGGGTCACCCAAGGATCCCTCGGAGAGAAGCAAGAAAAACTGCAGGAAGCGGCGACCTGCGTGGAAAACTACACCAGAGAAAGGGGACTGCGATGCTCCACGGAGAAGTCGGAGCTCCTCAGGGTCGGAAAGCACCCAACGCAAGCGACACTGGAGGTGACCCTCGAGGGACACAACATCCCGGAGAAGAACATGATTAGGATCCTGGGCATGTGGCTACAAGGCAGCAGGAAGTGCAGCCACACCATTAGCCTGCTGAGCAAGGCGGCGGAACAGGTGGGCCGCATGATCAATAGGGTGTCCCAAAAGAGATACGGAATGAAAGAAGAAGACACTCTGAAGCTAGTCCACAGCCTAATTGTCAGCCGAGTCACGTACTCCCTGCCGTACCACGTGACGACCAAGGCAGAAAGAGAGCAAGCAGACACCATCCTCAGGAAGGCGTACAAGACGGCTCTGTGTCTACCGAGAAACACGTCGAACGAGAAGTTGCTCCAGCTGGGCATCAGCAACACCTTCAGCGAGCTCGCCGAGGCTCTGCTGGGTACGCAAACCGCGAGACTCAGAGGCAACCCTACGGGACGAGCGCTCCTGAGGAGGTTGGGTCGGGATACGAGCGGACTGGCAGACAGATACGCGGACGTACCGGACCACCTCAGAAAAACCATTAATGTGGGACCACTGCCAAAAAATATGGATCCCAACTTACACGAAAACAGGCGAAAAGCTAGGGCCGAATATGTTGAGAGAACGCTAGCCCAGCTAGACAATACAGTATACACGGACGCCGCCGTATATCCACACGGAAGAGAACGCGTAGCCGCGACGGTAGTGGTTAATAGGGAAGGAAACCCGATCACGTATGCCACAGCAAAGGTCGCTGGCACAGCGGAGGCCGAGGAGATTGCCGTAGCGCTGGCGGCAGCGGAAGGTTATAGAACAGGCCGATCTCTCAACATACTGACGGACTCAAAAGAGGTGTGCAGAAACTACACGAGAGGCAGAATCAGCAAAACTGCCCTCAGAATACTCAGCGGAGCCACCTCCGCCGAGAAGGAAAAGCCCCGACACAAACTAATCTGGATCCCGGGTCACGTAGGCATAGTGGGGAACGAAAGGGCAGACAGCCTAGCTCGAGGTGAAGCGTTCCGAGCTGGGTGGCCGAATGCCCCGGAGACCCACCTACAGGCTTGCGAGGGGGGATACGCAGAGACCCTGAACTTACATAGAGGAACTAGAATTAGATATCCGCCACCACACAAAGACCTCTCAAAGGAGGAAGCGACCAGCTGGCGCAGACTACAGACAAACTCCTTCCCCAACTTACACGTGCTCAATAAGATGTTTCCGACACAATACAGGGCCACCTGCCCTTGGTGCGGTGCCAAACCTACACTTTACCACATCACCTGGGAGTGCGAACGCAACAAAGCATTCCACAAACACGAACACCCGAGTGCGGAGCAATGGGAGAGTCGGCTCACCAGCAGCGAGCTCACGGCCCAAAGGGCCCTAGTGCAGCACGCGAGCGATGCAGCGCGACTCAGTGGAGCCTTGGAATAGGGGCCCACCCTTGCTGAAGAGTCTCCAGTCACCAGTCACCAGCGCCAAGAAGATGAAGACGACGGAGACCTCATAACCGCGAAACTCTCGAAAGACTCAAAAGTTTTCCCTCCCTCCCTCCCTCCCATTCGGCGCAGCACGTGCACACCCTTCTCCGATGCAGCCACACGACTCAGCGTAAATGACCCCAACAGACCACTCACGCAAGGTTCGGCAGTACAAAGTGTGGCGCCGTGCAAAGTGCACTTTGACGTTGCACGGCGCCACACTTTGTACTGGCGAACCTTGCGTGAGTGGTCTGTTGGGGCCATTTACGCTGAGTCGTGTGGCTGCATCGCAGAAAGATGTGTACGTGCTGCGCCGAATGGGAAAAAAGCTCATGCGGTCAACTCCTGCATTCTGGTTGTCGATCAGCGTTTCTCGTACCCATTTAGCTTATCGCAAACTCTTTTTTAATCGTATGCAGTGATACCGGGTAGGTGCTTCGTTTTTGATTGCATACGCGTTGCATCTATTTACATGGCGAGTATTACATATATCGCGTGGATCTATTATATACTGCCCTGACTGCTAGACACACTTTTGTCGCACACACTTCTTTTATTATTTGCAGTTGTATCCTGCGCGTATCGCGTTAAAACTTTATTTGCTTGGATTTGCAAGGCGTTTACGAGTGCCATTTGCACAACTTAGCCTCGCGTATTTTTTAGTTAACACGGCAGTTTAACTTGGGTATCGCACACTTCTAAATTCGCTGCTTTCGCACGTACAGTGTCGTCAGCAAGTGACCAGAGGACGGCGAGCGCGTATTTGTTAGTGCACTTTGACTTGACACGTGACAATATATTACGTCACGTATCATGAACGTAATCAGTTAATGAGGGAAGTCAGAACTTTCACATTCAAATGACGGGGATATTTGAATAACTGCTTTTTCAGGAACCTCCCCCCCACCTCCTCCGGGCTTCAGCTGCCTCCTTCGACCGGGCGACGATGCTGCGCTGGTGGTCCAGGTCTTGACAGGGAAGCTTGCTTCCGCTCCCTGCACGTTTCGGCGGTGATACAGATGTGCGTTGAGTTGGGGGTGCTCTTCTTGTGCTTCCATGGGGCGTGCACCTTCATCATCAGTCATCTTGTAGAGCTTGTGAGCTGCGGTCTGGGGATGTCCCACAGTTGGCGCACATTGAAGATGTGTCGCATGGTGTATGAGACTCCTCAATGGGGGCATGTGTACGAGTACTGCGCCGGACAGTTAAAAGAAATATTCTGTTCCAAAACATACTATAGGTAGTTCCTGCGCTCTGAATATTTCTTGAGGGAAGAAATAATTATCCCCAAATAATCTATAACTGCGCTTCGTCAAGGACACCGTCGTGACTGGGACCAACAACTCAAGCATTATTTGCCGCGAGCCGAAAAAAAAGCCGACTCAAGAGGATGTTTCTTTTTTTATTTCACAAAGAGGAAAACCCAGTATCAGAGACATAAAATGGTTTCGTCAAGTACAGTTTAGGCACTCGTAGCGCGCGAGCCTTTTTCCTTCATTACAATCTTCCTAGTATCATTTCCTGCAACTCAACATGCGTGTGAAGTTACATGTGAAGTACATAGCATTAGAGTCTATTAAGACTGCTGAAACGATGATATAATCTTGCATGCAAAAGGCTGTGAATGTTGGAACTGTGGCAGCAAGTGGGAATATTTAAAGTATTTGCAATGTTTAAAAGCGCTACTTTCAGTTGTTTTGAAAACTCGCCTTGAGTTGGGTGCAACGTTTTTTTTACCTTGCTTTTTAACAACATGGTCATGAAATACAAGCGAAATTAAATTGACAGCTTCACCACTGAAGAGGCGAGCTGTCATGCGTCATCCGTAAAAGTCCCCTGCAGCCAGTGAGACATATCGTCAAAAGGTGAACGCTAATTTGTGGCAATAATGCGGCAGCACATGGTCTTGCTATCCTATTTTTTCTGCTGCGAGTGCGCTGAAATTAATAGCTGCACTATATTAGTCACCACGGAACTTTTTAATACTAAATGTAGGGATGCGGTTTGTGGCGGTCGAAAGGCCAAATGGCACTCAAATATCTTAATATAGGAGAAAGCATGATCTTTGAAAGAGCATGGTTGCGAATGTTTCGAATCTTCACGCCGGAAGCGGTGTATAAGATCAGATGAAATGACAGTGCGCGAATTTTCCCTCTACCAAATATACAGGTGACACTAATAGGAACGGCAAAACAGTAGTGTTAGAAACAACAGAAAGTCTCTTAGGCTGCGTATGCTGTATAGGAAAAGAAAAAGAAATAGGAACATCACTCGATATTCACATTCATGCACTGAAAACTTGTAGAAATCACGATTGCGTTGTCTGTGAGCAAGTGCTGGGGCCTTGGCACTGCTCTTTAAAGGCGCTCCTGCATTCATTATGCGGCTGCGAGGAGGACGATTTTTTAACCCACACAGTACATAAGCCCGGACCTGCAGAAGGAAGAAAACATGAATTCGCTACTATCCTCCTACACCGAGTTAGGAACATATGCTTGTGGAAAGACGAATCAATGATGAGGGTCATGCTAAGGTGAAATTGTGTGGGTGAAGTGCCACTATGGCAAGAAAGTTTAACAAACGCATGAAAAAGTTCTCTGCAGGCAACCTTGGAGACGGTGAAGTACTATCACACAATGGTATCAAATGTACGGTTTAATTGCTGGCAACTGAACTTCGTGCAATTGGTGGAAAGGAACAGCTTTGCGAAAAGTTAGGATGTCACTCTATAAAGTCAAAGAGATTTTCCTTCTCTATATGGGTATTAGCGGTGGCTACAGTGATTAAGAGAAAGTGGTTTCAACAGCAACGCCGCAACCATGCTTAGATGAATGTTGCTCTTTGTGCAGTTTGTCTTCGGCTTCCTTGCTACTGCGGGCCCCCCTCCGGCGGTCCAGGATGCGTCGTCGATTCCGGAACAACGGATACAGGAGTCGTGTCGCCCGTGCCTGGCCTGCCGTGTCTTTTTTGGTGAAGATGGCCTTGGCCCGACCACCGCCGATTTCACCTTATCTCCGTTCGCCTACATAATCACGGACTGTCCAATCCTACTGGTATCCGACGTTGTGACGTCAGTACCTGCGACTATAAGAGCAGCACAGCTGGCAGCTTTCTTCAGTGGGCAAGGCAACAGCAACGCCGCAACCATGCTTAGACGAATTCAGCTCCTTGTGCAGGTATGTCACTTTAAGAATGCTTACTGCATTCGATCTGACGACCCTTTTTTGTTGCTGCTGTCTTGCCCACGATGCGGCAGTTCTTGTTTTGCGTACATTTCGAAAGAGCTTGTGCATCTTGTTAGTAACCTTTTGTTGAGTGGTGATGTTGAGACGAACCCGGGGCCTCCTAATAGGAACCCTCAAGCCAACACAGAGCTAAAGTCGCAGTCCGGATGCACCCCTACTCTCGGTAGGGCGCCAGCAGCGGTTGCTGACGCTCACAGCGTTGATGATATGTTTGCTCAGCTCCTCGCTGGCCAGGACCCAATTGCTCAAGATATTGCTAATCTTATAACCTCCGTTGACTTCCGTTTCAAGGCCTTTGAAAGCCGTCTAGCTACACTGGAACCTTAATTCTCGGCCTATGTGTCTGATGACGTGCAAAATAAAATTCCTTAAACATAACCTCAAACATGCTCCCGTACACTTACGCAAATTGGCATACACAACACTAATACGCCCTAAAATAGAGTACGCATCCGCCATATGGGATCCCCATCAGGCATACCTAATAACTGACTTAGAAGCCCTGCAGAACCGTGCTGTACGCTTCATCTTTTCAGATTATTCACGAGAAACAAGTGTAACAGCATTAAAACATCGCGCCGAGCTTGAACCCTTGTCACTTCGCCGTAATATATTTCGTTTAACACTATTCCATAAACTTTACTATCACGCATCTCTTCATAACGAGTTCATGTGTGAACCCTCAGCCATCTTTCCGCGTCGGGATCATTCTTGCAAAGTAAAAAGCATAATGTGTCATTCCCTCGCATTTGGTCAGTCATTTATACCTCGCACCGCGAAAGAATGGAATAATCTTCCATCACACATTGTCACCGAAACAAATGCCTCAAAATTTACAGACGCTCTACGCAGTACCATGAATACATAATATATCACGTCTGACTCTCTGATTTGTAAACATTTTTTTTCTCTTTTTTTAATGCGCCGTTAACCAAAGCTTCCACGACAGTGTCCCATTTTGTACAAATCATTTAGAGTTGCTGTACTGATAACTATCATAATTTTTTGTCTTTGTACGTTGATGCACTGTAATTAATTTTTTCCCAGTTTTGTTTTTCCATTGTAATTACATTTACGCACTGTTCACCTTACCTATGTAACATTTACCCTATGTAATACCCTCCCTAAAGGGCCTTTAGGGTTATTGTGAAATAAATAAATAAAAAAAAACAGCCACAGCTAGTGAACAGGCTTGTCACGCAGAATTGTGAATTGGAAGCACGTCTCAGTCAAAACAACTTCAAGGCTGTTTCTTCACTTCTCCAGGACTTAGACAATCGCATGACCGCAGCAGATAACGCCGCTGCAGTCAATGACAGATGCACCAAACTACAGGCAGAGGTGGCTTCGCTTACGACAACTGTGACACGGCTACTTTCCAAGAATGATGAACTAGAAGACAGGTCCCGTCGCAACAATGTGATTCTACACGGTCTTGATGAACCGACTGGCGAAACTCCCGAAACATTATTAGCTAATATTTCACGGCTATTTTCTGAGACACTGATGATGCAATGTGCGTCCATTGAACGGTGTCACAGGATTGGTCGGCCTCGGGAAGGCCACCGGCACCCTGTCATGATGAAGATCTTAAGTTTCCAGGAAAAGCTTCAGATCTTCAAAAATGCCCCTAAACTAGTACATTCCGATCTGCGCTTCACCGATGACCTGTCTTCAAATGTGAGATCTGTTCGCAAAAAGCTCTGGGAGGCCTCAGGTTCATTTCGTGAGAAAGGTTTTGTTGTAAAAATGCGCTATGATCATATCTTTATTAACAAAATTCGCTATCACTGGGATCACGTGTCTAACTCAGTGGTGAAATCTTCCAGTAATTCTTTTCGCTCCTCATCTGTACCTTTAGTTAACAACTGTGCCTATGTCAGCAGCCATAATGCATCACCATCATCGCATCTTTGACCAGCTTTCACATCGCTTGATTGCCTTCATTTACTAAATCTTAATGCACGAAGTATCGCCAATAAATTTCCTGCCTTCTTATCTCTTATTCACTCGTAGAGTCCTCAGGTTGTTGCTATCACGGAAACGTGGCTACACAATAGGATTTTTGACTCAGAATCCACTCCACCGGGTTACATCTCAATTCGGACGGACCGACAGAATAGCTAGGGGGTGGCGTCGCCGATTTGCTTCGCTCTTACCTTAGGTTTTCCGTTATTCAAGCTCCTCTAGATACGGAGACGGCCTGGTGCAAACTTTGCTTGGAAAAAATGCAATTTGTAATCGGCGCTTTCAATCACCCCCCGGGAACAACGGTGGACTCGCTTCAAGCAATCGAAACGTTCAAGCACATGCACAACCTAGGTCCTTCACACTTTATTTGTCTGCGTGATTTCAATGCACCGGGCATTCATTGGCCCTCTCAATCGACGTGCAGTCATGATGGCACTTTCGATAAAGAACTTCTAAATTTTAGTCTGAATCTGGCGCTTACCCAGATCGTTTGCGAGCATGCCAGGCAGAATGCTCTTTTGGACTTGATCTTTCTTAGCTCGAACCTCGTCGCGAATGATTACACTTGCGAAGTGGTAGAAGGCACTTCTGACCATAAAGCTGTTTTTGTTTCCCTTCCGTACGTTGTTCCTAAAGCATTCTTCGTTATTCCTATATTTCGCGATTTCAATCAGGCTGACGACACCTCTATTTTGGATGCATTAGCTGATGCCTTCGACACCTTTGAAACCCTCAGTATATCAAGTGACGTGAATGTTCTCGTGACATATTGTGAAAATATTGTCATTTCATGTGTTGAACACTTCGTTCCCATCAAAACAAAAAAAGAAAAATACTAAAATACCTTAGATAACAGAGATATACTACATCTTTCACGTCGTGTTCGCAGGCTTAGACGATTGAAGGACTCCCATAACCCCGTACATACTGCTAGGTTTGCTAAGGCGAAGGAGGATCTTTGTATAAAAACCAAATCAGCTAAAGATTTCTGTTATAGCGCGCAGCTACCGCTTCTGTTGAAAAGTAACCCGCATAAGCTCTGGAGATCCATTTTTCCTTGCGACAGCTCTTGTACATAATTATTTGTGAACAACAAAATGACTAGTGATTCATTATTAATCTCCAACGCCTTCAACACATACATTGAGTCCCTTTTTACTTGAGATAATCATATTGTTGCTTGTTTTCCGAAAATTCATCCAACTTGCCCCATTAATGATATCTTAATTAGCACGGAAGGTGTCTTAAACCTCATACTAAATCTTGATAGAAAGAAAAGTGAAGGGCCTGATGGAATCCCGAATTTGTTTCTCGTTCCGTATGCCCTTGGACTTCTATGCCTTACTCTTATCTTCAACAAATCACTAACTTCCGGCATAATACCTTCATCATGGATGATGTCTAAGGTGCTTCCGTTCTTTAAGTCAGGTAGTAAGCAGTATCTTCCTAACTACCGGCCAATATCTTTAACACCATATTCATGCAAAATACTAGAGCATATAGTATACAAACACATTACGGAACTCCTTGAATCAAACAACATTCTCTCTAAAGAGAATGGATTAAGACGCGGTTTTAGCACCATAATACAACTTGTCGAGTTCACGCATGAGAAAGCTTCTAACCTGGATAACAGATTTCAAATTGACGCTTTATTCATAATTTTTTTCACAGCTTTCGATACCGTACTTCACTCAAAACTACTGTTCAAACTAAATGCCATTCTTAACAGCACTCAAGTAGTGAACTGGATAGAGAGTTTTTTGTCTCACCGCTCTCGTTTCGTAAGCTTTAACTCGATCAATTCCTCGGTGGTGGATGTGTCCCTCAAGGATCGGCCCTCGGTCGTCTACTTTTCTTACTATATATTAACGATTTACCACGCGAGATATCAACTAAAAGCCGAACGTATGCAGACGACTGCATATTGTATTACATCATTCCATATCCTTTTGAGCATGTTCGCCTTACTGAATCATTGGTCAGATTTTTCAAATGGCGTAAAACATGGCAAATGAATATTAACTTCCGTAAGACTCTCGTTATGTCCCTCTCAAATAAAGCTAGCCCGTTATTTTTCAGCTACGAATTTAATGTTAATTTAATACAACGCGTTCTTGAACATAAATATATTGGACTTACGTTCACCACTAACCTGTCCTGGTGAAAGCACATTGATTCCATTACAACTAAAGCTCTACAAAAACTCGCTTATTTACGTCGTACACTGCCTAATTCTCCACGCGACACTATATTACTGTTATGTAAAACTATTGCACGCCCTATAATTGAGTATGGTAGTATCGTTTGGAATCCCTACAAGCAGTACGAAATAGGCAGAGTTGAGGCCATCCAAGGGAAAGCCATTAGATTTGTCTAGCGACGTTATGACCACCAGTTCTCAGCATCGTCAGTTATGTCCTCAGTCAACCGAACATCCCTCACCGAACAGCGACATGTTAATTTTTAAAAAATTTTTCATGGCATTATTCATTCATCTTGTCGCCTCTCCAGTAATGCATATATCACCTTTGCAAAAATCTCTTCTAGTAGGAGACATCACGCGCTTAACATTACAACATTTTTTGCACGCACTAATACTTTTAAGTATTAGTGCGTTTTTTTAATACTCTTTCTCCATAAAACAATTGAAACATGGAATTCGCTACCAGGAACCAACCGTTCTCTCCCATTAAATGAATTCTTGTCTGTGCTCCCTCAGCGTTGCACTTAAACTTTCTTTCTTTATTGTATTTCTTTCTCGTATTATAGTGTATTATCCACTTTTGCTATAGCCTCACCGGGGGCTGCAGTATGTGTAAATACATACATACATACACACACACATACATACACACACACACATACATACACACACACACATACACACACACACACACACACACACACACACACATACATACATACATACATACATACATACATACATACATACATACATACATACATACATACATACATACATACATACATACATACATACATACATACATACATACATACATACATACATACATACATACATACATACATACATACATACATACATACATACATACATACATACATACATACATACATACATACATACATACATACATACATACATACATACATACATACATACATACATACATACATACATACATACATACATACATACATACATACATACATACATACATACATACATACATACATACATACATACATACATACATACATACATACATACATACATACATACATACATACATACATACGTACGTACGTACGTACGTACGTACGTACGCTGTTACAAGGTAATGCGTGCTTAATGAACGTGCTACTCGGCCGAGCGAAGAAGACTACAATTGTTTGGAACCTTTGCAAACGTGGCATTTCAGCAATTTCGTCTTGACTTTCTTTGTTACAATAGTTATGCATGCTAGGTTGATCTAGATACTGGAATTATTTTTGGCCCCCACTCCTCTCCCTAAATTTTCTTTAGTTTAAGATGATATGTAATTTACTTTAATTGCAGCGCTCTGTCATATGCACTGAATTCAGGAGGTTATAGTCCACTACGTCAATGCGCGTTGCAACAAAGTGAGGGCAGTCGATTGTCAGATCGACTGCGATTGGATACTTTACAGGGTATGGACACTTCTCATGTGAAAAGCGAGTAGCGACATTTTATTAAATGCGTTTCTGCTATGAAGCTGTAAAACCGAGAGCTTTCGACAAACCATGTTAAATATCGGGCGAATGCCGTAGACGTTCTGGGGCAGCACTATTTTGCTTTATGCGCTGCATTAGTAAGCTTTTGTTATAGTAAAGCAACATGAAAAAAAAGTAGTCGTATGATAAAGTGTATCATATTGTTGATACAGAAAACCACACTCACCACTTCCCCTTCTAGGACCCCGTATGATAAAACAATCTCCTGAAGCATGTAAAATTTCGTACTCTCCTTTAAACGATGCTGTGAATTCTGTATTTGCTGCAAAGAATTTTACGCCACCGTGTTCAAGGACATTCTTCTCAGCCTACGATTCATCAGCAGACATCATTGCGCCATATCTCTAACATTTCTAAAGTTAGGTGCAATATGTGAAACCAACCATTAAAACTGTATACTGTAACACTAACCTTGCCAATGTGTATATAACAAAAATGATAAGTACAATTAGCGTATTTGTGCAAAGAGAAGAAGTGTAGTACACTTCACTTACGCGTGACACAAAAAGATAATTCCGCCAACATGGAATATCAATCTAGGGGTTTGGAGACAAAGAGAAGGGAAGAAGCTGGAAGTCAAACATTGAACAAGTCGACTACGAAAAGTGCGCATGGTGACGTGCTATATACCTTAACTTGTAGAAGCATTCCCGGCATTATGGTTGCGTTAGCACAAAATAATATTTATCCTTTTTTACAAGCATAAAGGAAGCATCGCTCTAAGCTATTTCCACATTTGCGTGCAATAGCGTGGCAGCCGCCATGCCATTGAGGACGGATTGGTTAATTGTGAGCAATCACGAAATGGGCGTATGCCCACATCGGTCAAGACGGTCATACTCCAGGCGCGAGCTTCGGCGGTAAAGTTTCATTTTGGGCAATTACTATACCACGAGATGGAAAACATGTCAATGCTTACCACGTTAAAGTTGACAGTCACCGTTAGATGGGTTCTGCATATTATTAGTCATCTACAGCACAGTAGGTCTTCTCACAGGTGACTCTTTCTCTGTTGACTAAAACGAGGAATTTTCTCATAGCTTTGGACGTCAAAAACACCCAAGAGCGTTTTTTTTTCGCGCACGCATTCAGGCCTAATGCTCACAGTTGATTAGAGGCTAGCGTGGCCGCTTTCTGGAGCATGGCACGCACGTAAAGCGGCATCAAACCAGATGCTCAAAAACAGTTGTCACCTGCATATAGTAAGACGCGAACTGATTGAACGGAACCATGATATCGGAGAAGTTAATGGTTGCCGAAGATCGCGGCATATATTCGTGGTGGTTGCAGTCGGTAGCGTTGCCGGCAGCAGAGTGCGCAGTAAACAATGCTTAGGCGATGATTTGGAGACGGAATAGCTCGGAAGCTGCGACGAAAGTGCATAAGATGACAGTGTAGATGCACGAAGATAAGTTGGAACCGAAATACTTGACTATGGGTGGTAGGATGTCGTGAGCTGCAGCGAAAAAGGTTAACCAGCGCTAACAGAAAAGCAAGATCGAAGAATTACGACTTGTGTCTGCATTGCCGCTCGTGTCGTGGTTCGTGGCAAAAAACTTGCCGAGGCCAGCAGTCCTTCTACCTTCTCTCGATTGTCAGACGGAGCAGGTGGGGACACGGTCTTGCGCTGCTTGCGGAAGCAGATACATATTGCTGTCCAACGGATGAGATACTGATACATTGCTTCTCACCTCCGGGAGTTGGAAGTTACCCTACTGCATATTGTGCCGACACTGTAGAGCGCGGATCGCAGTAGACCCTTGGACTGGTGGGCAGCACGGTGAAGAGGCGACACATTTTTGGCTGCTAATAAGCAGAGATGGTCCACAAATTTCAACGGACCGACGTAGTTGCTCAGTGGCTATTGTGTTGAGCTACTGAGTTCGAGATCGTGTAATCGAATCCTGGCCATGGCGGCCGCATTTCGATGGGGGGCGAAATGCGAAAACATTCGTGTACTTGGTTTAGGATACACGTTAAAGAACCCCAGGTGGTCAAAATTTTCGGAGTCCTCCACTACGGCCTGCCTCATATTCAGAAAATGGTTTTCGCACCTAAAACCCCATAATTTTTTTTAAATTTTGATGGTTCCGTCGTGACGCTGCTGATCTCCAGAAATGCGTCCAGCTGAGCGAAGATTTCTCCTTTAGCCGTCCGTAACGATATAACTGGCAGGAAGAGCGGAGGAAGGTCAATGTCAGCGGGCTGCTCAGGCACACGTGCGTAACTCGTGGTCCCCATGCTAACTCGGTGTGACGGTGGCTGAAATGCCCAGCTGTAAACCTATCATTTAAGCTTGATAGTCACGGTATGATTTCGCATGCGGCCAGCCATACGACTGTTTGCACCAACACCGCAGCTGTCCTAACCCTACAAATGCCGACTCCATGCGGCATCGGTTTCCATGCTGCATGAACGATTATCTCGCTGGACTTGGTCCAGCGGTTGCCGAGTCGTACGGATATCCGGAGCCAATAAAAGCACTGATAGCGTGCGCGTTATAGTGGCGACAGGCGTGAAAATGGCTGTTACAGGACCTGCGGAGAGGCGCAAGCGAGCCGGTTCCCAACCGATTCAATGCGATTGAGGTAGCGCCATTATTAGCCCTTTATGTCTGACAAATAAGGCACAATTGTTTTTACTAACGTGAAGAATATTGCCAAAGAACCCACCTGACGATGAATATCGGTGTTAATGCCATGAGCACTTCAGAAATGTACCGTACACCATACCGCTGAAGACACCCTGATTAGCAATTTGCAGAGCGCATCCTAAAGTGACCATTGCTTCGGGTACGACCAAATTCACTCATTTCATATTTATACGGTAGCATAGCAGCTGCTTACGTGACATGATTTAATAAAAATTCGTAGCCTCGTCCGTACCCTAAAAGAAACTATTAGGCTACGGACGAGGTGATCTGATATATCTTTCTCCTAGCACATGAAGGGGGAACAAGTTTCCTTCTTTTTGGGCTTTATGCTTTATACAATAAAGCGAAGGCAAAACTACGAGCGAAGGGGTGGTAGCGGCCGCCAATTGAAGCAGAAATAGAGAGAGAGAGAGAGAATAAAGAGGAAAGGCACGGAGGTTACCCAGATATGAGTCTCCGGTTTGCTACCCTACACTGGGGATGGGGGATAGGGGTTAGAAACATGACAGAGAGGAAAACGCTAAAAAAACAAAGAAGAGCACGCACACACGGCGACACAAACACACAAAAGGCGTTCCAGTTAGAGACGTTCACAAAGGCCAGTAGATTGCAAAAACCGCAATAGTGCGCGCATGGCCTTCTTCTGTCACATTAGGTCCTTTCGATGGTGCAGAATTCTTGTTTCCGATAGTGGTTGGTCATCCAGTTGGTCAAGTTCATGGCAAAGGCATTCGCACTGCGGACGGTACTGCAGGCAGACGCACAAAATATGGTCAGTGTATTCTTCATGGTCACAGTGGTCACAGGTTGCGGTGTCCATCATGTCTATGCGGAACGCAATGGCTTTGGTAAAGGCAACGCCCAACCACAGTCGATACAAAAGCGTGGCATCTCCACGGCGAAGCTGTGATGGAGCTCGAAGACTTATTTATTTATTTATTTTATTTATTTACAATACTGCTACTCTCATTTGAGAGCGTGGCAGTTGGGCGATACAGTAGGCATGTATATGAATACGCATTAAGGCAGAACAATAATTGAAAAAAAGGAAGAAAAGAAAAGCAATTGCCCAAGTATGGTAATATAAGAAAGAAGCTGAGTTTGGAAACAAAAATGCAAGTTTGCACATGACAGTTAATTAACATGATACTGGCAGTTAAGAACACGTAAGTAATTAGTTATACAAAAAATAGGAGCGAACTGAAAGATAACACTTAACGCGTGAAGAATATTTAAATTGTGTGAAGGGATGCGCTTAAAACATACACTTCGAGAGCGAGAAGACACGAAATGGAAAAAAAGAACAATCTAGGCAAGCAATCAGCAGGTAATGGCAGTTACAACAATTATCTTAGGACTAGCAGTAGGTACAGTAATGACAATTTATTTTGGGAACACAGTGTACCATATGTCCACATAACGACAATCAAACCAAAATGGAAAAAGAAAAGTGGGAAGTCAAAAGCAACACAATGCAAAATTTGTGACGATGACCCGTGCGATGATAAACTGTTTTATTTACGCACTGCAGCTTCCACTTGTGAAGTAAATTCGGACAACGATTCGATGGCGGTTATAGTAGGATCAAGGCGGTTCCATTCAGCAATTGTAAGGGGGAAGAATGAATACTTAAACGTGTCAGTGTTGCATGTGTATTCTGTTAAAGTGTGCGCATGTTTGTTACGTGTTTTTCGAGCCTCAGAAAATGAAATGTACCTGGACGCATCTATCTTATAGTTATTTTTTAGAAGCTGAAACAAGAACTTCAGGCGAGCGTGTTTTGCCCTGGTAGATAGCATTTGCAATCCAGACTGCGTTAGAAGATTAGTCGGTGAGTCAGTACGTTTATATTTATTGTGAATGAACCTTATAGCCTTTCTTTGTACTGCCTCTAATTTTGTTATGTTAGTTGTTGTATGAGGAAACCAGACTGTGTTTGCATATTCGAGAACCGGCCTAACGAACGTTGTGTAGGCCAGTAGCTTCGTTGATGTTGTAGAGAGCGCAAGGCTTCTTTTGAGGAAGAATAATTTGCGTAATGCTCCTGCCGTGACATTCGAAATGTGTTTATCCCACCTGAGGTCTGAGGTTAATGTAACTCCCAGGTATTTATGTTGTTCAACTTTAGTTAGTGGTATGCCGTTAATCTCATATGTAAAGTTAGATGGTCTTGTTTTCCTTGTTACGGTCATGACGACAGACTTTTTTACGTTAATTGACATCTGCCAATTAGAGCACCAAAAAGCTAGAGTGTTGAGGGATGTATTAAGTGCGATGTTATCGTTATAATTAGTGATTTCCCTATAGATGACGCAGTCATCGGCGAACAGTTTTATATTACAACCAATGTTAGCTGTGATGTCATTAATATAAATTAGGAAGAGTAATGGCCCAAGAACTGAGCCTTGGGGAACTCCGGAAGTAACGGTGACAGTGTTAGATAGCATTTTTCCGTAGGTTACAAATTGCGAACGATTGGCTAGAAATTCTTTTATCCAGGCTGAAAGGAGCCCTTTCCCAACAACACTTTCAACTTTAGCGATTAATTTGTTATGGCACACACAATCAAATGCCTTAGATAGATCAAGTAAAATCATGTCAGTCTGGCCGCGGTGATTGATAGTATATGCAAGATCGTGGACTAGTTCTGTTAGTTGGGTTACTGTTGATAAACCACTGCGAAAACCATGTTGGTAGGGAGACAAGAAGCCAATGCTCTCTAGAAAAACCGTTATGTGCTTTAAGATTATGTGCTCTAGAAGCTTACAGGATGTACTAGTTAATGAAATGGGTCTAAAATTTGAAATTTCTGCTGTGTCGCCTGATTTATGGATAGGTATTACCTTTGCAATTTTCCAGTCGTTCGGTAGTTGTGAAGTCGTCAGTGATTTACGAAAAATTATGCCGAGGTATCTACTGCACCATTCCGCATACCTTTTCAGAAAGTCGTTAGGTATGTTGTCAGGACCACTGCCTTTTTTAGGGTCAAGATTAAGCAGAAGATTAAGTATGCCAGCGTCCGTAATGTCTAATTCGCCAATGCTTAAGCCCTGTCTCGTTAGAATGGGGGGAATAATGTTATTGTCTGTAGTAAATACTGATTGAAAAAAAATGTTATATGCGTTGGCTTTCGCAGTTTCTTCCTCTGGGCTTAAGTGGGACGCTTCTCTATCATTGGTGCGAAAGTGCCTCCAGAACCTTCCGGGATTATTAGTAAGAAAGCTCGGTAACGTTACATTAAAATAATATTCTTTTGCTCGTTTGGCTGCAAGCTTGAATTCCGCGATGGCATTAGGAAGTTTCGTCACGCTGGATTTGTTCCCTCCTTTAATTTTTATTGTTCTACGCAATCTTTTCAGACGGCGCTTTGCCTGAATTACTTCTCGGGTTATCCAGGGATTATTTTTTGGCGGCCGTTTGGTTTTAGTGGGCACGTAGTTCGTGACGCAGTAGAGGACGATAGATTTGAACCTAAGCCAAAGGGAATGTACGTCAACAGAGGCATTGGAACCCATTTGGGAAAAAGGCTGGAACTCGTGGTCAAGGTATGTTAGTATGCTATTGTCATCAGCGTTTTGGAAGTCGGATACTGTGGACACAGGAAAGTGGGTAGTAGTACCAACGAGTGGTAACACGCATACTGGTACGTCATGATCTGATATGCCACGAATTACGTCAGTTCGTACATGGTTAATATCGAAATGATGGCTGATAAATATTAGGTCAAGAATGTTTTGAGTGGTTCCCACTGAACGCGTTGGACGGGAAACAACCTGATGAATATTGAAGGTTAACATGAGATCAAATAGTGCATCCGAGGCTGCTGACGAGTAGTGCATGTCACTCCAATTAATGTCAGAAAGATTAAAATCACCCATAAGGGCGATGCGTGAACCATGGGCGTGACGTTGCATGTAGTCGTGAATGGCACTGATACACTCGTCACCCGAGTTCGGGCTCCGATAAACACACCCTAAAACAACGTTTCTACCTTCGCAAAGCAATTTACAAAATACCGCCTCAGCGTCTTTTACCTCAGGCAGAACGGAAAACGCAAAACATTTTTTTATTAATAACGCCACTCCACCACCACGTGTGGGACGGTCTTTTCGGATAACGGAATAATTAGGCGGCGCGAACTCTTGATCAAGAATGTCGGACGTGAGCCACGTTTCTGTTATTGCTGCTACATCAGGCTCATAATCAATTAACAAGTTTTCAAGTGCCTGAGGTTTGTTGACGACGCTTCTAGCATTTACAGTGAAAAGTGTTAGTTCACTGATTTTCCGCCTCGGCGAGTTACAACACCGCTTTTGTCTTTTCCGGTGATGTTCTTTGCTTTGCCGGCACGGCGATTTTCTGACCTTCTTTCTGAATCGTTTTTTTCAAGCGGCACTTTGTCATCCTGCTCGTTGCTCCAAACATACGGGCGATTGTTAATGTATAGTTTGTCGAAAACCAGCGAAACCTTTTCATTATTTTGCCGGTTTACCTTCGCGCTGTTCCAAAGTTTTCTTCTGATATCCCGCACGCGTTTTGAAAAGTCTTCTGCAATAGAGAGTTGAGTGTCCTTAAGTTTGTACCCCCTTTTCAGTATTGTATACTTATCTCTAGAATCTAGTAATTTGAAGATTACAGGCCGAATCTTGTTAGGTTCTGCTTTCCCTATCCTATGTACGCGTTCGATGGCTACTGCTTTTAATTCCAGAGGGCCTTCAATAACGTCTTTATTCACTGTGCGTTCCAGTGTCAAGGGAGTCTCTCCAGTAGCTTCTGGTAGTCCGTATATTATCAAGTTAGAGCGTCTGCTACGATTTTCTAGATCATCGATTTTATTTTGCAGTGATAATATTACCGAATTCATGCTTGCTATTTGCTCTTGACAAGAATCGATTTTTTGTTCCAGGTTTGTCAACATGTTTAGTTTCTTATCGATTTCAGTTAGACAATTTTCCTTAATGTCTTTAATATCTGCGGCTATTTCCTTTAATTGTTGGCTTATTTCGGGGCCGGGATTAGTTTCGACATCTCCGCCAAGTAATAGAAGCTTTAGCATAAGCTTCTATTACTTAATAATTACTATTATCTATTACTTAATTCTATTACTTCTATTACTTAATAACTTAATGATGGATCAAGGGAGTAGAGTCGAGAATTTCTTAAAAGGGGGTCGTTCGATTTCTACATAGTGCACTGTCGAGCAGGCAGGCGGACCTTCCGTGCTGCATCAGTTCTAGAAAGTGGAATTGGGACGTGGTGCTCCTCAGTATCGGCTGAGCGGGCAGCTTGATCCGCCCGTTCATTGCCGATAATCCCGCAGTGACTTGGAAGCCACTGGAAGGTTACTTCGCGGCCTGCATCACTTATATGGTGTAACGTCTCTGTAATATTGAATATTAGTTGTTCTCGCGGTCTGCGTCGTAAAGGTGACAGTAGAGACTGCAGTGCCGCCTTCGAATCGCAGAATATCGTCCACTTGTGTAGCTGTACATCACCAACGTGATGAAGGGCAGTAAAGAGAGCTGCGAGCTCTGCTGCCGTCGATGTTGTCACGTGGGTCGTCTTAAATTTGATTGTTGTAGGTTTCGCTGGTATGGCGATTGCCGCCGCGGAGCTGCTTGGAAGGACAGATCCATCAGTGTAAATATGCGTACAGTCACGGTAGTTCTCGTAGAAATATGGTAGCGTGAGCTGTCTAAGGGCTGGTGATGATAGATCAGCTCTTTTCGAGATACCAGGTATTGTGAGGTTGATTTTTGGCTGAGTGAGGCACTATGAAGGAATCGAAGGTCTCGCAGCCGGAGTGAAACAAGCTGGCAATGATTCATCATATGCGGTTATCGTTTGGCTGAAAGATGTGTGTGATCTGTCCGCTGAGAGAGAGGCTAAGTGGTCACGAAGAGTCCTGGCTAGATGCCTTATATGGGTCCTCAGTACTTCAATTTCATTATGGGTCTTGACAAGGTGGTCTTTAGCGATTGCTATCGCAGCTACTGTTGAAGCACTCTGAGGTAGGCCTAGACAGATCCGGAGCACTTGACCCTGAAGACTTTGTATTGTGCGTAGATTCGTTTTACCTATGTTATTTATTTCTGGCAAGCTGTATCACAGAAATCCTAGAAAAAGCACCCTGTACAGTTGTAACATGGCACTTGTCGACATTCCCCAGGTCTTGCCAGCGAAAAACTTGAGCAGGTGGCAGATGCCTGTCAACCGTTTCTTCACTATGATACGTGAGGGCTCCATGACGAGTCCCTGTCGATTATGACACTTAGAAACTTGTACGATCAGATTCGTCGCATTATTTGGCCATTAGTAATTACGCTGTAGTTCGCCATGGGTTTGCGCGTAAATGGCACTAGTGCGCATTTCTCGGAGGACATTTCCAGGCCTCGATTACGGAGATAGATACCGGTTTGTGCGGCGGCTCTCTGAATTCTCGCTAGCAACTGCAGGGATGTTTCTGCAGACGTCTATATGCAGATGTCATCCGCGTAAATTGATAGCCTGACTGTGGTTGGCACGTGCTCAAGGAGAGCAATTGGTGTTAGATTAAATAACACAGGGCTAAGTACACCACCCTGGGGGACGTCCCAGCAGGTATAATGTAGACAAGTATGGCCTTCCTCGGTGCTTACAAAAAGGATCGCATGGAGAGATAGCTCCGTATCCATTGAAACACCCGACCACCCACTTCTACCTCTGCGAGAGCAGAGAGAATATCTACATGCGTAACGTTGTCGTACGCCCCTTTAACTTCAAGGAATAAAGAAGCGCAGAGACGCTTACGGCATTTGTCATGCTGAATGTAGGTGACCAGGTCGACGACGTTATCGATCGATAATCGACCACGCCGGAAGCCCCCCATGGCATCTGGGTAAGTGTTGTACTCCAAGTGCCACTCTAGGTGTCCTATAATCATCCTCGCCATTACTTTGCCCACACAGCTCTCCAAAGCGATCGGGCGATATGATGAGAGTTCCAACGGCGACTTGCCAGGCTTCAGCAGTGGAACAAGGCGACTTGTCTTCCAGTTTGTTGGTAGCGTGCCATCTATCCAAGATTCATTGTACACCTCAAGGAGAACTCTCGCTCGCTCCCCCCAGGTGACGCAGAGTTCGGTAGGAAATTCCGTCAGGTCCTGGCGCTGATGTGCGGCTAAACAAAGCTAATGCTGCCTTAAGTTGGTGGATTGAGAATGGTAGATCCATCCGGTGATCACGTGGTGGCGGACAGCTACTCGAAGGCGATGGAATGTAGGTAGCTGTGAGTTGGCCGGATAATCTGGCACAGAAATCCTCTGCCACGTCAATCTCTGATCTCTTTTGAGAGAGGACAAGCGCCTTGAACGGGAATCGCTGTACGGGGGTGTCCGGAGACCGCGCACCGTTCTCCATAGTATGGATAAAGGCTTGCATGGATCTAGCGACTCACAGAAGACAGTCCAATGTTGCGATTCGAGCTTGTCTAACCGGCGCTGTATCTTCTTTTGCGCGCGCCTGGCGGTCCGTAAACCGTCCATTGTCTTCGTACGTCGGTGTCTTCGTTCAGCACGTTGTCGGATTGCTCGAAGTCGTTCTAGTTCCTCATCAAATTCAATCAGTATCGAAAAGCATATGAGAGTACGCACAGCGTCTTACACCGCGCTCTTGGTTGCCTCTTCCAAGTCGAAAGATGGATTGGCGTCGCAGTGTTCTTCCATAATAGGCTGAAATTTAGGCCAGTCCAATCTTTGGATCGTATCCCGTATTTTGGAAAGGGGCAATCGTCTGATCTTGATGTAGGTGGGGATATGGTCGCTTCCTTGCGTCACTATGTCCGCAAACCACCCTGCACGTCTGAGATAGCTTCATGAGACGAAGGCAAAGTGGAGACAGCTGCAGTACGTGGAGCCACGTAAGAACGTTGGACTTCCATCATTCAGCAGCCAAAGTTCATTACTGGAGGCGAAAGATACCAGAGCTCTGTCTCTTGCGTTGATCTTCGGACTTCCCCAGAGTGTATGATGGGCTTTGAAGTCTCCAATAATGACCCAGGGATTGGCAGTTGAGGAAAAGATGTCTCGTAGTCTTTTGCAATCAAATCGACTTGAAAGTAGAGGCCAAATTTTTTTCTTTACGTTTAGGCATATATATTGATTATTGTCTTTACGTGGTACAGGCTGATGAATGTAGGTGAGGTCAGGGACAATAAACTCCAAAACCTTACGGTTTTTATAAACAGTTGACGACATAAACAATTCATATGCAGAAAGCCTGATCGTGTTCGATAAGTTCAGCTCGCAAATGACGATAATGGGAAGCCAATCGGCGTACACGAAGCGACGGAAATTCGAAAGGCCCTCTCTGAGTCGGCGGGCATTCCACTGAAAAATAGCTGCTTGTCGGACCTCTTCCCTAAAGGACCTACTCAAGGGCTACCAGCACCAGACTCAGCGCGTTCAGTACTTGAAGCGCACTTCTGGCAGATGGTGTGTGCATGTTGCTTAGCAACACGAGAATGGTAATCATTAAAGGCCAAATAAGTGCTATCACTTGCTCATCTCTTTTCCGCGACTCCTCGGATATAGCACCTTCCTGCAATGGGGGCTGCTTCTACTGCGGCCCTTCTGGCGGTCGCGTACGTGGAAGTGGCGGCCATTCTTTTGTGGAGTGAGATCTGGCAGTTTTCTCCCTTCCAACATCGGTGTTCGGAGTGCTGGAAGCTTCCGCTGATGCTGCATGACGAGTTGACTTTTCCTGAAAGCTTCATGGTTTCCGTCGCGAAAACCTTTGACAGTGACGTCGTCTTCGCCGCACTTTCACAGCGGCCTCTTTGTGGTAGAGTAGTCTCTCACCATTTGTTAAGGTATGGTGAACTATTTATTGATCTGGGGACAATCTTTAGGAAAGGTGCAGTGATCACCCTTGCACGTGGTTCCGCTGCAGTTGTCTTCTGAGTGGGGTTCGGAACATCGATAGCACACGACCGAATTTCTGCAAACGCCCTTCACATGGCAAATTTTCTGACAATTGAAACATTGAATTGGTCTTGGAATAAATGGTCGAACCTTGTGGCGAAAGTGGCCGACCTTCACGTAGGGCGGAAGGCCGTCGCCTTTGAAGGTCATCCTCACACAACGCGTGTTGCCGAGGCGACCAACAAGCACAATGACGTTGTGTTCACCTGCTTGTTTTATGTGAACTTGGAGGTCTGCATTAGGTATTTCATTATTAATGTCGTAGATGACTCCTATTATTGTGGCAACATTCGATTTGCACGATGGATCGGACCTTGATTTTCCCAGCTGCGTTACATGTTGTAGTAGTTGTGTAGTTACATGATGTAGTATGAATATCAGTTTTTGAGCAGCATGACGATATGTCTGGTCCTAAATATTATTTGTGTACTTCATTCACTGCTGAACAAAAAGAAGCAAGCATTCATGTCATAAGTAGAGCTGATTGATTCAGACTCAACACAACGCATTACAGCAGTCATTGACGCGCGTTCATCACTATCCAACTTAGGCATGATCTAGTCATTAATTTTCCGAAAGCGCAAGAAATATTATTGGAAATCTCACCCATAGCTTCAACTTTCAATATTGGCGTTCTGCCTATGGTGCTGAAGCTCAGTTCAACATCAGCTTGACTGAAAGAAAGGGAAATTTATGCTGTTGTATTACTGAACGGTGAACTCCACAACGGTGAACATCCACAAACAAGCGTGCAGACAGCGAGAAGTTAGTTATGGACACTAACATGTAGGAGGTACTCATGCAGTTTCTTTATGGTACAGGCGTGCTCGAATTAAAGTTTAACATACCACGTGGCAAATGGTGCAGGGAGAAAGCTTCTAAATTTGAAGTTCCACCTTAAATTTACGTGAACATTACGCTCATGTTTGCGGCTCACATCCGCAGAACTTCCACGTTTCCTGTGCTACGTCGCGATGGTCGTGCTTCGTGGCACTGAAGAAATAGATTTTCTCAAGTTGGCACCGTACGTGATCAAACATGTATTATTGCGCTTCCAAGTTTTCCCTAGCATACAACCAGCCATTATAAGAGGTAGGCGCTTGCTTTTGCAACCATCAAAATGGCGATATTGATGGCCCACAACTTGTTACTATATGCGTTGCCTGCTCTTCTTTAATGAGCGAAATTTACAAAACCATGTATAGCAATAAGAAACTCCGGTCGGTCGGTCGGTCGGTCGGTCGGTCGGTCGGTCGGTCGGTCGGTCGGTCGGTCGGTCGGTCGGTCCGTCGGTCCGTCCGTCGGTCCGTCGGTCCGTCCGTCGGTCGGTCGGTCCGTCCGTCGGTCGGTCGGTCGGTCGGTCCGTCCGTCCGCCCGTCCGTCCGTCCGTCCGCCCGTCCGTCCGTCCGTCCGTCCGTCCGTCGGTCGGTCGGTCGGTCGGTCGGTCGGTCGGTCGGTCGGTCGGTCGGTCGGTTAGTTTGAGTTTAATCCACAAAAGCAACTATGGCCATGCTGCGCCAGTCAGAAGACAAAAAGACGCTGAATGCTTAACAGCCTGCGTCATTTGTTGGTTTGGAACACAAACACGAGATGAAGAAGAAAAACTTTGGCATGTGACTCGCTTTCTTTTGAAAGCACTGTCAGAGGAGACAGACCAATGTGAGATCTCCGGCTGCAGTGTTATGAAGTCCTAGCTGGTCTGAAGTGAAGCCCACTGTCAATTTGTCGCTTGGGGTTTTCCCTTTATTGGTGAAAAATTCCGCACGATATTTTTTTCTCTTTCTTGACTAGGCTTATGCTGTACCTGTTTTGCACATTTAGGTAGAAAATAAACATTTTTGTACTGGTAATTACATATCTCTTCCTTAAAGAATTAAGGAAGAACGCAGGAAATTCAACATATGCCCGACCGTGAACTGCTATCACGCTTTTTGTTCGAGTGCGGAAAGGTTTTGAATGGCCTTTGTTGGGACACGGCCACGTCGTTGTTTGGTCTTGCAAGCGCGACTGTGTTCATCTACTGTTGGGGAGACCTCAGTTGGTTTTGCAAGTTTCCACATCAGACTGGATATTTCTTGAATAATTTCCAGCCTGACATATCTTTCTTCACCTTTGTTGCGGCCCCATTTTCCAGACATCTAATCTATGCTGACCAGAACTACAGCAAGGTAATTTTTCCCCAAACGTTTCGCTTAGACGCATCTTGTACTGTATTTTCAGGTAGGCAACTGCCCACGTTGATCGTCTCATGCTTCGACGCTCTCGTGCTGTGTCGTGGTATGTCTTCGACCAAATAGTAGATAAGCTGTAATCAGCGCGCATGGTTCACCGGCTTTCGACTCGATGAAGCTAAAAGGCCTGGAATTCACGAGGGCATTCACTTATGTCAGCACGTACCATTAGGACTTTTAGGCTGTTAGGAGTATCTTACGAAGCGGTATCTTTACGCTTGTATCCACCCCACGATGCAGCGTTAAGAAAAATTGACTGTTATTTCATGCCTTCATCGCTCATGTGCGGAGGTAGCAGCTGCGTGCAAAGCACTTGAGGACGCTTTTGCAGATATCTGATGTTTTCTTTAACGTCCTACCGTTGTCGGAATGGATCTTGGGAAGACTTCGACTCAACAAAATCTTGGAGGGCACAGAGAGAATCACGGAGAGCATAAGGATATAAGCACGGAAAGTATAAGGAACGCAACGCGAGTTCAAAGAAAATTGATAGTGCCACATTGCATTCATTTATAAGTCTTGTATTTTGAGGTGCATGCACTTGTGTAGAAGAGAAAGAAAACGCTTTCTTTGCTTGCATTTGTAAAGACAAGGGCTCCAAGCTGCCTTTTCGTACAAAGGTTAATCCAGAAATAATGTTCCGATCAATTTTAGAAATAGACAACATTGTGTATACTCAAAGAAATTTACATGATTGGAAAGATGGAGCTCTGTTGTATGTTTCTACATAGTTACCATCATTTTCTACGCATTTTTGCAGACGGTGCTGCAACTTCGGTACCCCAATATCGTAGAACTCTGCCGCCAACTCGTTGAGGAAGCGTTTCATCTTTTCTTTGACTGCATCGTTCTTCGGAAGCATTGGCCGCTCAAATGTGCCTTTAACTTGGGAAACAAGTGATAATCACTAGGCTTGAGGTCTGGACTGTGCGGTGGGTAAAGAATGACAGTCCAGCCAAAGTTTGTCAAAAGTTTCAGGGCTTGACGGGAGGCGTGAGGTCGGGCGTTGTCGTGAAGCAGCGTTACACCGGCTGCCAGTCATCCTCGCCAGTGGTTCTGGATAGCTCGCCTGAGTTTTCTTAGTGTTGCACTATAACTGTGTGAGTTGATTGTTGTCCCAAGTTCCATGAAATTGATCAGCAGTATCCCCTTGCAATCCAAAAAAAAAACATTGTGCGTGACTTTGCCAGCAGAAGAAGTTTGCTTGAACTTCTTTGCCATAGGTGACTCTGGGTGACGCCACTGTTTAGATTTTCATTTCATTTCGGAAGTGAAATGAAACACACACGTTTCCTCGACCATAGCAATGTACTCCAACAAGTCTTCTTTATCTTCTTGATACTTTTGAAGAAACTGGTGAGTGCAGTCAAGGGGGTTCTTGTGGTCTGATGTCAATAGCCGTTGTACCACCCATCGCACACAACACTTGTGATACCCCATTTTTTCATTTAAAGCTCTTTCCACTGTACCGTAAGAATTCCCAGGAATCTGAGCAACGAGTTCACGCACGGAAACCCTCCTGTTTTGAAGCACTTCGCGTTGGAACATCCCAATAACCTCCTCCGAAACTGACAGTCTTCCACTCCGTTCTTCATCGTTGACTTCCTTCAGACCGGCGCTAAACTCCCTGTACCACTTTCGGACTTGTTGAACGGACATACACTTGTCACCATACACCTCCGTCAACTGACGATGAATATCCACGGGTGGAGTCCTTTCGGCGTGCAAAAAACGAATTACGGAATGAATCTCGCACTTGGCGGGATGAACAATGGGAACCTCCATATCGGACGGGTGCTAAGCCAAGAATGAGCGGCGCAGCGAAGCGCGGCCGGGGGGAACCGAAATTGGGGGAACAGCCGCGCGCAGCAGTGTTGCCGGATTTCTCCTCGCATCTTCCCGTGCGGCAGGAGCTCTTTGGGAACCTTATTTCTGGATCAACACTCGTATTTCGTTTCTAATAGGCAATAACGTTAAGACTGTGGCAGCATAGGCCTCAGCAACTTTAGTATAGTGTAGGACATTTTTTATTAAAAGGAAATGATAGTTGCATAATTGCTTGGCGGAAGTTTTTTGCTTTAGGCATGGGTAACGATACCAAGTAATTGATTGAGCAAATTGCCTACTGTGTATTGGAGTAAAAATTGGCACGTCGCGTGAAATGCAGTCGACGACGGCAGAAGGTAAGGTGGCGTGATAGTATTACCAAAATACCACGCATACCAAGGTTTTCGCGTACCGAAGACAGAGTAATAGAAGATCGCGCCGTAATATGATTCCGTGTTGTACTAGGAAGAACGGCGACTGCTGATTGGTATTAGATTTATGACAGGATAAATGTACAAGGCATTAACTGCCTCCCGATTTCTACATCTTTACTAACGAATTGTACCTGCATGTAAATAGATGGATTGCAGGTAGGATGGTTGATAGAAATTGGTCACGACTTTTTGTGGCAACCGTGTTCGTTATATATGTGTGCCAAAAAGCAAAAACAAATGGAGTGACACAAATATTTCAAAAGAATAAGAGCCCTCCCTTTTTAAGAGGCGACATACTTTTTCTTTCTCCGGGCCTCATCGCTGTCCGGCTGTAAAAAAGCAGGGATATGTCATCAATCACATAGTGTAAGGAACCAAAGCTTAACAGCTTTACCACCTCTTTTACAGGCTTGGTAACACTCGTAAAAATATGATACATAGTCACTGTTAGTTTTAATAAGGTTAGCATTCATAGGATACTGGAAGCACTGTCCTATCTGGTTTATTTTTTTGTGCATTTATCCGTTCTCCCACCAACTTGCCTCACTAAGTAATCCATAGTCTAATGAATAGAGCTTGGGCCTGCTCTGTTGAGGGAACCATGTTTGAAGCGAAGCGCTGGACCGAATTGGCTCACTGCGTGTGTTGCACTGGGTATGTGTCTTAGAGTATGTGGCGCATTTAAATGAAACTTCTTGCTGCCAACCTGGGTAACTGATTGTGTCCCGCTCATTGAAAAACACTTGTCGCGCCAACTTGATACCTTCGCACACATATTAAGGCAGTCTTGACTGAATCTATGCTAAGAGATCCGCCAAGGGTGGTCTTCGTGGCAGTGTGTCGCAGTGTGGCGCAGAGTTTCGCAGTGTGTCGAGAGGGATGCGTGAGAGAGAAACCCAACTTCACACAGGTCTCATACTTCACGCATTTCGCTGGTGGATATATACGGTATGCCGCTACATTACGGCAACAGTAAATGCAGAAGTGTCGACGTTTATTGACGTTCTTCCGAGAGTTTTACAGAAAGCTCATAAAGAACTAATAGAAGCTACTCTGCTAAAGGCGAAAATTTACTGTAGTTTATAGGAAACTGAGGCGCGTTTCCAGTTCGGTTTTTTTCCTAGCAGAGCCAGAAATCGTAGAGTGTAGCCATCGGCATGGGGATAAAATGATTGTTCAAATTTGTGGGCGATACCGCGCTGCTATTGAAATGTCGAATGCGCAACGTTTTGCTTCTCTAGGTGACTATGAACACGAGTCATTGTATTAGATCGCCTTTGTAAAAGCAAAATTATTCTGAACTGGCAACCAACAAAGGTGCAATAATAAGAGCGCTGAAACTGCACGTGTGTCGGATGCACGAGTTCCCGATTAGTTGCACCCGGGCATGGTACAGCTAGGTACTCAATGGCTGGCAATTCACTATGGCTGAACTGATGAACCGTAGTTCAATTACGCGACATGTTTTCTTTGGGCGCATGCCGCGGCAATTTTTCGTGTCACGCGTCAAAGATCAAATCGTCACTCAAAACGCAATCGTAGGCGTAACTGTTCCCGTTGGTAGCATGATTTACTCAGCAAGGAACGATGACGAACGCCAACACCAAGCGGCAAAAAAGTTCTGATTTAGCACATTTATTTCTTCATATCCCTCGTACCAGAGCTTCACATCAAGTATGGGCGAGTGGCTAAGAATAGGCACACACCTAAATGCACATTCCTAGTACCGGAGCCGTCGTTTAGGGTTCATATCACTTGCGTCATGTAAGCATAATAATTTAGGCGGATTGGTCAAGAATGGGTATATACGCAAGGCGCACAGCTAGTGCATTAGTTGTCTGTTTGCGTACATATGCGGTGGCACATACGCAGTCACTACTAAGATGTCTACTAGGCCACACAGAAGCCTGCAGTGAGCAGCTTTTTTTTTCTATTCGGGCAGCTAGGCAATGAACCAAATTATCAACTTGGCAAGACAGGAATGAGCATGTACACAGGGGCAATGACTTTACTGGTACAAACAGATGCAGCAGAAACGTGGAGGTCAATAAAGAAGCTTGAGAATAAGGCAAGGATAGCGCAACGAGGGATGGAAAGAAATACGTTAAGCGTAACTTGAAGATACATAAATACAACCGTCAAGATTGAAAAGCAAACGGCTGTAGCCAATATTCTAGTTGACATTAGGGAAAACACGAGTAGCGTTGGCTGCGATATTCAGAGTGCACATACCTCGTGGTTTTTATAGTGACAGAATAGGTGCGAAGGGGAGAGAAGCTAGGTAGAAGACGGCAGCGAATTATTTTTGTGGTGAGAGTAGAAATTTCGCACGCATAACTTGCACTAAGCCAGTGCAAGACAGGGGTAATTCAAGATTTCTGAGCGAAGCCTTCGTCCTACTGTGGCCATAGATATAGGCTGATGCTGATTATCCCCAGTTATATTGGGAGAAGAAACGTCTACCAATGCCAAACAGCAGGAATTAGGCAAAGAAATTTGCGTTTTAAATAATGCGGTATGTAAGCAGGTGTGCGAAGCATATTTACAGGACAGACTGTACAAGCCTCTAAGTTTTGCCAACGAGAAAGAAAGCCACGCAAACGGCGACGTTGAATACTTCTCTACTGACCTTTCTGGCAAGATGGGCGCAGAATACATGCCGTGACATGAAAACTTGCACGTTTGTTAGTGCCGGGTGATGAACAAAGATGACAGTTAGGAAAAGAGCACTTGCAGAAAACGAGCTTCACTTTTTTCGCATGAGCCTTGTTCAGTAAACAGGCAAGCCCTTGTAGCTAACATCAAAACCATCTGCAGCAAAAATATTTTCTGTTCAACAGAACATTTGATGTGGCTGCCCGTATACTGACTTGCGGGACTTCAACATTGTGGTACAAATTTCTTTCTAGGCAATCGAAAAGCAATATGGCTGCCTACCAGCTGCCTTCAAACTGCTCATATGGTTCTTCGTTAAAACCATCTCTTAAGTGTATTCTTGCAATGAACGAGCTTCGATAAAAGCGTTTGATGAAATAGCACTGATTTATATATAGTCATTGTAAGCCAGATAAATTATAAAACATATCGCAATACGAATTGACCGACCGAATTGACCGCGCATGCTTATGTGAGGATAAAGCTTCGCGTAGTTTCGTGCAGGGCGGAAACCTTTCGACAGGAGAACACGTAAAATTGGGATGTCTGGTCGTTTGAATAATTTGCTGTTCCCCCAAAGACACTGAGCGCTCGTAAAATGGTATTTCTCGTCATACTCAACGGTTCGAGTTTAATGAAACTACTGAAATGTCGGGTGTGGTTCTGCGCTATTTAATTATAAGTTCCGGCCTGTTACGTGCGGTGGCGGTTTGGCCATTTTAGTAAAATCTTCATTGTCATATAAACGTCGCCATGATCTTCTTTTTCGCCATTGCCTCTGAGAATCAGTACAGCTAGAAGTAGAGAGTAATAACTTGCAGCTGCCTACCAAACGTAACATCATAATTGCATGCATTTATCGTTCACTTTCTTTCTCTTACATCGAATTTTGTAAAGAATTAGAGCAGTTACTAAACACAGTCACTGATGAAAACAAGGATACTGTGATATGTGGTGACATTAACATCAACGTTATCAATGAGAGCAACATTCCGGGCAAGTTGGTAATCCATTGCTTAAATGATATTGCGCGAGAAAAAAAAACGACAAAGACGTAAGAGAAGACGACACACCAAGCGCAACATTATCAGCCATGACAGTCAATGCTGCTCTGAGTACTTACGTACTTATCTTGGCTGTGGTCTCTCCTCACAAATTACAGCTCCAACGAGATGTGAAATAGGCGGACCTAATACCTTAATTTACCACGTACTGTCTAGCATACCTACTGATCTTAGCACAGCGGGAATAGTGGAATATGCCGTAACAGACCATTACCGTAATTTTTTTTGGATAGGTTAATTGCATTCCAATCGCATACATCTCCCTCTGCTCCCATATTCCGTTCCCTAAATGTTTTACCTTTATGCATGTTATTCAATCACAAGCTGTCGCTATTTATGTCTCATCTTTTAAATACCGAGTTTAATATTCCAGGTTTTAGTCGCTCTAGACTCATCAATTATAACAAAAGATTTTCAGCACAACTCAATCTTCTCCTTCTAAATGAAAGAAGTAACTATGGGAAATTTACCGTCGCGTTTTCAGGCATTTCTGTTTGGAATTGAATACCATCTGATATGAAGACATCTACATTATTATCATTCAAGCGTAGAACGAAGGAGCTCCAAAAGGACTTCTTCTTGGGCAAGTTGGTGCTTAGATTTCCTAGGTATACTTTGTGGCGCAAAATACATTTCTGGAAAAGGGACAGAAGAAAGGGAGACAGTGAAGCGCCAAGACAGTGAAGCGCTTTGGCGCTTCACTGTCTCCCTTTCTTCTGTCCCTTTTCCAGAAATGTATTTTGCGCCACAAAGTATACCTAGGAAACGAAGGAGCATTTCATGAACACTTTATCTGACGCGTAGCATAATTTAACGAACCAAGAAATTATTAGATTTTGTTCACTTTACCACTACACAATTTACTTTTCAATTACCGAGTTACCGAATTTTGCCTTAATGGATACTTCTCCTCGTTGTTAGCTTTACGTGCCATTCATCCTCGTTTGAATTGTTGCATGTTATTTTTAAGATTTCTTCAATTATTTTTCTTCTTTTTAACTGTGTGAATATACTTGTGATATTTTTAATAGAATGTTTTTCTCTCTTACCGTTTATTTCCGATGATGATGTATAAATTGTATAATATATGACATGACTCACTGTTCGCCACGATCCTACTATCCCCTTTCCATGTCTTGTTAGGAGCTCCCCCTGACAGTTGTTACTTCGGGACCTCCGAATGTGTACTTATACCCACCTTGTATTTGATTTTGTCAAAAATTAATATTGATTGATTGATTAAAACAACACTATTTCATTATGAGGCACTCAGTATAGGGGACCATGGAATATTTTGAGCATCTGCAGTTATCTAATGTACATCCAATCTGTGGTACACGAACGCTTTCGCATTACTTGCCTGTCAAAATGGGAACGCCACGCTCGGGATTGAACCCACAACTGCATGCACAGCAGAACATTATATCCGTTTAACTACGGCGGGAGGCGGCGGCGTCCCTTGAAAGAGCTGTAAATATGCCAATGAGCGAATTCGGATATTTTCTCATCAAAGTGCAGGAAAGAACCGAGTGCTTTGCTCGGTTTCGCCCGCTCATACGCTCCTGAGACCCAACCGCAAAGGAACCGACTCTCTGCGGATTTTCGGCGTCGGCACCCGCTGCTGCTGATGATGATGTATGCGTTTTTTTGGCGCAAGGGCCAGGTATGGCCAAAGAGCGCCAATCGGCGCCTGCAGGCGGCACGTGGCGCCGACGCTTAACGAGGTTTGTTGACGGCTCTCGACGACAACATACTCTTGCTTTCGACGTATTTCAAGCATGGCGCAATGTCGTCCCATTGTCACTTCTCAAAGGCTCCGAAGTTAGCCTGCCAGATTTGCATGGTGTTGCGCTAACGAAACGCTCGTTTTTACTCAATAAAAAAATTACCGACGATTACGTTACTTCCTAATGCGAAATTTGAGCGCAGCAAATAAGCTGTTTCACCTTTTCGATAGATTGAGGCAAAGAAATCGAGCAACACATGTATGCGCTATCACAGAATTTTTTTTTATTTTTCACACGTATTCCTTTAACAAAGACTCCACTAACAGTTCTTGACAGTCATGAAGGAAGCTTTGTGGTCGGAGAAATAGACTGATGTATGTTCGACTTGGTACACCAATGCTTGATTCTCAAAGACGAGATCTATACAAGTGCCTCGCGAGGTTGTCACAGCCGTGGGACGCGTTACGAGCGAGAGGAACGGGATGTTCTCCCGCATAAGTGTTAGGAAATTGCTGTTTGTCTTTATGTCAACATTAAAGTCCCCCACTACTAACATCGGTGTGGATCGATGGACGGTTAATGCGAGTTGCAGGAAGTGCACGACGTCTTTCGTGAGTGCGGTAGCGGACTCACGAAAGCGGTATCAGTCGGTCGCTGCTAGCGCTGGGGGGATGAAAGGGGGGCGGAGCTGGTTACGAGGCCGACGACAACGCCGACGCGAAACCCTGGAACGGACGCCAAAGAGCCATTTGTGTAGCCAGCCCTCCTCCACAGTCTCTCCTCCTCCCTTCCATCATCCTCCCTCGCCCGGCGAGCCGACAGCGCGCATGCGCGGCGGCGGAGCAGATTCGTCGGCGAGCTGGTTACGAGGCCGACGACAACGCCGACGACAACGCCGACGCGAAACCCAGGAACGGACGCCAAAGAGCTGCGCTCTAAAACTGTCTTTAGCTTTAGCACAAATGTAGACAGCATTTTGGTTGTTCTCTGTACTTAAACATGTAGCAGCAGTGGCATGGCATCACCAGCAGCACCTGTATTCGGTAGTGTTTGATGCTGTCAGCATCATACCTGTATGTACTAATTTGAGGCTTCTTCCCTATATAAAAATTAGGCTTGCACACGATACACATGGTCAGTGAACTATTGTAAGCTCTACTAAGGTTATCTTAGCTGGCTAATTCACAGCAATATCTCATGTAAATGAAAAAAACAATGCATAGCATAACATGGACAGCTAGCCAGCACCAGTCAGTAACTGAAAGCGAACATTAAAAGTCACTAAGTTTCGCAGCGATTTCAGTGATCTCACGTTGTGTGAAAAGGTTGATGTAGTGAGTGGGTTTGTGGGTCTCTCTTAATAGGTAGCTGCTTGAAAATGCACAAAACCTTCAAATGAAGTGAAGGCTCATACGGCGCAAGACAGGGCAACCCCAAAAAGTGAGGAAACGTTTATTGCCTTTTTTTCTTCCTAACAAAGCAACGGATAGTTATTTGGGTTCGGTTCTTTAGATGCATCTTCGCAAGAGGGCAAGAATACACAGTATGAACCCGGCGTGGAGCAAACAACAAATTACTGCACACGCCATTACACACTAACAAAAATAACCGCGCATGCCGTTACAGACCCAACAACACAGCTCTAAACGACACTTCAGTTTGGCTTTTAGTAATTCGTTGTCACAGTAGTTCACTTGACTGATGGTGCACGGAAAAATATGACCCATGAAAGACATTTCTTCTACAAATGATTTCCCTTATTTTCCATTCATGATACTGTCTTTCAGATGTAAAATTTGGGGGCAAAGGGTTTGTTTCTCTGTCTATTTTAACCACGCCATCATAAATTCTGAAAACCATCCCTAAGTGCATGTTTTTTTCTTTGCCGCTTAATAGTTCCCACCCCAGCCCATACTTAAGTGCAGTAACACTAGAAGTAAAGTTATAATTATTCGAAACAAATGAGCTGCGTGGTTTTGTGCGAGTTCAAACATATTGTAAAGGATGTTAGTTTGCGGGTCCCAGACCGCACAGGCGTACTCTAATATGGATCTTACATTAGTAAAATAGTTTTCTAATTTTCGATGCCGCTGTCCTTGCAGTTGCGTTTGACAAAAGTCAGCATTTTGCAAGCTCTCCCTGTTACATATATTAATTGCTTATTCTAAGTTAGGTCGGATGAAAAAGAAACCTTATTTATGCTCACGCATTTACTCGTGATAGCAGTACAGTATGTAATGTATAGTCATACACGTATGGATTACGTTTATCTGCGAGGAAGATGAACCGATACTCATTGGTGACTAATGCGCAATCTGTTCTAGGTAAAACTGCAAGATTGGTGCGTTCTATTTTCTAGTCATTGCTCGAGTAGCCAAATAAATGCTCACTCCATGAGCACTGTGAAAGAGAGCACAGAGATTTACAGTCAGGAGGCCACAGTGCTTAGCCTATATGCCATACCTAAAAATGATCAACAAGAAAATATTCATTGTGGCAAATTAGGTGCGCATTCACATACACAATTCAAATCCGCACATCAAAAATAACATTTCTCCCCACCCCGCATTACTAAGCATTGTAGACTTTATTGCAGCGCTTTGTGAGTATAAAACCCACAAACACAGCAAAATACCCCGGTAATTCAAAGCCGTGGTAATTCAGTACCTTGAAAATAACTTTGTATGGGGCCTAAATAATATAATCCTCCTGCATATGGGTCACCTTAGTATCAACTGATTTCTTTACTAGTTGTTCACTTTGATGTTTGAACTGTACGATGCCACCACGCACTTCTGTATTCCTGCAGGCACCCTAGAACAGCTTGGCTATGCGCGAACATCTCTTTCCCTCACTCTGAAATGAAAGCAGTACACATTTGATGCCGAAATATGCTTATAAGCATAAATTTCTTGCATTCAAAGAAGCCTTTGAAATGTAACGGTTGAAGGCCTGCTTTTCTGGAGCGACATTTTACATTTAGAGTGCAAGACGACGTCATTCCAGGGATAGAAAGGACACAACACAAGCACTTGTGTTGTGAGCATGCACGCATGCATTTCTCGTTTAGAACTCAGAAAGATCTGTGCAAAATATTTATAATGTGTCAGACATACATATGGTTATTGATAAAATGCTTTGCACACTGACACCGATTTTTTTGCAACTTGAGTAGCACATTCATATTGGACTACTACATACAATATCCGTCTTGCACCTTTCCTTTGATATCCTACCCTCCAACACAAAACACAAAAGCCCGGAATAGAATATTTCTTTACGTCACTATTGAAAAGGCAAGCAGATATCGCGATCACACGTCTCACTTTTTCACACATGAAGGCACTTATTGCATGCATTGCCAGTGGTATATCTCCTAACATGAATATACTTTGCTCGGCATATTCATTTTTCCCTATATATATTTTAGCTTACCCGCAAGTTCTCTGTGCCCTACATGTACAGATACCTCCTTTGGTAGTGGTATGTGTACTGTGCCTTCATTAGGGCAGTAAGTGTTATGAAAGCCGTGAATTCTTAAAATAGAAAACCTATCAAGTCTAAACAAGGAACGCGCAGGCAAGAGAATCTTGACAGTAATGGCTTAGATGTTGGCACTTTTGCAAATCTTAGTTACCACTTGTACTCTCGTATGGTTGTGACCGATACGCTCACGAAGGTTTGGGTCATTAACATTTCAACTGATGAGAACTGTTGCATAAGTGAACATCTTCCTATGCCTCTGTCGGCAACATACGTGCATGTATCGGGTCGAGCTGTGGGATAATTGGTGTAGCTGAAGTGATGTATTACATGATTGTGCAGCTTTATTTACACACGCATGAACGTGAACCCAAGGTCTGCATACATGTTGTGTTTACATGTTACTGCGCACGTCAAACTCGCAGCAAAACTTATATTATCAAGACATAAGTATGTATCATATTTTTTGCAGGACTATGTTTTATTAGTTACGCAATGGTTTCGTTTTCTCGCACGCAGAAGGTCAGCTTCATGCATAAATTAACCTCGTGTTATTGATCTAAGCTGGGTTTGGGTGTCATTTGCAGAATATAATAACACCAAGCAGTGTCTGCGTGTATGGTTCTAAATTCGGTGGTTTGAGAATATCTTATAGGAGTGGGTTGCAAATTTATGTCAAAAGAAGAATGTAGCACACTGAAGAAAACAGTTTGGTTCATAATATGTAGGGCGCAGACATTCTGGCGGCAGAGTCAACTGAAAATTTTGCGGGCAGTTCGTCCTCATTGGTGGACTTCAATCGCATGACTAATTCTGACATATTTGTGAGAATTTGTGTTCAAGATGTTCTCATGATGGCCAATGGGCACCATTTAGATTTTAATATTAGCTGAATTCTCAGGCGCAGTGCACCACGGCCATGGACATGTTATAGAATGACAGGATGCGAGGAGCATCTTTCCATAATCTGGCAGCGCGGCCGAACACTGTACGACTAATGAGTGGAACGGTGACCACTTCAAGTGTCCACTTCATGACCACTTCAAGGGTCCGATATCTTACACCCGGGAATGATTGGTAGCAGTACGCTTATAGCTAGATGAAACAGTAGTGGAAAAGCACTTAATAGGGACGCTTTGCAGGCACAAGTCAGTTTAAGGCACACTCTTCAGCACTGACTACCCGCAGAATCAACAAGAGGATCGAAGCTAAAGCACTTCATAGGGAGGGTATGCTGGTACTAGTAATAAATTTTGATCGCAATAAAGTGATGGCTCGTGCCAAAATGGGTGGCACAAACCACACAGCGAACTAGGGTGAACCTACAAAATAACGGCAATATTTTCTTTAGCTTACAATGCCCACTTTAATAACGTGACCATGGCTAGCCAGTGAGGAACTGTCGGCAAGATTTCTTTCGGGCGGGTTCTGCAGGCTGCGAGTGCAATATCATAAAACATCGTCTAACCTGTTCATTTTTATATGCATATTGCTTTTTGTCCGAAAACGTAAATTTGTGCAGATTCAGAAGGAAGCATCCACCTCTTGTCTGTAATATACTCATCTAGCATACCACTGGTGTCTACACAAACAGACCCCGTGCTTGATCACCGGCAAAAGCCAAGCAGTTCGGATTTTTGAGTACGCAAGCCGCTTTGATCACAAAATATAAAGCTATTTATTTAGAGCCAGGTAGAACTTCCTGCCATTCACACAAATGTCCACCTGATAAAATTCACGGCTGCCTGAAATTTGCAATGTTTATTAAATTAGTGCTCTCAAGCCTGCCCACATTTCACGACAGCGCTGTATGTATTGAAGTATGTAACTTTTAAGAGGTCCACTAAATTCCCTTCGTCTATAGAACGAGAAGAAATGGGGTTAACTAAGAGGCCCGGTTTTTATTAGTGATAGCATAAGAAGCCAACAAAAACTGACACCAAGGACTACATGGAGGAAATTACTTGCGCTTAATAAATCAAATAGAGAAACGAATAATTATTAAAAATTTTTGTGGACGAAAAAAAAAACTTGCCGCTGGTGGGAAACAATCCCACAAGCTATTTGCATCAATTTATTGTTTCTTTATTTATTTAATAAACGCAAGTAATTTCCCCTATGTTGTCTTTGGTGTCAGTGCTTGTTGGCTTCTTATGCGATCACCTATAGAAGCATTTTCAAAATTGCCATAAAAACTTTTTAAACAAACAATTCATGCACGACACAAAAAAGGTCTTTGTTAGGGGCTTTCTCTATCGGGGTACTACAAAAGAAAACGCGATGGACAACACTTACGCGCTACACTATTCACAACTAAGCACACCCACATCGCATAAAACGAGACTTTTACCCCTTGAACATCTGCGACACGCCGCTTCTATATATCACGATTTGTATCTTGCAACCACAATTCGTAACAGCAAGACCCCAACTGCAACGTCGCGTTCACCATGGCGCAGCACAGTCGGCAAAACCGATAGCTAGGCAACAAAAGCAGGTCGCTATTAATGGTGTCATCACTTCTGAAAGTTGTAAAGGTTTGGTATTCACTACATCGCTGCAATGAAGTGCATACATAGTACACACACAAGGAGCGTAACCTGAGTGTGCCGAACAAACACTACTCATTTCACCAGGTCCAGAACATGCGTCGTGCTCTGAATGCACGTGTATGCGATGGACTTCTCGTTTGCAATGCAAATGCGAAGCAGGGCACAAAAAATCACGAAGTTAATGGCTTAAAATATGGTTTTCCGACGCTCTCGTAAACATTAACACACACATCCTGCGCTCCGTCTGTTTCTAGGCGATCGTACGCACTCATGAGGCCTGGAAGGGTATCCCGGCTTGGTGCTTTAAATTATTATCTCCGTGGATGCTGGATAAGTATAGCGAAAATCATAAGGACGAGAAAAATAGACTGTTTCTGACGCAGCTGTAGTTTAGGACCCGCGTGCCTGCTTTGCTTCGCTTAAAGCAAGCGCCATATTCGCCTTCCAGACGCCCCACACCACGGATGGGGAGGCCGGAACCTCAGTCTGTAAATCGCCTCCGAGCTTGCTAACATGGCGAATCGCGTAGTCTTGGAGGCTACAGTTTGTTTTCCTCTTGCTGCTAACGCCACTTCCGCCGTGGACGGTGAAGTCTAGCGTGCTCGGTCAAGGGGCGCCGAGCGAGCGTGAACCGGCAGCACGCCGCCGGCCGCCGCCGTGTGACGCCGGTCAGCGCCGTCGCCGAAAATCCATCGAAGATTTCTTCTTTGTGGTTAGGGCTTTACACATTCCTTGTGTCGTTCAGAGTACTTGTCCCACCGATACCACTGCAATGTTACTGCAACCGAGCACGATGAGTGCCGGTGGTTGTCTTTGCGTCTAGACAATCACACAACTTAGAAACACTCTCCGTCCGCCCTATGCAATGCAATCAACATAATGCTGAAGGGCACATATTAAATTGAGATAAAAGAAGTCACAGGCTTTCGCGGCACACGCTGCACAGCCACAGTGTAAGCAGGAGGAGCGGCTTCATAGTAGCTCTATTTTCGGTAGCATCCACTAGAGTGTATTCGCGACGAAGTCTCTGCGCGTCGTGTTCACGAGTACGATCCGTCGACGTCGATCCTTCGAAGTCGTAGCTTGCCGTCGACATCGACGGTGAACTACGGCTTCTGCTGCTCTCTGCACAGTGCTCTGCGGAGCGCAACCTTTCCTGGTTGCAGACGCTCACGTTGATCTACGGTTCGCTTCTTCAGCTGCGGTTCGTACCTAGCGAGGAGGTTCCATAATGGGCGCCGGTATATATCCAGACCGGTATCCATAGGTATCCAAGCTACGCGAAACATGTCGCATCCCTTGGCCAGAGGCACAATACGATTTTATTGAAGATGATGATGATGATTATGATGATGATGATGATTTATTGGCACCGCCTTTGAAATGGGGCGGTGACAAATTAACTCAAGCCACCTAGTCACCTAGCTGGCTTGAGTTAACTAGGTGCGGCTTCATACAGGACGCAAGTGCCACATGCAGCTGCTGCATGTCGAGACACTGGTGGTTTATAACGGAACAGCAATGCTAAGTTTGCAATTATGGACGCTATGCGGCACGCACGTCACCTCGCGTGACAAAAAGCACAATATGATACTAATTATGATGATGAGTAATATGATTTATTCGCAATTCATTGAAACGCGAAGGTGAAAAAGTCACTTAGCGTACTTGAGTTTATTAGGTATGCATACATGTTTTTCACTCTAGCATTTTCGTATACATATCCTTAATCTTCCTCTTCTTCCTCAAGACTTCTGTATCTACCATGTACCGCGACTATGCACCTGCTGCGTGGCGTGCCACGTGGTGTAATAATACGCAACTGCAATGCAAAGCGTGCACGTATCAACGCTACGCGGCGCGCATGTCCCATCCCGTGTCTCCTAACGAGCTAGGACGCGTTTAGAGGGCATGTTTCCATTGCAAAGCAGCCTACGCTCATATGGCTCAGTGGTAGAATAGCTCCCTGCTACACTGGGGGCCGGATTCAACCCCGTCGGTAAGTAAATATTTTTTCGCTATCACAGTAATAGCTACGCCGGGCACAGGTGGTGGCGGCGGCAGCGGTGGACAACAACGCCAACAGAAATGGCTATTGAAATCAGCTCACAACAGCTTACGCTCTAGAATCGCAAGACATTGGTCTCTTTTTGACGCTCAGCTGGCAATCCTGCAGCTCCACATCAGCAGTAGGCTGCTACTGTGCATAATAACTATGTTAATCGTTACCTGTGGCAAATACCCACTAATCTAGGTCCACTAGGAACCCTGAAGTGTAATTTAAATGGAATAAATACAGGCTGAACAAGCTTAACAATTACGCATAAAAACTGATAATAAAATTGCAATTCGACGAAATAAACTACCAGATGGAGATGAAAAGTGTAACCAATAATCAAAGCATCACCGCCCAAGTAGTCCGTAAATATGGTTAACCAGCGAAGCTGAAATGTGCGGCCCCGGAGTTTATCACTGGGTTAATCTCGATGATTCGTAGAACGACGGCTTGGTAGGCTGCCGGATCCTCGGTATGCAGTTGCAGTTTGAGCTCGGCTGCACGAGCCTGTTCTCGTACCCGGACTGCAGCATCTGAACGGCGTAGACGAGCTCGTTCCTGGTTTTGCTCGTGGCGTTGCCGATGGAAAAGGGCCTGCTTCCAAGGAGTACGTATGACGTATGGCGTACCCATTTTGGAGCCGGAGAGAAACTGCTGCGCGCGTGTTCGGCTGCGGCGTAAATCAACGGCGTCACCACTGGCGCAGCTAACCCAACCCCTCCTGCATAGCACAAGGCATTTTCACTCTGATCCACGAAGTCATGTTACCTGGACCCACTGCCATAAAAACTAATGGGGATGCTCCCGAGTAGGCAACAGTGATTTTGACGTCACCGCTTTCATCACGGCAATCTTGGGAATATAAATTTTGCGTCAGCTAGCGTGACCTCATGGATGGGAATAAACAGGCCTTGTGCTACTAGGTGGTGTGGCTAATCGCGCGCCTCTCTTTCTTTGTCTTTCTGCTTTTTTCGCGCATTCTCATGGGGTTGCGCCGGGAGGGGGGGGGGGAGTTTCAGCGTACAGGTGACCGCCAGACAGACGGGTGGACGAATAGGCTAGTCATTTACAGCTTTGCTGTAAGAAATTGGGTGCCGGGCCGATGCCGGGTGCCGATGCCGGGGACACAACCCCATTAGTGTGCTAAAATGTCTTGTGCGAGCTGCTGAGGGTGTAAGGGCACATATGGGCACTATGATAGGAAAGTTTGTAATTGAGTACGCCAATACACACTTATTTACGCATTACGAAGCTAACATGCTCACCTTATGATAGGCCTAGTGGAGGTCCTACGCATTAATCTTGCAATGGTGCTCGCTTCCTGCTCGTAAGGAACCCACTATGGTCAAATGTAGTGGACGCGAATTCGCAAAGCTCAGTCTGGTGGCCCTCACCTCGTCACGCTATTTCTGGACCTCGCATGTCTAATGCGGGGGCTCCATAGCCGTGCAACCGTCAAGTTTCTCTAATGAATTGCTAAATCGTAAGCCTTATAACTCCAGATGTGAGAGATTGAGAGGAAGCTCTCTCAAAGACGACCATCCTCGCTCAGATTGACAAATGTACTACCAAGCTTTGCTTTCCTGAACGCCATGCCAAAGGGTAAAGTTAGGTCTGGGCAATACTTGGTGCGAAAACGGAGCCATCTGTGCATACGACCGATGCATGATTGAGTGATGGCTGGTTTCTTTCCCACAACAATGGCAAAGTAAGGGACGTGGGTAGTATTCTACAAAAATATATGCAATAGCAGTGATACATGTTTTTGCTACACGCGGTTTTATCAAGCTACCGCCGATGCTCACCTATATGTGAGACGCTTTATAAAAGAAGGAATGGCTAAAGTGACTAATGTAAGAATCAATCGAATGAAGCTTACGATATAATGAATACGTATCTCATTCGTTCACTAGTTGATGGTGTCGTTAAAATACACAACAGTAAAATGTAACATGGGATATTCTTAGTGTGCTGATACTCACGTTTTCAATCCAATTGCTGTGGAGAGCAACACTGACTCTGCCTCTGTGCGCTGGGCCAGTATACTTAGACATCCAGCAAGCACGATTATTTAAATCTGGTGGTCGACGTCCTCCCCACAGTAGCACAAGTGGCTCGGTTTGAGTGACCATCTGCATCAAATAAAGACAACTGTCCACTTTGCTGTTTCGTACTTCACATTCAGAATTGATTACAAACTAACGCAATCAGCTCCTTGATAAGAACCAAGTAGTTTAATGGTCGGAAAATGTAGAGAGATTGGCCGAAAAATGGAGCATCTGGCCTGCTACTCTATGTAAGGGAAGGGGAAGCGGGGAAGAAAAAGGGTCACAATGGGGAATCAAAAGCGTGAGTCCAGGCCCGTGTCGCCTAAGAAACGTGAAAGTGCATGCATTGTCACTATCGTGTGCCAACTCTGTGGCCATGCGCCTAGCAAGAGGCCCTCCGACAGTAGTCTACTGTATAAATGTCTCAAGGTAGCTGCCATTGTCAGTCTTTCGCGCGCATACTCAGGGCACACCACGAGCACATGTTCAATAGTCTCTACAACGCCACACACTGAACAGTCCGGGGAGTCCGTCTATCCAATGATGTGGAAGTATTTGCGGGCAAAGGCGACACCTAATCGCAGTCTTTGTATCAGGCATGTATGAGGGCGTCGAATTCCACGCAAAACAGGAAATTGCATATCCGGATCCTGCCTTTTAAGGTGGACGTGACGAGGGCCTGGCTGGGCCCAGTACCTTCTCGTCGCACACCACAATAATTCCTACAGGAGACATGCGATGTCCGGTCTGGATAATGGCGCTACAGTTCGCAGGCCATTGCTGAAGGCGCGCGTTCCTGCAGCATCGGCCATCTCATTGCCATTGAGCCCACAGTGTGCCGGCATCCATTGGAACAATATACGGGGGTCTTTTTTTTTTTTGAGCGCATGAAAGTAGCTCGGTGATCTGCAGTGCCAGAACCTGATATGCGGTGTGGCGCAGGAAACATCCCGAAATTGACAGGATGGGTTTTGAGTCCGTGCAAATGCACCACTTTTGAGGTCTTTCCCCGCAGATGTGGCTAATCGCTTCCCGAATAGCCACAAGCTCTGCAGCGGTTGATGTAGAATTATGATTCAGAGTGAAACCTCGAATCATCTCTTGGGCTGGTATAACCACAGCTGCTGTCGATGTCTTTGGTGACGCGGAGCCGTCCGTGTAAGCATGAACATATGTCTGGTATTCTGACCAGATGTATGCCAGAGCAAGTTTTTGTAGTCCGCTAAGGGAAACCAATGATTTCTTCAGTATGCCGGGGACATGCACACATACGGAAGGTTGAACCATCACCCACGGTGGATTGACGGGGTGATCTGGAAGGGCATAGCCTCATGTTATTTGGGGTAGATGGCACCGGAGTGTACTTGCGAAACTGCTGCCCGGCCGCTCATCTTGAATCGACGTCAATGGATGGCAATGGTGTCGTGTCAGTAAGCCTAAATATGCACGAAATGGTTTGTGGGACAGGTATACCGATAATGGGCATATGCGGGCTTCCTCAATTGTGCCTTTGTTGGAGGAATCCCGTGGCAAGACGAGGCATAATTTGAGTGACTGAGCGTGAACGCTCTCTAAGGTCCGTAAGCAGGAAATGCTCAAGTTTGAGATTATCGGGAGGCTTTATCCAATGTAGCTTACGAATTGAGGACTGATAAAGTCGTAGTAATGAGCCTTCCACGGGGCCCCATTTCATGCCTGCTACGAAGCGAAGAACATGGCAAAACAGATAAAGCTTTTGCTTCAACATATTTCCATACCTCGACCATGACAAACCGCGGTCAATGATAATGCCCAAAAATCTGTGGTGGGAAACATAAGGTATTAAAACACCGTTAGTGAAGATCTAGTAGCGCAGACGGATTTGTGCGTAAATGCAACCACAGCACATTTTCCAGCAGCTAAGAGCAAACCCTGACGCCGTATGTATCGCGAAGTAGATGACACAGCACGTTGTAATTTCGCACGTAGTTGTGGGCGTGTTGTATCAGAAGTCCAGGTGCAGATGTCTGCGTATGCACTGATGTGGATGCGAGCTGGAAGTTCGCTCACCAGGCCAATCAGTGCCACATTAAATAATGCTGCGCTGCAAACTCCTCCTTTAGGAACTCCACGGCATACCTGCTGACGATTGGTCTCTCAATCAGGTGTGGACATGTAAACGAAACGGCCGCTGAGGTAGCTCACACTCCACAGGTAGAGCCGCCCGCCAATACCCAAGTGATCTAGGGCATCGAGAATTGCTTCATGAAGGATGTTGTAGTAGGCCCCTTTGATGTCTAAGAAAACAGCGGCGACAAGTCGGCGTCGACATTTTTCAAGTTCCGCTGTCGTAACGAGGTCAATGACGCTGTCAATCGAAGAATGAGCCCGCCGAAAACCGGTCATGTTCGGATAAAGATCATTTCTCTCCAGAAACCATTCGAGCCTCGCCAGGACCCATTCGTTCCATAACTTTTCCAACTCAGCTGCTGGCTAATACAACTGGCCGGTATGAGGTAAGCTAGTAAAGAGTCTTTCCAGCCTTCAAGAGAGCAACCAGGCGGCTGATCTTCCACTGCTCCGGAACAATGCCGGAGAGCGAAGTGTCACTGTAATAATTGAGCAGCGCAGTGCGACCAGGCCTGCCAAGGTGAGAGAAAGACGAGTACAAGATCCCGTCAGGGCCAGGGGCAGATGAATGCCGACACGACGCAACAGTAGCCTCTAATTCAGGCATCGTAAAGAGCAATTCGTAGTGGTCAATTGGGGAAGGCGGTGCAAAAACTTCGAATTGTATTGGGGCTGGTTGAGTTGCTCCCACAATCATGTTGCAGAAATCTTCCTCTACCTCTACACCACTGCAGCATCGGTAAACGGCCAGAGCAGTGAAAGGGTACCTTTCTTGCGGGGGTAAACGTAGGCTCCTGGCAACATGCCAGATACGTGACAGAGGCTTGCGAGGATTCAGTGACAAACAGAACTTTCTCCAGCGCCTCTTTCCTAATTTGTAGAGATGGCGCTTTATTTGCCGTTGAGCTCGGAGACAAAGGGCGAGATCGTACGTGGATTTTATCTTTCTGTATTTCCTTTCAGCGCGCCGTCGGACTCTTGAATTCCACATGTATAGGAGACCCGGGTGTAGGTGCACATATGTTCCGCGTGGCCTCACCGAGGGCGGACGTGATCAAATCTTCTATTTGGGTTGACGACTCGATATTCACACAGGAATTCTCCATAAATGTCTTAAAGTGGGCCAGTCTGTGCACCGCACATGAGACGAAGTGGTAGGTGCGAACCACTTAACGCAGATATACGTTGGTGTGTGATCACTGCCATGTGTTTCTACATCACTGAACCAGCTAATAGGGGAGTGTAGTCGTGAGGAAACAAACGTCAGGTCCAAGCAGCTACTATAGGACGTGCCACGCAGAAACGTAGGAGAGCCACCGTTAATATTGACGAAATCCTGTGAGTGCATAAAGTCGGGCAGGGCTTTCCATCGGTTATTCATTACTGCACTTCCCCATTGGGGGTGATGAGCATTCAAGTCGTCCACAATAAGATGAGGAGCTGTACAACTCTGAATTGCTGAAGATAGGTACGAAAAATCAATGTGATCTCTGGGTGGAATGAAGCCGCCGAGTATCGGAAAGAACCGTTCTTTAGGCGTTAATGTCGAGCAGATGCAGTGGTTCGTGTTATGGGACTGGATGACATGGCGGTAGTGGGAAATATCTCGGCGTATGCAAACTAACACCTTGCTGGTTTCATCAGCTTCTCGAGACCACAGCAGTACATATCCAGAAAGCAGAAGGCATGCTGGGCTCACATATCACAATCACAGGAAGGCGGTATTTCTGGGCGCGCTGTCGGAAGTCACTCAGGTGACCATGCAGGCCTCGGGCATTCCACTGAATCATTACACTGCGACGTATGTGCATCGACACAGAAGAGGGGCTGTGTAGTAGAGCCATAACGAATTAGTGCAGTGCTGCCAAGAGCGGCTCAATTGCGTCCAAAAACTGAAGAACAACCCTTGCTCTTGGCGTATTGAGGCCTGAAAGCAGTGTGCGCATGGAGTGTACAAGTTGTTTCAGAAGAACGCTCACCTCCTCGCCTTCCGGCTTGTCCGTATTGTCCGCTGAAACGGCATGGAATGTTGGGCACGTTAGTACGACGACCTTGGATCACAGAGCAGGTCATTCCACATCGGAGTGGGTGAATAATATACCCGCATATTTCTGAACCACCATGGTAGCATAGGTCACTGCAGCAGGGTGCGTCTTATCATTCTGTGGCTCAAGACGTTAAGGCAACGGAGCTGAGAGTTGCCAGGACGGTGGCTGAGCCAGACTAGTGGCATGTGACCCTGGGCGTCGGCGTCGGGAACGAGGTCTGCGGCGACGAATAGACGCAGCCGCTTCTTGGAGACTTGAGTTGTCTTTTACCATCTTCTTCAGGATGAGCCTCTCGTCCTTCATCATATGACAGTCTTTAGCAGTCGCCCCATGAGCGGCGAAGCAGTTGGTTCATTTGACAGTCTCCGTCATGCAAGTATCATGCTGGTGTGAGCCGCCGCATCGACGGCAGGATATTTTGCTTCTGCGACAGCACGTGGCCAATCTTGTTGCATATGTGGCATTGAGCAGGCCTGGGAACAAACAGACGGACAGGATGCCGCATATAGCCCACCTTGACGTGAGATGGGATAGAGTCGGCTTCAAAAACTACTTGAACGCACCGTGATCGGCTGAAACGATGAATGTCGACTATCCTGGCAGTAGAATTGATGAGTGTCCACATGAGTGTTTGTTATTTCAGGGTCTACATCTGTAATAACTCCAGCGGAAGTCCATTTTCCATGAGAGAGATAGCGGTGGACCGGCATACCGCCTAACACTCCAATTTCTATCACCTTGTCCACTGACACCCAAGATTTCACATCTACCGTAAGGGCATTCTTCCATGCGTTCATTCTGGCCTCTTGGACTTTTCCAGGAATCACCTGGTCGAAAAATTGGGTCAGCCGCTGTCTGTTATTGGTATTCAAATTAGCCGTCTCCGTCGTGGCTACGAAAACCACAGGGAACCCGTCAGATGCGTCAACATTCTCTTTAGGTCTCCCTCGCTCCCTCGCTGCTTATGTCCGGCGAAACACGCCAGGTTTGTCAACAGTCTTTGTAGTCGACTCACCCGCTGTTGATGCCTGGCGCAACTTTCTTTTCAGGCGGCGCGATTCAGCAGGCGTGAAGCTGCTATTGTCGGAATCCCTCTCAATCACCATGGAGTCATCTGCCAAATCTGGAAGCTCCACGTTGGTGACGGCCATAGCAAAGAAGGCATCAACCGGCCGAGGAGCAGTTTGGTCGACTGCGTCGACGGGAAGCTGCACGGTACGTGTTCCCGCCAAACCGAAGGATGAGGCGATCACTGTGTGCATACAATATTAAAAACTACAGAAAAGTGCAACAGCCGAAAACAAGACGTTCTCTCTAGTTCACTGTGCACTGGGCCCACCTGGGTATGCGGCATTCGGGCCTCGGGCTATGTGGCCCGGGGGCCAATGTTTATGAGCCACTGAGTATGTGATACTGAGTATGTGCCACTAAATATGTGCAGGTGGGGCCATCAGATATGTGGCACTTTGTATGTGTACCTGTTCAATGAGCTCCTGATGGCACGATGAATACTTGTGGCGAAGTACCTACCACTGGGGCCACTCGGAATTTCGGGCACTAAGACAAGTTGGTACGTGCCACTTGGTAGGTGGCGCTGTATATATGCCGCTCTTCAATGAACCTCCTTGATGTCAAGTTGTGTCATTGGGTATTAAAGAGCAATTGCCTGCGTTGCAAAATCTAGGTAATGCTTCGCATTACGCAGATGTCTACTTTATTTGGATCTTAAAAGTTAGCAAGCCATTAGGAAGCAAACTAACCATTTCGGCTTAATTGCAATCCATTATTGTGAGTTTAGGGCCCGTAGACAAAACGAGGATGTACATAGGAAAGATACAATCGTGGACTTTATCTAATAGGAGGTTATTTACAAAAAAAAGAGAAGCGAAAAAAAACGACTAAACCAAGAATAAACAAGGAAACGTCAATTTAAAGAAGAACTCAGTGCACTTCCAATCTGTAAAGAAGGATGACCAGGGAACCTTTGTATGAGGAACCCTCGATGGGGAATTGCTCCTCCGGCGCGAGTCGGTCCGGCATTTTACTATGTTCGGGATCGGACAGCGCATGGGGAGTTTTGTGTCTGCGTACGGGCATGATCCTGAGGTAACTACCCTCAACAGCTTCGCTGTAGAAAAAAAATTCTACAAAACCCACCTTTCGCATGACTGTCGACAGAAATGTGTTAACATTTAATCAATAAACGACACAGCGTATTTCCACTATCAAACTAAGCGATGTATGACGCGTGTACTGCAGCGGGAATTTTTTGCGCGCTTGTCTAAGCGCCCTGCGCCATCCAGCGCCGCCACCTCGAAGCCTGCGCGTGGGTGGCCTCCGAAATGCGTGGCGCGCCAATGCCTGCCAATGCTGGTAGACATGTCATGCGGCAACCAGGCTCCTCTCTCGTGCTTCTCTCTGAACACCCTGCGCCATGTAGTGGCACTGTCGAAAAGTTCGCGAGTGGTCACCCAAACCAAAACTTTGGCATGCAGGTGCCTGCAAACGCTGAAAATTGTACCCTCACTTGCCAAACTCAATGGTACATACTCACTTACACATATTCAATGATTGAAAGTAGTGAGGTGTTCACTCAAGAGTGGCAGAACCCAGTGCATTTATGGTTCCCTTCACTAAAGAGAGAGAAAAAACAAACTTTATTTCCCGAACTAAATCGTCGGCATGAAAGGCTTTCTTTGCAAAACGGCAAATACCTAGTGCATATATGGCGCAGCCTGCTAATGTATCTGTTTGCTGGGCTTGAGGAACCTATGTTACGTGGCTTCGACTCCACTCAGCATTGCAGAATCTTTAAAAAAAATTTTTGATCACCAAGTTATCATCGCATAGGTTTGACGAAGGCCGGGATAGACCAAGTGGCACATACCCAGTGCTAAAAGTCTTCCTCATAGCGTGTCTTCAAACACCAGCACTGACACAGTCTCGCATAATACAGTGACCCACGTCGACGTGAAAAACTTTGTTGAAAAGCGACGGGCACGCACGCATTGCTACATACTCTGGGCACTCTGTTGGCCCGATGGTTTGTTTCGGACCCTGTTACGTACTTACGCAGCAGCCTGTTCCGCTACCCATTCGACCGCAAACTACTTAGTGACCCAGGTAGGCGGGAAAATCGTTAAATACATAGATGGATTGAAACAAACATAGAAATACATACATAGATAGGTAGAAAGATAGCCCCCGGAAAGTGCGTGAAGTATTCTAAGGATGCTAACGCAGTAAAACTATCGTTACAATAGACAAACACTGAATTGTAAATAGCGCCAAAATCAATGTTCTTATGTGCTGCTTTCCAAAAAATTGAAGGTTTTTTTTTTTTGCTGATACAGCCATGAATGGTTTGTTCAAGCATTCACTCATTTTACATGTCATTTGTTCCGTTCCAAATATAATCTACGTTCGATCGTGCCTTTGTGTAAGATTACCTGACTGGCAGATGCCCTAATAAGCGGTCGCGTCAGCATAGGTGCAAAGTTCGTCACGGCACGCATAGCTGCACCATTTGACCTGAACGGACCTCGGTTTTCACTAACACGGCGAAGATAGTACCCAGATTTAAGCACAAGAAACATATGCATCCGAGAGTGATACATGATCCTGTAAGAAAAAAAATAGCTGGTGTTTTTCGGACGCCACACGTATGCATGGCGATTGTAAAACATTGACCACGTTGTCTCCCTGCTTTTGTTGTTCTTGGTTGTTGTGTCTGAATACTCACTTGCCTCTGCTTATTTTACAGCAAAATTGTATATGGCTAACCGATTCGTCTGTCCGTCTGTCGCCTGTACGCCATAAACTCCTCCAACGAAACCCGATGCGCATGCGCGATAAAAATTATCGTCCAAGCTTTCCATACCGATGGTTAACCATCTACGCTGGAACGTGCGGCCCCGGTATTTATCATCGCGTTAATAGCGATGGTTCATTAACCGATGGCTGCAAAGGCTGCCTGTCCTCGGCACGTAGTTGGTGCTTGTGTTCGGCTGCACGAGCCTGTTCTTGTGCCCGGTCTGCAGCATCAGCGCCGCGTTGACGAGCTCATTCCCGTTTTTGCTCGTGGCGTTGCTGATCGGAAGTTACTTGCTCCTCAGGGGCACGTGTGACGGGTGGCCTACCCAGTTTGGAACCGGAAAAAAAGTGCGGTGGTGGGCTCGGCTGCGACGGAGAGCAACGACGTAACCACTGGCTCAGCCAATCGCGCGCCTCTGTTTCACTTTTTTTTTCGCCGGTGCGTATGGGGTTGTGTCAGAATATTTTTTCGGCGTACAGGCGGCAGATGGACGGATGGACGAGTTGGCTAACCATATAACGCTTCTCTGTAAAAGAGAAAGAAAGGCACGTGATTGACTGCGCCAGTACTGGCGTTGTTGTTCTCCTTTGCAGCCAAGTGAACACCTAGCAGTTTCTCTCCGACTCCAAGATAGGTATGCCACGCTTCACACGTACTCCTGAGGAGCAGACGGCTTTCGGTCAAGAACGTCACCAGCAGAACCAAGAATGGGCTCGTCTACGCCGTGCCTATGCTGAATCCCGGGCACAAGAACAGGCTCGAGTAGCCGACCGCAACCAGCAACTGCGTACCGAGGATCCGGCAGCCTACCAAGCCATCGTTTAATGCACTGTCGGGATTAAAACAGTGATAAACACCGAGGCGCACGTTTGAGCTTTGGCGGTTAACCATCTGTACTGAGTGCTTCAGCGGTGATTTTTTTTTCATATGTCGTCATTACATTGTGTTTGAGAACTTGTTCCTTGGTGACTTGGATTTGATCTAATGAACACATTGTTGCGCCAAGAAGGAAAATAAAGACTTAGGAGGGAGAGTATGAAACGACAGATCGAGCGCTGAACTTCAACTAATTTTATTCTTACAGGAGGGAAGGGAGAAGGAAATGTGCATGCATACATCAGTGTTGCCTGGAGCGATTACAGTGACTTTTTTTAACAGCTGCATCTCGTTGTCAAACAGAAAAACAGACGTGTCACTAACACAACTCGTGCCTCTCTTTTTTATGCAATATGCCTCCAAAAGTTCTCTTGCTAGCGTATCACCTCCCGGGAGCATGAATTGTGCGTTATCAATAAAGGTGATGCGCCTTTACCTGCGCATTGCATGATTTGCCTGAAAGGCAGGTGCCAGCCGCTACTGCGTGAGATAAAGATACTTAGCAGGAGTGGTGATACGTTAGCAAGATAACTTTTGGCGGCATATTGCATTAAAGAGAGAGGCACGAGTTGTATTAGTGGTGGTACGTCTGTTTTTCTGTTTCACAACGGGATGCAGCTGGTAAAAAAGTCACTGTAATTGCTCTAGGCAACACTGATGTACGCATGCGCATTTGTTCATTCTCCCTGCCCTGTTGTGCGAATAAAGTCAGTTGAAGTTTAGCGCCCGATCAGTCGTTTTATACTCTCCCTCCTAAGTATTTATTTTCCTTCTTAGCGCAATGACG